>NC_141152.1:98257340-98587028 GCF_053477565.2 Lygodium microphyllum | reverse complement strand
AAATGGTATGGTTGAGAAGATAAACATGACCATTTAGGAAAGGGTCCATAGGATACTCTCTAAAGCTAGTCTTACTAATCGATTTTGGATTGAAGCTATAAAAACAATAGAAGATTTGATCAATAGGCCTCCTAGCAAGCCATTGGATGATAAGATACTAGACAAATGATCTAGCAAGAGAACTAGTTATGACCACTTGTGTGTTTATGGCTCTGATGAATTTATACGTATACCTTGAAACATGGAAGAAACTTGATCCTAAGCTTGAAAAATGTATTTTTCTTGGCTATGGAGAGCGATGTGAAATGGGCTATCACTTGTGGAATCCTTAATCTAGAAGGGTAGTTTGCAACCATAATATTATCTTTAATGAGACTAAGATGCACAAGTAGCCTATCAAAATAGCTGAGATCCATAAAGTTGTATTTTAGTTGGGAGGTGTACCTATAAGAAATCATCTATTTAACATGCGTTTAAAGGGTATTAAGAAATACATTTTTTTAAAACATGTGATAACTAAACTTATAATTTTTTAAAAACTAATTAAAAATCTATTTTGTGAACATAATGTTGTAAATTTTACTAAACAAAATACCCTCTCTTTTGAACTCACGTGGTATCTTACACGCTCTATAAGGTGCACCCCCAAGGTATTTCAAGAGGATGGACAACTAGTACATAAGCAAATTATACAACCTATCCCACATGATGTAGGGCCTAGATAGCATGTTAATATTGAGGTGTGAGTGCCCTAAGATGGTGGATAGTCTCATGTCTTATAGGATAGATAGGTGGAACAACTAGAGACTCTTGTTGAGCTAGTTTTACACAAGTCTATGAGGGTTTCTTAACTGCCAGATAGATATATTCCCTCTCTAGACTATGTCACAATCATGGATTGTGGTGAGCCTTCTTACTATATAGATGCTATGACTAGGGATGATAGTCATAAGTGGAAGAGGGCTATCTATTCCATCTTGGTGTAGTACACCAACGTGATATAAATATAAAGGAGGCACCCCTTCGACTGAATGCCGTGGCCCCACTGCAGCTCTCCTACACCTTTGGGATTAGCCCTAAGAAGCATTGCTTTAACATAAAGCACATATGAACACACTCCACTCTTATATATTTCAAATGTTCTAGGATATAATGTTTCCTCACCAATCTCGCCCCCAAGGATTCGATTGCCTACAGCTTGGGTTTCCTCACAACTTAGTGTAGGCCATGTATTTGGCAATCAATTGCTATGCATCCAGGAGTTACCATGTGATATGCACAATGTAATTGTGGATGACACACCTCGTGTTCAAGCATTAAAAACCAACAACGTGATGTGCAAAAACAATCCTTTAATGATTTCCAAGCTACTCATAATTGCGGCATTGCTAAAGACTAGCATCGAGTTTCGTTTCCTCGTGCTACTAGTCTCTCTTAAATTTAAATGGTGATCAACCTGCATGCTATGCATAATCAAATGAATCAGAATTTAAAAAATTTTCAAGACCACTCACTTTTACAACCCCTCTTCCCTCTTTTCGTTTAGGTTTTGCATTCATTGGATAGGTGTAACATTTATTTTTGTGTAGTTTTTCATGTAAAAATCAATAAAAACCATACTCTAATATAGAAACAAGGCCAAACTAAGGCTTAACCCTCGTACTCCAGCCTTGTTATACATTCACGCACATAAAGCATATTTTTCCTTAACTTTTAGATGGAAAACCTTATTTTTTATATTTTCACTAATTTTTCATATTTATTTGCTAAAAAATTATGATATTTCAAAATTATTGGTTTTTGTTGATCAAGTATGCTCAACATTATTTTCATATTCATTTTCATCTCATATGAACCCAAAAAACCCAACAAAACCCCCAAATTTCATTATTTCCATGAAAATCACAACTTGCAGGTTTTGGATGTTTAGGGGAAAAATTATTATACTACTGAATTTTTTGATTTTATTTAATATTTTTGGGAAAACATAGCATGGGGAACCAAAACCAATCGTTCTCAAGCAAATTCTTCAACTATTTATCATGAAATAAAAGAAAAGGTCACTTACGCATAAAAATTGAAGTTTTGAGGCTCATATTTCATGGTTGGGAGGCCACACTGATGCTCTTTCTTGACCGCTAATGCACTCTCTTAGCCCTATCTACAATTTCTACTGCTCCAATTCCATAAAAAACATCCATCAAACCCCAACCCCTTCTCTCATAGAATCATGCGTGTAGCAAGAGGAGAGAGAAGAGAGGAGAGAGAAAGACTAAAAATCAGAGTGTTCATGACTAAAACGAAGCCCTTAGAGAGTGACAAATGATTTTTGATGCTGAGAAGTGCTTAAAAATAGCCAAAAATTTTTGAATTTCAAGGGCAAAATAGACTTCGTCGAAGGTGGCGGTTCCAATCAATACAATTTTAAGCGCCAATGCCCGAAAGTGCTTAAAAGACCCACTGGACGATAGTTGGTGAATTTCCATAATTTTTTTGTGTGTCAAATGAGACCCTGGGATATGTCCAATAATGTGGGACTTCAAGACGGACTATCGGGATTTTTTAGACTTCGAATCGAATACCGGACGAGGAAATGGGAGTGCCCGGGAGGCCAAGCCCAAAATGGCAAGTGGGAAAGGACTTAAGAGAGCCCAAAGGTCATGACTTTTGGGGGCTCCCTTTAGGGAGCCCAACTAAAAAACGAATTTGTGGGGGGGGGGGGGGGGGGGGGGGGGTGGGGCGTTTTTTTTGGTGTGATTAGAAAGAGGGTGCCATTTTTCTTCACGCTTGATGGAGGGTGCTATGGGGTCTGCAAACAAAACCCCTGACTGACCGGATGACTGATCTACATTCAATCTTCGCTCCTCATTGCTCCAGACTGCACGTGAAATGGCTATCTGGTTGTGGAGATCAGAATTCAGTATTTCTCTCTCCTCCCTCTCTCTCCCCTTAAGAGGCACTTCATGTGGCAAGAATCAAGAAGAGAATCGAGAGATGTATGCTTGTCCGGGAGGCACCAGATTGTTCCAAGAGGCTCAGGAGGTTGAAGGCTGAAGATCCATGCTAAAATCCATGGCTGATAGGTTGATACACAGTCCCAATTAAATATTCAAAAAACCCAAAACACACAAAAAGGTGGTATGTTCTATTTTATGAAAGAATTTTGCTTGTTTTTGATCATTCATGGTCTAAATGGTGTGCATATGGGCTGAAATTTTATTTGAATATTCCTTGCATTATGTTTGAGGGCTGCAATTAGTGTTATGCAGAACCCGTATTGATTTACAACAATTATAAATTTTCAAAACCCGAAAAAACACTAATTTTGATAGAAATTGATAGTTTCTTTAATTTTGAGTGGGGAAAAATGAGTGGACATGGGATAAAATAAGGAAAAATGACGAGTTTCAGTTTCAATGATCAATCACGAGAAAAAAACCAAAAAATACATATTTTCTATTAAAAATAAATAGGAAAAATAGAGGAAAAAGGGAAAAAATGGGTTTCTTACGTTAAAAAAAATAAAATTATAAGATCGATGTATGTGAATGTCCGATGGGCTGAAGCATGAGGTTAAGCCTCAGTTTGGACCTTGTCCTTTGTGTTAAAGTGCGTATTTATTGCTTTTACATACAAAAAATGACATAAAAACCCTCTACACCTATGCACTGCAGCAAAATTTAAACGGTGAGGGGGAGGATGATGTTATACAATAGTCTAAGCACTGAAATAATAAAAATTCTGATTGTTCTCTTTATGCATAACATTTAGAATGTAGCTTATTTGGAAATAATGGATCTAGCAGCACGAGGTTTGCCTTAGTGCTAGGTTCCTACAACAAAGCATTGCGTATTAGCCAAAATTCATTAAAAGGGCTATTTTTGCACGACACATAGGCTGATTTTAAACCATAATTGTTTGTGCACAATAAATCATCCACCATTGCATGAATCATATACACATGGTATATATTCCTGGCATGCATAGCAATTGGTTGAAGTATAAATGACCCACGCTGGAGAGAGTAAGGCACCCAAGCTGTAGGTCTAGATGATGGGTCCAAGGGCACAAGTAAGTGAGGACTGGTACATTCCTGGAATGATATAATATTGGTACCAAGAGCGGAGTCTGTTTTGTATGTGTTATATGTGCTAATGACACATCGAGGGGCAAATCCCCAAGGTGTAGGAGGGTCGTAGTGGGACCGCAATAATCACCGAGGGGTGTTTCCTATGTTGTTCTATGTGGTAAATTACACCAAAATGTGTAGGGTCTCCCTTGAGGAGTCTGAGAAGGTTAAGGGTTAGACTATAAACACAATACAAACACAAAATGTATGTATGATGGCAGGGCAATGTGTCCTGTAGACACTCCTGAGCGCAAGGCCATGGGGTTATCTTGTGCATGTCAGAGGTCCAGCTAGTGCTATAGCCAGTGCTGGCCCATTTTAGTAGGTCCCATCAGTGGTGCGTTTGCTAGGAGCCGCCAACAAGTGGTGGTTCTCAAATCTAGGGTTTTTAGGGACCAAACATTCAGTTTATGTCCTTTGACAAGGACCCTCAAGCCAAAATACAAAAAGAGGAACATGTTGAGAGGGCTAGACGACGGTTGGAGATTGTAAGATGCTATTCTCCTCAAAAGAGTAGCCCGTTACACATAAGGAGTAGCTCTTCGAGTGCAAGTGGAAGTCTTAGTACTTCCCTACTTCCAGTTAATCAACCCACAATAAGTGGAGGTGTAGTTGAACCTACACAAACTCCCGTTGTCAATCCGGTTGTAGCCATGGCACAACCCATCACAATTCCAGCAGGGACACCGGATTTACCAGCATTAGGAGCACCTTTGCCCATTTTCCATGGGTTAGCAGAAGAAGATGAGAACTCCATATTAAGGAGTTTCAAACGCTCATATTCAACTATAGGATCCAAGACGAAGGACACCTAATGATGTTCTTCAACATGATGCTAAAAGGAAGAGCGGTAGTATGGTATCACGGTCTAGAAGCCGAAACCATAACTAGCAATGCCCAATTCTTTATGGCTTTCCGTAGAGAGTTTACTCCTGAGAAGGGTGGACAGTATTGGTTGCATGTCTTGAATGTAACATGCCAAGAACCAAATGAGAATGTCCAAGCCTATACCAAGAAACTAAAGCAATTTCTTCGCAAACTTAATACTTATATTCCCATTCCAACGGCTACACAGTTGTAATATTTCCTGCATGGATTGGATTTTAATATCCAAGTGCACCTTAGTAGTGTTGTTTTGGTCAACATTGACCCTGCTATTACCCAAGCAGAAGGAGTAGAGTCGCGCTTGCAAGCGACTTATGCAACAAGGATAAATTGGAATGGTAATAACTTGGCCTTAACCAATGGGAGTCAAGGGGACTGTGGGAGCTTTCGCTCAACTGCCAAGACCCACGGACCGCTTATTGTTCAAGCATTCCAAGTGAGCTCTAATGGCTATCTCTCACCTAACCGACACGTCGTCGATCTTACGAGTGTAGTGAGCTTACCTTGATACTTGATCGAGTACCCTCTCTCTCTTGCACTCTGGTAGCTTCACGATTCTTGATGCTAGCTCAAGCATCCTCAAGCCTCCTCCATCTCCAAGCTCCATCCTTCATAGCCGTGCGCGCAAGAGAAGAGAAGAGAAGAGAAGAGAAGAGAAGAGAAGAGAAGAGAAGAAGAGGAGAGGAGATGGTGAAGAGCTTCACCCTCTTGATCCCTCACTCCCACACACACTCACTCCCTCACACTCTCACACTCCCTCTCTCAAGAGCACACATAAGCAAGAAGGAGAGAAGAAGAGAGGAAGAAGAAGACTCTTTTTGCCACACACCAAAGAATGAGCTTCTCATTCACTTTTCAACTTTATATACAAAACCCTAAATCCCTTTTGGGCGGTCATCCCCTTTTTCCCTTTTTTACATGGCCTGCCGTAGCCTAGGCCCTTTTTCCCATTTCCCACCACTCTAATTTCATCCTATTCCCAGCTAATGTGTACAATTTGCACAGGAGAGAGCCTGGCGCTCTTTTACAAGGATTCGGGAGCGCTTTCATATTTAATGGTGCGCCTTTTACTCTTTTGTCACCTTGGGGCGACACTGAGACTTTCTGAGGGTCGTGCCCGAACATTTAAATTTTTCAAGGTCTGGTTACCAGTGAAGGCACCTTTCTCGCTATTTCTTTTTTTCCATTTTCCGCTCCTCTGTGTTGCGGGAAACATGGTAACAAGGACCCCATGTCAAACGCAAATGGGAGAGGGAGTATCATGCCAAATTTGCCTATGTTACCAGCCCCTCCTAGTATGACTATGCCTATGGCTAGTCAGATGGGCCCATTAAGTGGTGGAAGCCAAACAATGAATCCTAATGTTGTCCCAGTAGATCAGCGGCGGCCAATTCCTAATCAAGTAGTTAGGCCAATAGGATGATAGATAGATGATTGCGGCTATGAGTCGAGTGTGCCTCTAATGTGGCAAAGATAAGGACATGATGAAGCACTATACCGATATGATTTCTGAACAATACAGACAAATAGCTGTGGGCGTCAATTTTCTTAAGAAGCAATAGAATTTGATAGGGAGTCGATGCCTTGAGGAGGGTGCCCCCTCAAGATTCAGCTGTAAGTGGTGTGGTGGCCAACATTTCCCTAGGAATTTCCTGAATGTCAAATGCGATATTTGCAAAAAGTCTGGCCACTTAGCTGCTAGCTGTTGGAGTAAGATTAGTTCTCTCCAACAAGGGAGTAAATAACCAGGTCCAGTCAACCATCACACACAAGGGAATAATCTCCAGCAAGATGAGGGACCAAGACAAATACTGCAATGAGGAAAGGCTACTGTAGAGGAGTTGCCTCATGGCAGTGGTGTCAGCTTATTGAGGCTGTACGTGTCAATGATGCTGAAACTTCTAATCTACGAGCTGTAACAAGAGGTCAAAAGATTAAAGAGGGTAATAAAGGAATTGTAAAACCTGTCGAGGGAAGCCCTGAGCAAGATGCTAGGGAAAAGTGAGTCCTGAATCCTGATATGGAAGTTGGACCTTTAAGACCTGTTGGTAGTAAAGTTGATCTAGAAAAATAAAGGATTGCCAAGAAAGAATGTAAAGGCTAAAAAAGAGGCACCAAAGCCGATTGAAAGACCAAAGGAGAGAATGGTTTGGCACGAGAAGAGAACTTTGGCTCACTACCATGACTTTGACCTAGCAAGTTCTCTTTGCGAAGTTAAACCAGATGTAAATCTCCTACAATTGATTAAACTTTCTCTAGGAGTATGCAAGGAATTCAAGAAAATCCTGCGTATAGGGTATATTGTAGAACCTTTGGGCATAGCTAGAGTGGGAGAAGATTGGTTCGATCATGCTAAAAAGCATTGCCCTAGAGTTCTAGCGTATGTGGATGGAATATTAGTGGAGCACGCTATCATGGACAGTGGATCCTCCATCAATATCATGAGTTTAGATTTGATGGAGAGGTTAGGTCTAGAGATCCAAAAAGATAGCTCCACACTTCTTAGGATAGCTAATGATAGTCTAAGACAACCAGAAGGTTGCATCACTAAAGTCCACGTTACAGTTGCGAGCGTGGAATGCTATCTAGACTTTAGGGTGATAAGGTTTGCAGGACGTCCTAGCTATTGAGTTTTGCTAGGCAGGCCATGGATTCTATAGACAGAGACTATCAAGTCGATATATGTGCTAGTCGAGTGATTCTAGGTCGAGGTGCCCATCATGTAATAGTGGATGCTTACCCTGAGTCTCCTTAGAGTGAGAGAGCTCCATTATCCTCCACTGAACTAGAAATAGTGGATAATCCATCTAGTAGTGAGACATCATCGGAGTGATGGATCTAAAGAAGGGCCCACTAGAGAGGATATTTATCAAATAACCTTGAATGAACCGATAGAGCCTCAAGATCGAATAAGAGATGCATACATTATTGAGTTGGACCTTCGCATGCCTCATGATTCGTGGCCAATCAAATTAGGTTCCATGCTCAGTTCGAAAGAGAGAGAGAGGACTATGTGTCCCTGATTCAAGAGTTCCACGACATCTTTGCTTGGAGCTATGACGAACTTAGGGGTATTCCACGACATCTTTGCGATGGATCTAAAGAAGGGCCTGCTACAGAGGATATTTATCAGATAACCTTGAATGAACTGATAGAGCCTCAAGATCGAATAAGAGATGCAGACATTATTGAGTTGGACCTTGGCACACCTAATGATTCGCGGCCAATCAAATTCAGTTCCATGCTTAGTTCGGAAGAGAGAGAGGACTATGTGTCCCTGATTCAGGAGTTCCGTGACATCTTTTCTTGGAGCTATGACGAACTTAGGGGTATTCCTCCCAGTTTCATTGTGTATACCATTCCTGTAAAGGAAGGTACCCGCCCTGTACGTTAGAAAGTAAGGCGTATGCCTTTTGAACTAAGGGATGGGTTGTTTGAAGAGCTTCAAAAGTTTCAGAAGGCGGGTTTGATCTTCCTAGTTCAGCATACTGAATGGTGTTCGCCAGTTGTGAGATTAGAAAGAAGAAGAATAATCAAATCCGTCTTTGTGTAGACTTTAGAGAGCTAAATAAATAGAATGTTAAAGATTACTACCCATTGTCATTTATTGACCAAATTTTAGATCAATTGGTGGGTAGGGAAATATATTCATTCATGGATTGCTTTGCAGGGTATAACCAAATGGCGATTGCTGAGCAAAACAAGCTGAAAACAACATTTATCATTGCCTTTGGTACCTTTGCGTACCATGTGATGACATTTGGGTTATGTAATGCACCTGGTTCGTGGCAAAGAACAGCCGACAAGACCTTTGGTGACATCTCCCCAGAGGAGTTAAAAGTATTCATTGATGACCTGGGGGCAGCCACCGTAAGAGAAAGGTAGTTGATTATTTTGCAGAAGTGTTTTGAGCATTGCAGACAATTTTGCATAGCTCTCAACCCGTGGAAGTGCGTCTTTGGAGTGCCTTATGGGCTATTGTTAGGCCATGTGGTAAGTTCTGTGGGGATTGTGACTGGCCTGAAAAAATCAAGGTCATAGTCACCATGAGTCCACCACTTACTCCAAAGGAAGTGCATAACGTTCTGTCATCGGTAGGGTATTATCGGAGGTTTATCAATGCCTTGGTAGAAAGAATGTTGCCACTGACAAACCTATTGTCCTTTAACTATCAGTTTGCATGGAGTGATACTTGCAAAGTATCTTTTGATGATGTAAAGCAGGAGCTTGCCAAAGAACCTATTTTAAAAGCACCTAAAAGGGGCGAAATGTTCTATATATTTTCAGTAGCAACCATGTATAGTATTAGCTGCTGCTTATCCCAAATTTGGGAGGAGAATTGGCACCATCCGATAGCTTTTGCTAGTCAAAAGTTGGGTATATCAGAAATTAACTACACCTATATGGAGAAGTTGTGCCTTGCGATGGTATTTGTGACAAAAAATTTCAGGTACTACATTCTTTATGAGAAGGAGGTTTTTTATACGAAGGTGGAAGGGCTTTGATTGTTGTTGAATAAGTTATAGCCGCTTGATCATTTAGAAAAGTGGTTAATCACTTTGCAGGAATTTGATTACGAGATTAAGAGCAAGCTGTCGAAGCTTCAGGGCATTGTAGAGTGTCTTGTGGATTTTGAAGAGCCAAAAGAGGTCTCGATTGAAGGAAGTGATATGGAAACTTTGTTCAAGATTGATACATCGTCTATTCCCTCCTGGTATGCTGCTGTAATGTACTATCTTTCTATGGGAGAGACTGGAGCTACTTTATCAAAATTGGAGAAGAGAAAAATTAAACAGTAGGCATTGAAATTTTCCTTGATCGCATGAACACTATATCGGCAGGGTGTTGATGATATCTATCGCCGATGTGTGATGCCTAATGAGGTTCCATTTATATTGGAAGAGTGCCATGACTCCACTTGTGGAGGACACTTTGCTAGGTGGTTGATAGCGCAGAAGGCTTTAAGAGCTAGATATTGGTGGCCGTCCATCTTCCAGGATTCATTTGACTATGTCAGGAGATGTGATACATGTCAAAGACATGTCAGTAGAGAGAATAGGAAGCGTCTACTTACATCGATTATGGCTACCCTTCCATTTGAAAAGTGGGGCATCGATTTTGTGGGTCCTATTACCCCGTCGTCTACTACTCAGAAAAGATACATTATAGTAGCAACTGATTACTTTACAAAGTGGTTAGAAGCACGGGTGATGAGGTAGGACAATGGAAAAAAGACTGCTAGTTTCCTACTTGAGCAGATCATTTGCCGTTTTGGTCCACAAAAAAAAAAGTATCGGACCGTGGAACCCATTTTTTGAACTAGATAATTAAAAGCCTGACTGAAGCACGGAAAATTAAGCATAACAAGACGACCTCCTATAATTTGCAAGAAAATGGACAAAATGAAAGTACCAATAAGCAGATGGTGGGTATCATATCCAAGATAGTCTCCAAAAAGAAGCGGGACTGGGATACAAAATTATATGTGGCGGTATGGACATATAACACGACGTTTAAACGAGCCACTAGCCACACTCCATTCAAATTAGTTTATGGGGAGGAATGTGTCTTGCCCTTAGAAATTGAGTTGCCAACCATTAGGTTCACAATCAATCATTCTTTGGGTGATGAAGATGCCCTATTTGAGCGGTTTATGACTATAGCGCACTTGGATGAACTTAAATTGCAGAGTTTGTTGCACCAGGAGGTGGCTAAACGTCGGATGAAGCGGCTGCATGATCTAAAAGCGAAGAAATATACATTTAAGAAAGGGCAATTAGTTCTATGCTATGATGCACGTAGGGAGCTATTTCCATGAAAGCTGGAATCTAGATGGGATGGCCCTTACAAGATAGTTTAGTTAGGTAAAAATAAGTCCACGATTTTATTAGCTGTTCTACAAGGAGTGGAATTTAAGAATAAGGTTAATCTTAATAAGATTAGACCTTATTGTTTTTGAATATGCTAAAGCACTAAATGCATTGCAGATCTATGCTGGGGTTGATTTGAGACTTGCAGGAGAGCTTAAACTAGTTGATGGGACGGTTAATTCCTTATTTGGAGCACCCATATCTCAAGCAAAGATATCATCAGGGGAAGCTTATCTGGTGGAGCAAGGGATACAAAGTGATTGAGCGAGAAGACGGTACATTTGTGTGGGAGATTAAAGTTTTCTGGCATCACTATTTACAAATTTTGACAAGCATCCCTGTTGAGTTTGATGAAGAAGGTGGGATGGAGCTGTCAGTTCATCCTCTAAATATGTTGAATTTTGATTATCATAATTACAAGTAGAGGAGTCCGTGATGGCTGGTTGTGTAAACCCATTATGGACGTACACGTTATACTTTGATGGAGCATCCCGGGGGCCTAATAAAAAAGGGAGTGTTGGAGTAGTTATCCGAGATCCCTGACATAGGATTGCAATGAAATTAGCTATTTATCTCGGGGTAGGATTCACTAACAACATGGTAGAGTATAAAGCCTTAATTATGGGACTGAATATTGCCAAGAAAGGTGATATTCGGCGGTTGTTGGTAAAGGGGGATTCCCAACTGATATTAAATAAACTTAATGGGACATATAAAATCCGGAATCCCATCCTTTGTATGTATCATCGAACTACTATAACCCTACTTGATGAATTTGAGAGCGTATCTCTTCAGCTCATTCCATGTTATTGGAATCAGTTTGTGGATTCCTTAGCTAATTTTGCTTATGAAGAGGACCTCTTCTTCAACTGTGGTTCTAGTCCGGATGTCGCTCTTGATAACAAGATGAAACTTGGTCACTTGTGGGGACTGTTATCAAAGCACGTGTTATATGGCAGGCGATGGTTGATATGGGTAATGTGAAGAGTGACCGAGACCCATCTACCACTATTATCTTGGACCATAGGTTGATCATATGACATGTTATGCGTACGCCCCTTGCTATATATGCAGGAGGTATGGGTCACAACTTGATGCATTTAGTTTAGGGCTGAGAGCCCTATTTTTTCCCTTGAAATGGAGCGTATTTTCGTATATTTTCCTTCTTCCAAGGAGGGATCTATATGAACCAGTTTGCTTGATTTCTTTAGGCCAAGAGGGCCAGTTGTTTTGAGGTTTTAATGATCTATTTCCTTAGGCCAGGAGGGCTAGTTAGTTTTGTCATGTCGTGTTTGATTTCCTTAGGCCAAGAGGGCCAGCTAGTTTGGAGTGAAATGTGCCATTTCTTTAGGCCAAGAAGGCTCTATGTTTGTTTGGTGCAGGTACAGTTAATGGTTTTTTTGTTGTAGTGATTGCATCATACAGGTTGAGGAAGTTGCTGGAGGGAGCCTTTGCTGCGAAGGAGCTTTTTGTGGCCATTCTAGGTGGTTTCATCCCCTTTTTGAGTCTTTTCCCTTAAGCAATTAATGATATATGTATGTGTAAGGGTTACCTTCTTTTGTTTGTTGGGGACCGGCACTTGAGGCATGAAGTCCTAAGTTTAGGCTCTGTATGTTTGGGGGAGGTCTGAGTAGTCATTGCCTCCTGCAAAGGCATTGTTAGGCATTGAAAGACCTGTTTTAGAAGGTAATTCTAGTGACCCTGTTCTGCTGACCTGCTAGGTGGCCGTTCTAGGAGTTCCTGTTAGTTGTGAGGCAGTTAGAGAAGCCTACTAAAATAATGATGAAAAGAGGCAAAAACCTAAATATCTGAAAGACAATATATAAATATACGGAGGTGTGTAAAAAGGGGTTTTAACACCTATGAAAATAAAAAAAGGAAAGAAAGAAAAATCCTTAAGTTGTTGTTTATCGCCTTGCGAAGGCCTGGTAGGTTTCTGGGAATGAGACAAGACCCAGGGACGATGCCTTGTCTTCCGAGGGGTGGCATCTAGTTGAAAAACCAAAGAATACAGGAAGGTTGGAGCGAAAATAAAAGTGAGGGCTAGAAAAGGATTCAGTGTCGCCTTGTAAGGGCTTGTAGGTTCTTGGGTACCAAGACAGGACATGAGGCCAATGCCCTGTTCTCCTCGAGTCACTACGCTCAGCTCCCTCCTTTTTACATGCCCGAGTATGGAAAATAAGAGGCTAAAGAGCAATGTGCTAAAAGATAATATTTGTTGATCAGGCTATAGGAGTTCTCGCCTAGTAGAAGCTCCTAGTTGAGTTGTCCTTAGTTAGGTAGGTAGTTCAGACCACCACTTAGGATGACCTCTTTGATAATTCTTTTTAGCTTGGCTGTGTTGGAGCAGTTGGTTAGTGACTAGCTTGGGTTTCCTGCCAGATTATGCTAGGTCTACTCCTCGTGGAATCATGCCTTGGTTTTGACAGGGGGTTGGGTGAGAGCTATGATGTGTTTTGTTGTATATCTATTTTGTATCAACTTGATGCTCTTTGTTGTTGTGTTTATGTGCAGATCTGATCGTGTGATTCGACGGGCTGAGTCGCTCTATCCAGTGGTTGCTAATGATAGATGATTTTTGATGCCGAGAAGTGCTCCAAAAATTTCAAATTTCAGGGGAAAAATAGACTTTGTCAAAGGCGGCGGTTGCAATCAGTACGATTTTAAGCAGCAATGCCCGAAAGTGCTTAAAAGATCCACTGGACGACAGTTGGTGAATTTTCATAAATTTTTGGCGTGTCAGACGAGACCTTTGGAGATGCCCAGCAGTGCGGGACTTCAAGACAGACTGCCAAGATTTTTTAGACTTTGAATCGAACATCAGAAGAGGAAATGGGAGTGCCCGAGATGCCAATCCCAAAATGGCAAGTGGGAAAGAACTTAAGAGAACCCAAAGGTCATGACTTTTGGAGGCTCCCTTTAGGGAGCCCAACTAAAAAACGAATTTGTTGGGGGGGGGGGGGCATTTTTATCGGCACGATTAGAAAGAGGGTGCCATTTTACTTCACGCTGTTGAGATGACAAGCTCAACACATGCGGACATTGATGATGGACCGCCTGGTTAGATGGGTCCACACGTCTACACTTAGCACGTCGGTGGTCATTATGACTCTCACATGGCCACTGACTCATTACTTATTATTTTCATGTTGTTACACCTATTTACAGCTGGCATAGTTATAGCACCAGTCGACTAGTGTAGTCGGTTATGCATTGTTTGACTTAGTAGGCCACTTTCCTTTTATATTGTATCTTATTTATACTTTGTGTACATTGTAAAGAGTGTGGAAGAAGAAGAAGAAATCAGCAAGAAAACGTTTTGGCCTCCATCTCTCTTCTTGTCTCTTGAGTGAGCTTCTCCTTGTGCATTCTGTGTGTGTTCGGCGCAGCATCTTGAGCAACCCCCTCCACCACGCGATTCTTGATATGGTATTAGAGCCGCGCCATTGAGAGAGGCTAATTTCGAAGGTTGAAGCAAAGGAGAAGAAGCAAGGTTCGAGCAAGCAAGCCACGGGTAAGAAGCTCTCCCATCCTTCAACTCTTTCTCTTGGATAGTGCTTGTGGAGGCACTGGAAGCAGGGCAGAGCAAAAATCTCAGATTGTAGTGAGATTTGGTGTGTGGGAAGAGCACTGTGTATTCTGCAGATAAGCCCTTTAGGGCTTGTCGCAGTTATTTTGGGCATCTGAGGCCGTTTCAAGGCCCGTTTTAGAGCCGCAAGGTTGCAGACAGCAGTTTTAGGGTACGCTGTGATTCGACTGTATTGACCGAAAGTGGGTGCCCAGGTTACAGATTTCAGATCTGTAAGTTCAAAGGTGTTTATCAGTGAGTAAACACAAGGTTTATCTGCAAAAAGGTTGCAGATTGCATGTATTGTTGAGCAGACAGTTAAAAAGGCTGTCTGGTGTATTGCTGTGCACTACAGGTCCAGGGTTGCAGAAGATTTACTTGCTATTGGTATTAATTTTGTGATAATGGCAGAGAACAGTGGAAGCCCTATCATTGAGAAGCTCGACAAGAACAACTACCCTTCATGGAAGTTCCGTGTCATGAAATTCCTTATTGGAAAAGGCCTCTACGAGTTTGTTTCAGGTGAAGAAAAGGAACCGGAGATGAGTGATCCTCCAACTGCAGAAGAGACAAAGGCACGGAAGGAATGGAATGCAAAGGATAAAAAGGTAATGTATTGGTTGTCTGCAGTAATTGACAATAATATGTTGGGACACATTAGAAATGCAGAGAATTCATATGCAGCTTGGACCATACTTGAAAGTATGTTTTCTGTAAATAGAAAGGCACGAAAGATTCAACTCAGGCAAGAGTTGAATACATTAAAGAAAGGGAAGATGTCTATCAATGAGTATGCACTGAAGGTAAGAAGCATTGCAGATGCATTGGCAGCGATTGATGCAATGCCCGATGATGATGATTTAGTGTCGTCTACCTTGGGTGGACTTAACAATGAAAAGGCTTGGAAGTCTTTTGTAACTTCTGTATATGTCTGAAAGCCATTTCCAGATTTCGATGAGTTGGTCTCCCTTATGATCACTGAAGAGATCAATATGCAGAGTGAGACATCTGAAAGAAGTGGTAAACAGGTCCAAGCTTTCTACTCCAGTTCAGGAAGGGGACGTGGCAGGTTCTCTTCAAGAGGCCATGGTACAGGACGTGGTAGTGACAACCAGCAAAACAGATTGAATCAGCAATTTGGCGATATGCAGGTTTCAGGAGGTCGTGGTAACTTTAGAGGTAGGGGAAGCTTTAGAGGAAGAGATGGATGGCAGAACAGAGGTTCTAACAACTCTGGTATTGTGTGCCACTACTGTGGCAAAACATGTCATATTGCAGCCCAATGTTATGCTAAGAGAGATGATATCCGTAGTGGTAAGTTTCAGCAAGGAGACTATGCATCGTCTTCACGACAGAATGAAGACAAAAAATAACGTTTGTTCGTTATGCAGCGTATGCTGAATGTTGTTACAGGAAAGGGAACACATGAAGATGTTTGGTATATTGATTCAGGTGCATCCAATCATATGACCAGCCATGCAGAATGGTTTGGAGAGATGCAGGATTTGCAGAATGCAGGTTATGTGCAGACGGGTGATGACTCATGCCACCCAATTTCACACATTGGAAAAGTTCCCTTGTCCTTGCATGATGGTAAGTCAAAGAGTCTTTCACATGTATTACATGTGCCATCTATTACAAAGAACTTGGTGTCAGTCGGTCAAATGGTAGAGCAAGGGCTGCAAGTCAGATTTAATGCAAAGGGCTGCTTTGTAGAAGACTTCAATGACAAGTGCAGGTTGGTAGCAAAGGGAAGTAGAGTTGGATGTATGTTCATTCTAGATGCTGGAATTCCTACTATGAATGCGGCTATGTATGCCAAAGGAAAATGTGTTGTTGCAAACATTGAAATTTGGCACAAACGCATTGGACATGCAAATGTACAAAGGCTGAAATTAATGCAGTCCAAAGGGTTGGTTACAGGTTTGCCTACATTTAGAGTTGTAGAATTTCAAAAGGTATGTGAAGCATGTCAGTTTGGTAAGCAGGCAAGACAACCCTTTTCACATGACAGAGATGTAAGCAGAAATATCCTTGATGTTGTGCATATAGACATTTGGGGGCCTACACAAAATGTATCTCTTGGAGGTAGTTCATACTTCGTCACATTCATTGATGATTGTTCTAGAAAGCTGTGGGTATATTTTATGAAGGAAAAGAGTGAAGCGTTTGAGCACTTTAGAACTTTCAAGGCTGCAGTTGAAAGAGAAACAGGCTTGAAAGTAAAGTGCTTGAGGTCAGATGGAGGGGGAGAGTACCTCTCAAATGAGTTCAGTGATTTTCTGAGGTCTCATGGGATAAAGAGATAGTTCACATGCAGGTATACCCCACAGCAAAATGGGGTTGCAGAAAGGAAAAACAGGCATATTGCAGAAGTTGCATGCGCCTTGATGGCTGAAAAGAATATGCCTAAGCATTTTTGGTCTGAGGCTGTTCATACTGCTATTTATATTATGAACAGAACTCCCACAGATGCAGTTCATGGTATGACCCCCGAAGAATGTTTTACAGGTAAGAAACCTGATGTTTCACACTTGAAAGTATTTGGCTGCATTGCGTATGTTCATGTGTCAGATGAGTTGCGGAAGAAACTGGATCCAAAGGCTGAAAAGTGTGTTTTTATTGAATACTCTTTAGAGCAGAAAGGGTATCGCTGTTACAACCCTGTCACATGTAAGTTTAGAGTGAGCAGGGATGTCATCTTTGATGAAATGAGCAGTTGGTATGCATCTAGTGGTGATGCATTGGATGTTGATGATGATCATGACACTCATGTGCAGGCTGAAAGGCAAGAATCACGGACTCTTAGTGGACCAGAGACATCATCTGGTAGTCCTTGGTCTGGGAGACTAAGGAGTACCTCTACATCTTCGAGTGCATCTAGTAGCACTACAGGTAAAGACAAAGGAAATAATAAAGTGTCAGAAGGCATTGATGCAGTTCTTGATGGAGACTCCAGTGGCTCAGAGAGCTTGGATGATGAGCTTGGCATTCCTTCAGTGAGGACTCCAGGTGTGCAGAGAGCACGTGTTAATGCAAAGACTCAATTGAGTGATCCAGTGGTACGCAGGTCTAGCAGGGTGAAATACCCGGTTAAAAGATTTGGTTTTGAGGGTTATGCAGCTCACCATTATGCTTATATGGTGAAACTAGTTGAGGATGTTGAGCCCACATGTTTTGAGGAGGCTGTTGGTCATGCTCATTGGGATGTAGCAATGGATGAGGAGATGGCTGTATTAGAGGCCAAAAAGACTTGGGATCTAGTATCATTGCCGAAGGGAAAGAAAGCTATTGGATGTAAGTGGGTTTATAAGATTAAGCACAATGCAGATGGTTCTATTAGCAGGTACAAAGCTAGGCTAGTTGCAAAAGGCTATGCCCAAACATATGGCATAGATTATGATGAAACCTTCAGTCCAATTGCTAGGATGGCAACTGTCAGATGTGTGATTGCTTTGGCAGCAGCCAAAGGTTGGAGGTTGCAGCAAATGGATGTAAAGAATACCTTCTTGCATGGTGATTTGCAGGAAGAAGTGTATATGGATCAGCCAGCAGGTTATGAAGATTTAGAGCATCCCACGTATGTGTGCAGGTTGAAGAAGGCACTCTATGGGCTCAAGCAAGCAGCTAGAGCATGGTCTGACAAGATCAGAGAGTATCTTGTCAATATTGGCTTTTATGTTTCTGATGCTGATCACTCACTTTATGTGAGAAAGGGAGATGCAGGTTTGGTCATCATAGTCATCTATGTGGATGACTTGATTATTACAGGTGATAGTGATAGTGGGATTGCTGAAGTCAAGGGCTGTTTAAAGATGAAGTTTGAGATGAAGGATTTAGGTGAACTAAGGTACTTCCTTGGCATTGAGGTGATCAGATGTGATGATTGTATATGGCTGTTCCAAAGACAGTATGGCTTGGATATGTTGTCCAAGTATGGTATGACTGCATGCAAACCACTTTCAGTCCCGTTGGAGCAGAATGTAAAGCTGAGTGTTGATGTTGGGGATGAGATAGAAGACCCTACTATATTCAGGAGGATAGTGGGGAGTTTGATCTACATGACCATTACAAGGCCAGACTTGAGCTACGCTGTTGGTCTTGTGAGTCAGTTTATGCAAGTACCTAGAAAGCCACATTTGGATGCAGTCAGACGCATATTGAGATATGTGAAGTCCACATTACATTATGGACTTTTCTATGATGCAGGTACAGATGTACAGGTGTTTGGATACACAGATGCAGATTGGGTTGGTAGTATGTCTGATAGAAGATCTACCAGCGGATACATGTTCTCTCTTGGTAGTGCAGCAGTTGCATGGAGCAGCAAAAAGCAATCTACAATTGCTTTGTCGAGTACAGAGGCTGAGTATAGAGGTGCTGCTATTGCAGCATGTGAGGTAGTATGGCTGCAAAAGCTATTGGCTGATTTGGATGTCCAGGTGGAAGGTCCAGTTATCATTTATTGTGACAACATGAGCAGTATACAGTTGGCTAGGAACCCTGTGTTCCATGCCAGGATAAAACATATTGAGGTACACTACCACTTTGTCAGAGAGAAGGTACTAGCAGGTGAGATTGACTTGGTGTATGTCAGCACACAGGATCAGATAGCTGACATCTTCACGAAGGCATTGGGTACAGAGAAGCTTCAAAAGTTTCGAAGCTTACTTGGAGTTGCAGAGATGCAGTTGAGCTTGAGGGGGAGTGTTGAGATGACAAGCTCAACACATGCGGACATTGATGATGGACCGCCTGGTTAGATGGGTCCACACGTCTACACTTAGCACGTCGGTGGTCATTATGACTCTCACATGGCCACTGACTCATTACTTATTATATTCAGGTTGTTAAACCTATTTACAGCTGGCATAGTTATAGCGCCAGTCGACTAGTGTAGTCGGTTATGCATTTTTTGACTTAGTAGGCCACTTTCCTTTTATGTTGTATCTTATCTATACTTTGTGTACATTGTAAAGAGTGTGGAAGAAGAAGAAGAAATCAGCAAGAAAACGTTTTGGCCTCCATCTCTCTTCTTGTCTCTTGAGTGAGCTTCTCCTTGTGCATTCTGTGTGTGTTCGGCGCAGCATCTTGAGCAACCCCCTCCACCACGCGATTCTTGACACACGCTTGATGGAGGGGGCTATGGGGCCTGCAAACAACCCCCCCAACTTGACCGTATGGCTAATCTACATTCAATCTTTACTCCTCATCGCTCCAGACCGTGCGTAGAATGGTTGCCTGGTTATGGAGATCAGAATTCAGTCTTTCTCTCTCCTCCCTCTATCTCCCCTTAAGAGGCACTTCATGTGGCAAGAATCAAGAAGAGAATTGTGGAGATCAGAATTCATTCTTTCTCTCTCCTCCCTCTATCTCCCCTTTAAGAGGCACTTCATGTGGCAAGAATCAAGAAGAGAATTGGGAGATGGATGCTCGTCCGGGAGGCATCGGATTGTTCCAAGAGGCTAAGGAGGCTGAAGGCTGAAGATCCATGCTGAAATCCATGGCTGGTTGGTCGATACAAAGTCCTAATTAAATATTCAAAAAACCCGAAACACGCAAAAAGGCGGTATGCTCTATTTTATGAAAGAATTTTGCTTGTTTTGATCATTCATGGTCTAAATGGTGTGCATATGGACTGAAATTTTATTTGAATGTTCCTTGCATTATGTTTGAGGGCTGCAATCACTGTTATGCAGAACCCGTATTGATTTATAACAATTATAAATTTTCAAAACTAAAAAAAAACACTAATTTTGATGGAAATTGATAGTTTCTTTGATTTTGAGTGGGAGAAAATGAGTGGACATGGGATAAAATAAGGGAAAATGATGAGTTTCAGTTCCAATGACCAGTCATTAGAAAAAAACTAGAAAATACCTATTTTTAAATAAAAATAAATAGGAAAAATAGAGAAAAAAGAGAAAAAATGGGTTTCTTGCATTAAAAAAAAAAGAAAAAAGAAAATCGATGTATGTGAATGTCTGATGGGGTTGAAGCATGAGGTTAAGCCTCATTTTAGACCTTGTTCTTTGTGTTAAAGCGCGTATTTATTACTTTTACATACAAAAAATGACATAAAAACCCTCTACACCTATGCACCACAGCAAAATTTAAACGGTGAGGGGGAGAATGATGTTATACAATAGTTTAAGCGTTGAAATAATAAAAAGTTTGATTGTTCTCTTTATACATAACATTTAGGATACGTTTTATTTGGAAATAATGGATCTAGCAGCACGAGGTTTGTCTTGGTGCTAGGTTCCTACAACGAAGCATTGCGTATTAGCGGAAATTCATTAAAAGGGCTGTTTTTGCACGACACATAGGTTGATTTTAAACCATAATTGTTTGTGCACAATAAAGCATCTACCATTGCATGAATCATATACACATGGTATCTATTCTTAGCATATGCATAGCAATTGGTTGAAGTATAAATGACCCACACTGGAGAGAGTAAGGCACCCAAGCTATAGGTCTAGACGGTGGGTCCAAGGGCGTAAGTAAGTGAGGACTAGTACATTCCTGGAACGATATAATATTGATACCAAGAGTAGAGTCTGTTTTGTATGTGTTATATATGTTAGTGACACATCAAGGGGCCAATCCCCAAGGTGTAGGAGGGTCGCAGTGGGGCCGTGGCAATCATCGAGAGGTGCCTCCTATGTTGTTCTATGTGGTGAATTACACCAAAATGTGTAGGGTCTCCCTCTGAGGAGTCTGAGAATGTTAAGGGTTGGACTATAAACACGATACAAACGCAAAGGGTACGAATGATGGGCAGGGCAATGTGTCCTATAGACGCTCATGACCACGAGGCCGTGGGATTGTCTTGTGCATGTCAGAGGTTCAACTAGTGCTATAGCCAATGCCGGCCTATTTTAGGTCCCATCAGAGAGTAGATTAGGAATGTGCAGTCGGCTCTTGATCAATCCTAGCATCAGAGAGCCACAAACCTCAAGAAAAATGGGGCGCAAAAAAAATTGCATCTCCTCCCTCCTCACTACTGAAAAATTGGGCTTTCTTTCATTAATTAAGGTTAAGGTTTTAAATTTAAAATATCTAGTTCATCTCTTTGTGTTCACAGTACTGTAACTAAAGTGGGTTTTCTACTTTTGGAGGGGAAAATGATCTCGGATTCAAGATCCGTCTTGCCGAATGGCTTTATGATGTCAAAATCTATAAACATGGGCCCCATGACACTTTCTAGTTCCCGAATCATGTAGCTGCTTCATAACACGAAACCTTGTGGGGATTAAATGGAGGGTCAAACAGACTCTGATCGACAAATCGAGACTTGTGTTGGGTTCATGGCATCAAACTCCATCTAGGAAAACTTCAGCTCATCGATCCACAACCGTTTCATTTTTATGAAAATTTGGTCTTTTATGGGCTCCCGGGCTCTTTTTCACTTAAAAAATGATATTTAAAAGCTGCTCTCATTAAGACAAAAAGATAATCTATTAATCTTAAAAGAAATTCATTATAAAAATATTGGAGTGTTTTAATATCCCTTCAATATGGGGGGGAGGCTATTAGTGGTTCATTTTCTCCATATTTAAAACTTAGCCAAGAGGATAGCCCCAAGCTAGATGAGTAGAAGGCTTAAATGGCCAAGGTTTCTTATGCATCAATAGGTGGTAGCTTGACCTATACAATGGTTGCTACACATCCAAACATTGCCTATGCAGTGGTAGCTTGATGTACACCATGGTTACTGCACATTTAGACATTGTCTATGTAGTGGAGACTGGTTAGCACAGGTGTATGAAAAATCTTGGCAAGAAGCATTGGGAGACAATAAAGAATATCATCAGATATTTAAATGACACTAGATCTATGTGCATGTGCTTTGTAAAGAAGGATGTATTATTTCTTGGATATGTAGATGCTAGTTTTGTAGGGGGTGTAGACTCTAGGAGGTCTACCATAGGTTGCCTTCACTTTCATAGGTGATGCAGTTTCTTTGATCTCTTAGTTGTAGCCATATATGACTTTATCTACCATTGAGTTAGAGTATGTCATAGCCAATTAATTGTTGGCCAGTGATATCTTTTTTTGAGTATTAAATAATTTTTAAATTAATTTTTAAAACTAAAAATCTGAAAATTAACTTAACAGAGCTAGAAATTGTTGTTGGAAGGTTGTCACTTAGCAAAACTTGTCCATGAAAGTGGAAAAAACATTTCCAAAGGATTGGGGGGCGGAGGGGGGGGGGGGAGGGGCTAGCAAACACATATGTAAAGGATCACTTGTGCTACGCTATGATAACCGCTTTGATAACAGAAAGGATGCTAAACTTGTGTTCAAGTGGGAAGGGCCATTCATGGTCATAAGGAGATATCCAAACGACAGCTATAAGCTAGGTGATATGGATGGGAAGGTTCACAAGACAAGGGTAAATGGATGGCGATTGAAGCCTTATTTTCAAAGAAATATGAACACTTTGAAGAAGTTATTCAATGAAGAGCCACCAATGAGGGGGTGCAGTCCTCCTTGCTCTATTGGACCATCATTAGCAAGCTAGAGGCATGAATGCCTCTAGCCTAAGGGGAGGGCTAATGATCCAGGTTTTTTTACAAAACTGGATTTCTACCACAAAATTTGGCCAAAACCCCTATCAAGAGCTTTACCATATCACTTTGGGTTTACTCTTCAAGCACAAGGTATGCTACATTACTTCTCGATTATGATAACTCTAGCAAATGGGGGGAACAAGTTCTTATGAGGGATGTCAATGTAAAAGGTAAAAGGGATGGTTATCTTAGTGAAGATGGAAATGGATTGCTCCTAGGAGTTGAGTGAGTGCATAGATTTTTCAAAGGACTAGCCTCCAACTACACATGGGTTCCGCCTGCATCACTAAGATTTGGAATCTATCACTATCATTAGATGACACCTCACCCTAGTACACAAGTCAATATCCACATCATGGTGTCATTTGTATCTTACAAAAATCTTACAAGCATGGACCCCTTCTGTCACATGCTTATATGTATTTATATATATATATATGGGAGACTAAAGTCAAAGCAAATTTTGGAAGCTTTTTTTTATAATCTCAATAACTCCCAAGAAAATGCGAATTTCAAGAAGATTCTCGCGCTACCCGATCGGTTTCGACCTGGTCTACCAAGTTGCAGAAGAAACTTTTTTCAGATTCTTCACCAATTTGAAGTTACGACGTCGCAGACTACTGGCTACATGCAATTTTCTTCTCTCTTTCACCACATCAACTTTCCATTCTATCCTTCTTGTAAATATATTATAATAATGTGCTTTGGACACCCACCTCTTGTAATCTAGCTCCCTTTCTCTATTTTGTCTACCACCACCCTTGGCTTCTTGCATGATGACCAAGGTGGGGACTTGTCCCATCCACTATTCTCTATATTTTCAAAGATACCATACATAATCTAAGATTATGTTAATAAAGAAGATTAGCTTAATATAATCCCTTATGGAGGCTATATAAAGAGCCCATGGAGAATGGGAGAGCGGGGAGAATGACAATGACAAGTACATGAGAGCACTCTAGAATACCCTCATGCTAGTCCATCTCTTTGAGGTAAGCTATGAGTGAGTTCTTTTATTATGTAGCATAATGGCAAGCTTCCTCTACCTCTTCTCCTCTTGTCTCCCTCTCTTCTCATCTTCTCATTCCATGAATACATAATGGCAAGCTTCCTCTACCTCTTCTCCTAATGGCAAGCTTCCTCTTACCTCTTCTCCTCTTGTCTCCCTCTCCTCTCATCTCTCTCTCTCATATTCTAATAGGGTGTCTAGTACATATATTCTCTCTTGTAAATTTGTGTCTTGTTTCTTTTGATTCTCTTTGAGAAAAGGGATGTCCTAGCCCATCCTCCCTTTGGCTAGGTGGTGCCCCTCTTTAGTTCTCTTAGTGAGGATTGGAGGTTGGATGGGTAAGAGGCAATCCGTTCATCATTTCAGCCCTCAGTCCCCAAACATTTGTATACATTACATCAAGTATTTTTCTACTCACTTCTCTGTCATGCAAGAAGGGTTGTCTTGTCTGCTTACCAAACTGGCATGCTTCACAGACTTTATGCAATTTTGCAACTCTAAAAGAAGGTAACCCTGTAACCAATCCTCTGGACTGTATTAATTTCAACCTTTGCACATTTGCATGTCCAATACGTTTATGCCATATTTCAATATCTGCAACTACTCCTTTTCCTTTAGCATACATAGCAGCATCCATTGCAGGAATTCTAGCATCTAAAGTGAACATTTGGCCAACTCTACTTCCTTTTGCGACCAACCTACACTTATCATTAAAGTCTTCTACAAAACAACCTTTTGCATTGAATCGTATCTGCAACCCCTACTCTACCATTTGGCCAACAGACACTAGATTCTTTATGATTGATGGCACATGTAATACATCTATTAGACTCTTTGTCTAGCCATCATACAAGGACAAGGGAACCTTTCCAATGTGTGAAATTGGGTGGCATGAATCATCACCTGTCTGCACATAACCTGGATTTTGTAAGTCCTGTCTGTACTTAACCTGGATTTTGTAAGTCCTGTCTGCACATAACCTTTCCAATGTGTGAAATTGGGTGGCATGAATTGGAGCCCCAAGAGGAAAACCAAGGAAAAAGGGAATTCTCTTGCAACAAAATCTATCTTGTAACATCAACAAGCTTTTATTTCATTCCTTTGATCATCAAAACAAAGAAAACGGCAATTCTTCATGTAGCATCATAGTAAATATCTCCCACGGATTTATCTTTAACAAACTTGATCATCTTCTTTATATTCTTTATATTCTTCATTAATAGACAAAGAGAACACAACTTTTGATGGAAAGAAATCACATAGTATTCATCTTCATTGTCTTCGTAGTCTTCTCCCTCATAGAAAGATACACTGTTTCACATAGAATCGACTATCTCTTGCATATGATCTCTCTCACGATAGTATGCTCTCAATAATACATCATATCCTCACTAAAATCACTCAATAATCACTCACAATAATCCTCATTAGGTTGTGGATACACCTCCCAAGAGGTATGTCAGATGCGAAGAGGCACTAGAGCCACTATAGTGTCTTTTCATAGCTCATCACTGTCACTGTCACTTAGTCTTCTCTTCAGTTTTCAGCAACTACTTCTTTGACTTCTTTTAGCTCTTTTGCACTTGTATTCACCTCTTTCCAAGGCTAGAAAACTTTCCCAAGCTACACTCTCATCCAACAGAACACATACAGAGGCATACAGAAGGTCTACAGAGGCTCACAGAAGCTCAACAGAGAGTTACAGAAGGTCAACAGAAAGCATCAGAACCACATAACTCATACCAAAACCATTCCAAATCATCAAAAATCACTCAATAAGCTTTCAAACAATCTCAAACCCCATCAATCAATACTCCGTCCTTCCATATAGAGAGAAAACATAACAAAACAGAAGCTCAATAGAAACTATCAGGACCAAACAGAACATATTAGAAACATTAACAGAACTTCACATCTCTACTAATAAATATCATGAGCTTAATAAAACCATTCCAACCTATCCAAAACACTCTCAAACCACTTCCAAACCAATCAATCATCTCATAAAATCAACCATTCAGCTCTCAAAAACAACAAAAATCAGCCAAAAAATAAGTCATTTCAACACTCAACATATCCCCACACTTAATAAGGAAGCGTCCTCGTGACCCAGGAAAAAAGAGAATACAAGTTCATTCAAGAGCTCAACTTTGATCTTCAATAAATTTTCAAAAACAGTCCATCCAACCACGACCCCAACTTATAACCTGTATCTGATATAAAGAATACAACGAAAGGAAAACCCTTTATACATTAACACTTCTTATCAAACTAGAAATCACAACAAACTTGTAAAGGATATAAGAGGTTTCTTCTTCTTTGCATTAGCATCTTCAACTATCCAACCAGCAACACCATCACTGCAATTCTCCAAAAATGTAGCTCGCATGAAAGCAAATCGAATAGGCGACCACCACGATCTTATCACATAAATTAACCCACAACACAAACACTACACACAACACAACCATCTGAATGACTCCTCCAAAAAGAGAGATTTATCATTAAAAATAATCCACAATACATTGCAAAGGTATCAATGGAGATGATCCCTTTTGAAGGCTTGGTGATTTCGAAAACGATCCATGGACAAGGATTCATCTACAAATGTCTTGGGAGGATTCTAAAAGAATTGAAGGCAGCACATCCTTTCCAACAAGACAAGGTATCTACTAGGCAAACAGAGGGCATGAAAGTACAAGACATCCAGTTGCTAGGAATCAATGCTCACATTGACATTCATGCACAACTTTGGAATAGATTTTGAATCATTATGGGAATGCCTATGCATATACGCCAGGTACCAAGTAAAATGAGCAGTTAAGCGCACAGAAGGATCTACAGACTGAGAATATTGCTGAGCAAAGTGCGGATAATTCTGATAAGCCTGACTAGCACTTATCCATTCTCTTGGGATCAATGGACAATTGATTTGAGGTCCAGTAAGGGAATCATTTGAACTCCAGCCTCTTCTTCGAAGAATCTTCTAATCAAAACCTTAATACCCACTAACCAACTGAGGAGGATTAGGAATAGAAGTGTTAGGAGACGGAAGAGGGACTAATGAAAGAGGATGAAGCGATGGATATGCAAAATCATAAAATAAAGAATGGATTAAAGATGGATTTTCTGAAAATTGAGGAGATTCGGTTAAGAAAGGCGTTAAAAGATAAGCAGGAAAAGTTGATAGAATGTCAGGGGATGGGGAAGGACAAGGATCAGGAGGTAGAAAAACTTGATCTTCAATAAAAGAACAATGGGTAAATATAGAAATTTGAGGAGATCCTTGAGGTTGGAAAAGAAGGGGTAAAATGACCTTTGGGTTAGATTGAAAAAGGAAAATATAAGCATCATACCTATGGGCCATTTGTTGATAATGAGTTAGGCATGGTAAGGACAGACCTAAAGCTGATCTATGATGATAGGCTTCAAAGAAAGAAGTATCAAATGGGGGTTGGTTGGAGAGATAGGCTAAAAGATCCACCCTCAGTTGGTTAATGTTCTGGGCATGAGCTGAAGCTTTGACCTGACGGTGATTCAAAATGACAGCATCAACCATAGTGTGCCATGAAAACTCAGGACACTTAGCCACCTTTGAAGAATATCCCTGGAACATCTCATCAATCCTCAACTCCAAATGTCGGACATACAAAGAAGCTTGCAATACCACATCTCCGATATACCAAGACAGATCTTCATCATCTGGAATCAATAAATCACCCCTCAAATACATATAGGACAGAAGAATCGTATCTGGAGTGACAGAGTCTTCAAAAACCATCCTCACTACTTCTATCAGCAAATCAGATGACCAGGCCCCACTCCATCCATCCTCTGGAATAGGTAAATCCATCGTGGAAAGTTTTATATAGAAGGCCAACTTCTGTTGTTGATAATGGACAAAAAAGGAATGATCTGGTGGAACATATTCTTGATACTGCTCAAAAGAAGACCATAATAAATCCATGCGAGATTGCAATCTTTCCACCTTGGCCTGAAATAAGGGACATAATGTAGCCTGTCTCTGAAGAGCTGCCAAGTCTGCAGGGGATAAAAGAGAAATTGGTTGCACAGGACTCTGTGTATTAGACCGAGACTGAGCCAACTGATCTTTGAGTTGCTGGATTTGAGCATTGCTCTGGTCTAAGATAGCTATGGTGGATTTAAACTTCTCTGCTTGGGCAGCTATCACCTTCTTCATCTCTTGAATCTCCTTCTATAACTTATCCCTCTCCTCTGTTACAGCAACCACTTGAGACCTAGCTTCTGCCAACTCAGCTTAACTTAGAGATTTCAGCTTTCTGAGTATCCATGAGCTTACTCTGCTGCTCCATTTGCGTACAAAGGTCAGAGAATTTCTCCTGAGTAGAGGCTAACTCAGTATTGGTCTTATTCAGTTCCTCCTTAGACTGCTGAACTTCATCATAAAATGAAAAATATAATTGCTGGATACAGGCAGTCATCGAAAGTCCAATAGAACTCTGGATATCCTTGCACATGAACGGAATAGCATCTCCTGTTACCAGGCGGTGAACAGAAGGAATAGTAAGTTCTAGCATCCCGTCTCTATGGGCTCTGAAAAGATTTGGCATCTGAAGGAATGTAGGCAAGGTGCTGCAAGACTGGGCAGGAACTGTCACTAAAACTAGAGGAGGAATAGGCACTGACTCAGCTACCCTCTTGAGGCGTTTTCTCTGAATGACAAGGGGAGGAGGAGAATCATCATCCTCAATTATCACATCATCATCTTCATTATGAGGCGGAGGAGGAACTTCTGGAGGATCAATTGGAGGTAAAGGAACTTCCTTTGCAGGGGCAGCATTTACATAGATGAAGGACCCAAATGTAACATTAGTCACATTTCCTCGAGTAGCTCGGATAAAGTGGTGATCCATCTTGGAGAGGAGGTAGGTACTCCAATCAATAGTTATGCCTTTCAAAATCATTCGTGAAGCTGTAAACAACTCCTTGGAAAGATAATGAGATGGGGATTTTGTAGGCATGAACCTGTCCTGAAGGAATTGGCATAGCTATTTCCATAGGGGATTGGAAATCATGGAGACACTAACTCCTAACGTGGTAATGACCTTCTTTGGATCAAGAACATCTTGAGTCTGCTTCTGCAACAGCTTCAAAATATCGTCATTGGCGAACAACTGTCTGGTAGCAGGGACAGACTCCCCACGATATGGCAGACCAAGAGCCTTGCCTAGACTCTTCGGTGTTAGAAGAACAGTAGTGCCACAGACTGGACCAGACCTCTTATTGTAAGAGGTTAAAAACTCGTCACAAATGGTAGGATCATGTGGAACCAGTGGGAAAGAAAGACTTATGAACTTGGACAAGCCCGCTTTAGCGACAACGCCCGAATCCAGTAACAAAGAATAATCATGTAAAGCCAAAGGAACATACTGGATCAGGGGAGGAGTACGAGAGGGTGCCATTCAGATGATTATACATACACACCACAAACACAGACAAACAAAGAGAATGCCTGTAAAACAACAGAATAACACCAAGGATAAGATATCAACCGAGGTAGTAAAACGTGACTTGACCAACTATCCCCAAGCAAACCACAGCCTAGAAAAAATTCGACATGACCTCTACACATATGCGATCGAAAGCTTCATGCGATGCAACATGCAAGCACCCAAATCCCCGTATCAGGAAAAAAAAAGAAAAGGACAAACCATACCCTTAACCGTAACACATGGACAAATCAGACTACAAAAAAAAACGGACATCAAGACTGGACCATAACTTGACCATCAGTGGCAACTAATAGATTTGTACGCGCCCATCCCACGAAGCGAGTTCATTAAAAAGGGAAAATAAGTGCAGTGAGGGGGAATTAATTTAATGAAGGGTTCATTTTATGAATTATTAAGAAATGGGTGAATTTTTAATTAAGTGTTAAACCTTAACAAGAAAACGGGACGGTTCCTTCTTAAAATTTTAATTATAAATTATTAGGTTGGAGTGGTGCATTAATCCGAATCCCGGACTTCGATACCAGACGGAGGTCTCTAAATGCAAATTCATTTATTTAAAATTAAGGTGATGTGGAGCACTTTTTTGCCAGCGCGTGCTCTTGTAATGGCTGGTTCATTGTTATTAAAAATATTAAGGTGCCTCTGAAGCGCACATAGTGCGTGTTAAGTGAACGGCGGGTTAATTTTAATTAGAAAAAGGTGTGTTTGGTGCGAGCGCGCGTGCCATGGTGGTGTTTAGGATTCATGTTAAAAAGTAAGCGTGAATTTTGGGGTAGCGGAAAAAATACAAAATATAAAAAGAAAAATACCTGAAAGTGGGTGTATGTGTATGCAATGAATGCGCACATCTCAATCCCCAAAATGTAGGTCAGCAATCCAAAAAGAAAAACCACGAATTGAAAATAATTGGACACACGACATAACAAGATTAGTGTATATGAATTTGTTTGGATGACTGATGGCTTATATGTTGTTGTTGTTTTTTTTTTGGTTAAAATGTTGTGTATTGTTAATTGTGTATTTTGGTTTTTATGTGTTTTTGTTTGTTGTAATGTTTTTTTTTCGTGTTTTTGTTGATCTTTGTGGCAAAATTTTGACAATGAAACACATATAAAAATGTTGAAAATTTTCAGCATCAATCCACCACGTGTGACCAAGGTATCTGGATTTTTCCAGATTTTTCAGCTTGTGTTTGGAATTAAAGAGGATTTTTCATGAATTTAGGCATTTAATGAAGCATTTTTGCCATAAAATAATAATGGAATAAATTGGCATAGCATTTTCAACTTAGAAAATATTCCAAAAATAAGCAAAGAAGTTGATGGAATTTTCAGGAATTTTTTTGCAATTAAATTGGTATTTTTACCAATTTTAATGAATTTTTGCTCACTTTGTATGTATTTTTGAAAGAATTTTTACTTTTAGAATTTTTTGAAAATTTATTCTGAGATTTTCATTTTGGAAAAATATTTCAATTGACTGCAAAAATATTGGAAAAATTTTTAAGGAATTTTTTGTAATTTTTTTGGATTTTAATTGATTTTTAATGAATTTTTGAATTTTTAAATGTATTTTTAGGGTTTTTTCGGGTTTGGAAATTAAGAATTTGGGAATATATACCCAGGAATGGATTATGTGTCAGCTGCGTGTGAATAGCTGGCTGGTGCACACCACCACACGGACAAGCTAACGCGCGTCCCCGCGCGTGAACGACCGCTAAGCCCGCACGAACCGGCGATCACGAACACGCATATGCAACTCCGCGGACGCACACACACCCTGCGTGTGACAGGGGACCAGGGGCTTAAGAGGGGTTTTTGGGGGGTTTCTTCTTTGTTTTTTTTTAGGTCTTCTGCGGGGTAGGGGAAAGAGGGTGAGAAGGGGGGCCTAAGAGGGGGTGATTGGGGGGTTGGGAGGGAACTGGGGTTGGGGGAGGGGAATCAGGGTGAGGGGGGTGTGTTGTGGGGTGGGTTGGATTGGTGGGGGGGAATGGGGGCTTCTGGGGGGTGGGTTATGGGGTGGGTGGGATTGGTGGGGGGGAATGGGGGCTTGTGGGGGGTGGGTTATTGTCAGAGAGAGAACCAAGGAGAGAGAAAGAGGAGAGAGAAAGACTGCAGAGGAGAGAGAAAGACTGCAGGAAGAGAGAGAATAAGAGTGACGAGGAGAGAGAAAGACTAGATTGAGAGAGAGAAAGACAAGAAAGATGAGGAAGCCATAGAAGCTGTGAGCAAGAAGGGAGAGAAAGACTGTAATTGTATTAGTTTGTCAAAAGATGTGAAAAATTACAACTTGTCAGAGAGAGAACCAGGGAGAGAGAAAGAGGAGAGAGAAAGACTGCAGAGGAGAGAGAAATACTGCAGGAAGAGAGAGAATAAGAGTGACGAGGAGAGAGAAAGACTAGATTGAGAGAGAGAAAGACAAGAAAGATGAGGAAGCCATAGAAGCTGTGAGCAAGAAGGGAGAGAAAGACTGTAATTGTATTAATTTGTCAAAACATGTGAAAAATTACAACTTCTCTCCTTATATACCAATGTCTGTGTGACATGGCATATTATCAACATTCTAACTATTCCCAACTTCTTACAATCCATCCCTTCCCAAAAGTTTTTGTCCTAAAAAACAAACCTAGAAATAGCTAGAGAAGAGATGGATAGAACAGAGTACTACTCTATTTTACAGCTTTACAAATGGAAAATGAATGAAGAATGACCATTACAAGGGCTGAATTTGAAGAACGGAAAGAAGACCCAACTATATACATGACTTGAAGTACTTCAGAAGCAAATGGAGCCATAAAGTCTTCAACAAATAGTTCCAGAAGAAAGTAGACAGCTTGCTGAATAAACAGTCCCTGCTGGACCAAATCTGCCATAACTTTTGATAGAAGTGTCCAAATAAGATGTACCACATATCAAAACGAAGCTCTTGAAGAGTACTTTAAGCCCATGTAGATAGCTTAATTCTGAAAATTAGGTACGATAAAAACTGTTCTAAAACAACATACTGTCCTGAACCAGTCTGCATCAATACTAGCTCCATAAGCAATAGGCTTCAGCCACCAATGTATCCCCCAAGTATGGATACTCATCCAATATTGAATCAGGTCTCCAAGAAGCCTCTTCAGAGGGTAAACCTCTCCATTTAATCAAATATTCCACAATAGAATGTGATCGAAGCTTCTTTTCGCGCTGACCTATAACAGCCTCTGGGATGTACTGAACAAGACCATCTTCATCAATAGGTGGCAGCTCATCAACTATATCCATTGGATCACCATAATAGGGCTTGAGCTGACTAACATGGAAGACGTTATGAATCTTTGTAGAAGAGGGAAGCTCTAGTTTGTATGCCAAATCTCCAATCCGCTTAAGGATCCTGTAAGGGCCATAAAATCTGTGGGCAAGCTTATTACTGGATCCATCTTTCAATGTAGAGTACTTGGATTTGGGCACCTTCAACAAAACCAGCTCTCCTTCTTGAAACTCTAAAGGCCTCCTCTTCTCATCAGCATACATCTTCATTTGATCTTGAGCCTTCCTTAGATTCACCTTGCATTGCTGAAGAAGGGTCTGCATTCTTTCCAACTCTTCCTTCCCATGAGGATTGATCTTTTCATTAAAGATGACTGTGGGTAAGGGCACCTTGTAACCATACAAAGCCTCAAAGGGTGAAACTCCTATGCTCGCATGAGTGGAATTGTTGTAAGCAAACTCAGCCAAGTGTAACCAAGAATCCCATGAGGTTTGGACATCATAGCAAAAATGGAGAAGATAAGTCTCCAACCATTTATTAACTCTCTCTGTCTGTCCATCAGTTTGGGGATGATAAGCCGTAGATGGAGCCAACTTAGTGCCCGTAGATGTAAATACCGCTTGCCAGAAGTTACTCATAAACTTTGAGTCCCTATCATGGACAATCACCTGCGGTAATCCATGTAATCTGAAAATATGCTCCATAAACTGGTTGGCCACTTGAGAAGCAGTAAACTAAATTTTTGTTGGGATAAAATGAGCTGCTTTGGTGAGTCTGTCAACCACCACATAAATACTATTCCACCCCTTCTTGGTAGTAGGTAAGCCAGTGATAAAGTCCATAGTAATATGAGTCCATTTACCCGTAGGAATAGGCAATGGCTGCAACAAACCTCCTGGCTTATGAGTGCTATCCTTATTTTTCTGACAAGGCATACACTTCATAATGAAGTCCTTGACATCTTTCCACAGTCCTTTCCAATAAAAGCTCTTGCTGATCCTGTCATAAGTCTTGAAAACTCCCAAGTGTCCAGCTAAAGGCGAAGAATGTAACTCCTCCATAATTTTCCGCTTGAAAGAAGAAGTAGAGGGAATAACAATCTTGCCCTTCCACCAAATAAGACCATTTTTAAGCTGGTAATGCGAGTTTTCTTCCATAAGACCTTGCTGTAATTTCTAAAAGATTTGGCTGAATTCCTCATTTAAGAGATAGGCCTCCTGTAGTTCTTCAATCCAATCACTATGTAGTTCTGTCATGGCTGACACTTTGCAGGCCCACATACGAGAAAGAGAATCAACCACTATATTATCTTTGCCCCTTGTATGAGTGATGTCAAAGTCATAATTTTGTAATGTAGCTACCCATCGTCGTTGCTTTGGAGTGAGATTTGACTGAGTAAGGAAATACTTGAGTACCCGATGATCACTATGTACTATGAATCGGCTGCCATATAAGTAATGGTGCCATTTCTTGATTGCATGCAGGATAGCCAACATTTCCTGGTCATAAACATTCATGGCCATCTCCTTATCTGTAAGCTTACGGCTTTCAAATGCAATTACTCCATGCTCCTGAAGCAAAATAGCCCCAATGCCACGGCCACTAGCATCACACTGTATAGTAAACTCTTTGGAGAAATCCGGGCATACTAGGATAGGAGCAGAAGTAAGTAATTCCTTTAACTAGTTGAAGCTGCTATCTGCAAGAGCATCCCAAAAGAAAGCCTCTTTCTTCAACCTGTCAGTCAAAGGAGCTGCAATTGCCGCATAATGCTTTATAAATCGACGATAGAATGAAGATAGACCAAGAAATCCTCTAAGAGAGGTAGTAGTAGTAGGTGTTGGCCAATCTCTTATGCATTGCACCTTCTTGGGATCAGCCTGTATTCCTTTTTCACTGACTATATGTCCCAAGTATTCCACTTCAGTCTGCATAAAAGAACACTTCTTCTCCTTAGCAAAAAGCCTATGATGTCTAAACACATCAAAAACCTTCCTCGTATGTGACAAATGATCCTGTAAAGTCTTGCTATAGATCAAAATATCGTCAAAGAACACCAAGACAAACTGAAAGAGGAAAGGTTGCAAGATCTTATTCATCAAGCTTTGAAAAGTAGCTGGAGCGTTTGTAAGCCCGAATGGCATCACCAAGAAATGGTAGAGCCCACGATCAGTCCTAAAAGCAGTCTTGACTTCATCACCCTCTCTCATGCGAATCTGATGATACCCTGATCTCAAATCAATCTTCGTGAAGAATCGAGCCCGCTTAAGCTCATCAAGAAAATCATCAATCCTGGGTATAGGATACCTGTTCTTCACTGTTATCTTATTGAGATCCCTGTAGTCAATGCACATTCTGAAAGATCCATCTTTCTTATGACTAACAGGACTGGGGATGCATAAGGTGAAGAACTTGGTTCAATGAATCCCATTTCAAGAAGCTCTTTGATTTGCTTGGCTACTTCCTCTCGTTCACATTTTGATAGTCTGTAAGGTGGCTTATTGATTGTCTTTGAGTTGGGCTCCAAATCAATGGGGTGATCCACCGCTCTCTTAGGAGGCAATGAAGTAGGTACTTCAAATAAATCTCTATACTCCTCAAGAAGAGCTGTCAAGGCTGGATGGTTTGCTAAATTATTGGGTTGATCCTGTGTTTTTTTGTTCAAATGCAAAACAAATATCTGTGAGTGCTTCTTGTACTCTTTCTTGAGTTGTTGAATGGTGATAAGCTAAAAATCCGATCTACTAGGGATTCCCTATAAATGGATGAGCTGTCCATTGGAGAAAAACTCCATATATAACTGTGAGAAATCCATAGTAATCCTGCCTAAGGTCATCAACCAATCATAACCAAGTACAATATCTATGGGCCCCATTTCCAAAGTGATTAGGTTTACTTTGACTTCAAAATTTTCAGCCAACTGCAAAGAAACCTGTGGGCAAATCTGTGTGCTGATTTCCTCTTCACCATTAGCCACTTGTACTCTAATGGGCTGCTGTAAGTCTGTGGGAACACAATTCAACTTGAACATAATGGACTTATTGACAAAACTGTGAGTACTACCACTATCTATCAGGATGAACATTGGCTTTCCACATATGCTTCCCTTCATACGAAGTGTACTAGGGCTCTTAGATCCCGTCCAAGCATCCATAGAGATAGAACAATTAGTGGCAGCAGGCAAATCATCACAAAATCCACCAGGATCAAATGGAACATCCCCGCCTGGATCAAAAGGAAAAGAGTCAGATGGATCATAAAAGTACTCCTGTCCACCATCATCCTCGAAATCTTTATTTTCAGCATTGATTGTCACTGCATTAGCTTCATCTATGTCATTTTCAAAGTCCTCAAGAACTAGCATACTCTGAAACTTTGGCTTGGCATTTTTGTATACACACTTTGAAGCATGGTCAGGAGTATACTTTTCTCCACACTTGAAGCATAAGCCCTTGTCCTTTCTTTCCTTGTAAAGATCCATGGGAATAGATTTGGGATTTGTATTAGCTGAAGTGGACTTAGGCTTGTTGTCACCCTGCTTAAATTCAACCTTTGGACCCTATTCCTGGTAAGGTGGTGACTAGCTTGGAATTCATCTACTTCTTCTCCTGCTTCTTCCTGCCCTTGTCCCAAGGCTTCCCTGATGATTGTGGTGAGGACCCCACCGAATCCAACGGTTGTGGCCTTTGAAGATGAAGCCTTCCTTTTAGCCTTGGTGGCAGGAGATTCTCCTCCGACAGGTTGTCCTCCCATTGCCAGAGCTTTTTCCGAGGTTTCACTGGTCTTTCTCACAAAACCGTTGAGGTTCACCTTATCTAGTGACCTTGTTGTGATGCTCTCTAGCAGGGAGACATTGATGCGGCTCATGGTGGTGTTGTATCTTTGACTAGAAAACAATGCATATGCCATCTTGGCATGGAGTTGGATTTTGAGGTCAGAGATATCCACCAAGTTGATGCCGTCGTCGGTGTGGACCCTTACCTTGTCCATTCCTAGCAATGCATATACATCTCTCTTTGGCTTCCTCTCTACTTTGTTCACCAAGCCCAAGGCCTTTTCCACTAGCTTCCTAGTTCGACAAATTTCATCTCCCTCATGTATAGTTATTGCGCCGCGGTTCCTGTGGAAGGTCCTAAAAAATTCTACACAGTGGAAGTAGTCCATCCCCTAGCCTACTGCTTCCACATATTTCTACAGATTGCATTGCTCAATGATCTGCCTCATAGCCTGTTCTTTAATGGCCACATATTCTAGGTTGATATGCTGGAACTTGAACTGGTTGAAGGCACATGTCTCCACTGAATGACCATACTTTGCATGTTCTTCTTCTAGAAAGGGCAATTTGCTAGCCTTTTCTTGGCCTGCCATGATGGATGCTTGTCATGAAACCATATTCTCCATTAGTGTTATTTAGAATAATCACACACAAAAGGGGACGATTACATATTTGTTGAACTAAATTGCTCGAGTGCAGGAATTGACTTTCATCCAGTTAGTCTATTGATTTCAAATTTTATTGACTTTTTCCGCACTCACAAGTTGTTCTCCTACTAATATGTGATGTTTCTTTATTGTTTTTCTTGTGTGTTTGGTTTGATTTACTTTACCACCCCCTTTTTTAAACTGAGAAGAATCCTTCCTAGGATTGAATGTTTAGCAGATGAAGGGCCTGTTGAGAATCAAGCTCATGATCAGTATCACCGACATGATCGAGACCTTATCTAGGACCTTATCTAGACATCTGTCATCTTAGCTGTCACTCTACATGTGTGTTGTAATAATTGAGTCAGTTAGACTCAACTATAATTAGTGATATGGTCAGCTAGTGACCTACTGTGTTTATCAGTTATGTGTGGTTAGACTTTAGTAAGCATTATGGAAGAATGAGAAGGTGAGAACAAGAGAGTTCACTACTCTGTGTTATAGTTCCATATCTTTGTCTCTCTCTCTCTCTCTGAATCTTGAACATGGTATCAGATCCTGAATGCTTGAAGCTTGAAGGCTTGCCGATGGGCATTTGACATCAAGACATTAGATTTGAAGAAAACGTCATCAAAGGAGACTGTGCCTGCAATCCATTTTTTTGTAGAAGCTATATCTTGTTACAGAAATGGATTTTGGAGAAATGACTCAAGATTTTGAAAGTTTCGACGTGATCTACAACTTTGCAGAAGAAAGTTTTTTCAAATTTCTCACAGATTTTGAGATATTCACCACAGACCTATGCAGACTGGCTGTTTACTACAGTAAACAATAGGTGATTCCAGAGCATTGGTGGCTTTCATCCTAACGATGTATATGCCCTTATTATCATGAATTTGAGCATGATATTGGAGCATTAAATGTTTAGTTTTGGAGCTTATTTGCAGGCTGGAAATAGTGAACTGGTTGTTGTCTTGGATTTGGAAACAATATACCTACAGGGTTGAAGTATCTGTGATGCTTATTTGCTATTGACAAATGCGTGGATCATACCACTTGAGTGGTAGATGCTTTTTGGGATACTCGAGTGCTAAAAATCCAAAGTTTGGACTAATTTGTTGCTAGTTATACTAGGATATTGACTGGTTATTGTCTGTAGGAAGGATACCTATCATCTTCACTTGACATACATGCAATACATTCTGACCGATTGGACATGTATCAACTCTTGCATAGAGTGATAACTAAATGAGATGTTTTGGGGCTGTTTTGAGGTCTGATGGAGCCCCAAGAAAGACACCAAGGAAAAGGCGTTTCTACTACAAGAAAATCTATCTTGTAACATCAACAAGCTTTTGTTTCATTCTTTAGAGAACCACAATAAGGAAAAGAACAAATCTTCACGTAGCATCATAGTAGATATCTCCCAGGGATTTGATAGAGTCAACCATAATCTTCAACATCTTCATGGAATCCATCAATAGAACAAGAAACAAAAAATAATAAACCATTTTTGAATGGAAATAATATCACATATGATTTATCTTCATTGACTTCATAGTTCTCTCTCAATCTCTCATAGATAGATACATTGTTTTGGTAGAATTGGCTATCTCTGACTCTCTCTTTCTCTCACTCAATAGTACATCATCTCCTCACTAAAATACTCAATAATCACTCTCAATAATTCTTCTTAGGTCATGGAGGCACCTCCTAAGAGGTATGGGAGGTATGAAAGGGCACTAGAGCCACTACAATGTCTTTTCATAGCTCACTACTGTCACTTCACTTCAGTCTTCTTTTCAGTCTTTAGCAGCTACTTCTTCCATTTGTTTTAGCTCTTTTAAACTTAGATTCATCCTTTCCAAAAGTCAGAAAAATTTCTCAAAGGCATACATACATTCCACAGAACACTTACAGAAGATCTATAGAACAGAACAAAGCAGAACAGAAAACAGAGGCTCTACAGAAGGTCTACAGAGGGTTAATAGAAGTCATCAAAGAACACCAGAACCTCATAACTCATACTAAAACCATCCCAAACTATACAAAACTATTGGCTTTCAAAGGACCTCAACCTTCATCAATCATCAATCCATGCTTCATATAGAAGAAAATCAGAACAAAATAGAAACTAAAGAGAAGGTATTAGAACCAATCAGAATCTCAACAGAACCTATCAGAACATCAGAGAGCCTCATATTTCTACTAAAAGTCATCATGAGCTTCCAAAAAATAATCAATATCATCCAAAAACACTCTCAAACACTTCCAAAACAACCAAACATCACTCAAAATCCATAAAAAATCAACCATTCAGACCTCAAAAACAACAAAAATCAACCAAAAAATCTAGTCATTTCAACATTCAACATATCCCCACACTTAGAAAGGAAGCGTCCTCGCGACCTAAGGAAAAAAAGAATATAAGTTCAGTAAAGATCTCAATTGGATCCTTTGTCTTCAATAATCACCCAACCACGACCCCAACATTTCACCTGTATCTAAGAAAGAATACAACTAAAGGAAAACACCATTATCTAGTAACACATCTTGTAAACAATAAAAAGTCATGACAAATGTGTAAAGGATATAAGAGGTTCTTCAGCTTTGCATTGTAGGATTTCCATCCACCATCACCATCAGTGTCAATAGTTGAAAAGAGAGATCTCTAACAAATCCAATATTCAACCACCACGGACTCATCACATAAAAATTAATACAGCACAAACACAAAACAACCATTTGAATGGCACCTCCAAAAGAGATATATCATTAAAAAGCATAAAAGATACATCCAGGGGTATCAGTGAAGATGATCCCTCTTGAAAGCTTGATGATTATGAAAGTGATCCATGGATAAGGATTCATCTACAAAAGATTTTGGAAGATTCTGAAAGAATTGAAGGTAGTACATCCTTTCTAGCAAAACAAGGTACCTGTTAGGTAGACAAGGGGCATGAAAATATAGGACATCTAGTTGTTGGGAATCAATGTTCACATTGACATTCATACAAAGCTTGGAAATGGCCTTTTGATCATTATGGGAATGCCTATGCATATATGATAGGTACCAAGAAAAATGGGTTGTCAATCTCACCGAAGGATCTAGGGATTGTGAATATTGTTGGAAAAAATGGAGATAATTTTGGTACGCTTGATTAGCAGTTTTCCAGTCCCCTGGAATTAATGGCCAATTAATTTGTGGTCCCATAAGAGAATTAGTTGAGCTCCATCCTCTTCTTTTGAGAATTTTCTAATCAAATCCTTCATACCCACTAACCAACTAAGGGGGTTGAGAAATAGAAGTGGTAGGAGATGGAAGAGGAATGAGTAAAAGAGGATGAAGAGATGGGTAGGCAAAATCATAAAATGAAGAATAAGCTAAAGAAGGATTAGCTGAAAATTTAGGTGAATCAGTTAAGAAAGGCGTTAATTGATAAGCAGGAAAAGTGGAAGGTATATGGATAGATGGGGAAGGACAAGGCGGAGAAGGAGAAAAAACTTGATCTTCAATAAAAGAACAATAGGTAAAGATTGGAATTTGAGGAGCACCCTAAGGTTGGAAAGGAGAGGTAAGATGGCTGCTGAGTTGGATTGATAAAGGGAAAGATAAGCATCATAGCGATGGGCCATTTGTTGATAATAAAATAAACTAGGAATAGAGGGACCTAAAACAGATCATCGATGGTAGGCACCAAAGAAGGATGAATCAAATGGATGGTTCTTGGAAAGATAAGCTAAAAGATCCACCCTCAGTTGGTTAGTGTTCTGCACATGAGTAGAGGCTTTATTCGGTTGTTGGTTTAGGACTATAGAATCAATCATTGAATGCCATAAAGTGTCAAGGCAAGCAGCCACTTTAGAAGAATAGCACTAGAATATTTCATCTATCCTCAACTCCAAATGGTTGACATATAAGGCAGCTTGTAGGACCACATCCCCTATATACCAAGCCAGATCTACATCATCTAGAATTAACAAATCATCTCGTAGATACATATAAAGCTTGTGAGATTCCTTCAACAATCTATCTTGTTCCTCAGTCATGTTAACCACTTGGGATTTAGTGTCAGTCAACTGAGTGTGCAAACTAGAAATTTCCATTTTATGAGCATCAATGATCTTAGTCTGTTGCTCCATTTGGGTACAAAGATCAGAAAAGTGTTCATGAGCAGAAGCTAGCTTGGCATTTGTTTTTATCAGCTCTTCTTTGGTCTGTTGGACTTCATCATAGCAAGAGGAATAGAGCTGTTGGATACATGCAATCACTGAGAGCTCAATAGAATGCTGAACATCTTGACATAGGAAGGAAATTGCATCTCTAGTTACCAAGCATTGTACTGAAGGGATGGAAATCTCCAGAGTACCCTCACTATGTGCTTTGAAAAGATTCGGCGTTGTGAGGAAAACTGGTAGGTGATTGCTAGATTGATCAGTAATGGAGATTGGAGGAGGAGCTGGGACTAATTCAGCCACTCGTTTTAAACGTTTCCTTTGAACTACTATAGGAGGGATAGGATTAAGATCCTCAATGACGACATCAGAGTGTTCAGTAGGAGGAGGAGCATTTGGTGGATCAACTATTAAGGTAGGAACTTCCTTCAAAGGGGCGGCATATGCCAAAAAGATAGAAAGGTAGGAACCAAATGTAACATTAGTTACATTACCCCTGGTATCTCTAACAAAGTATTGATCCATTTTGGACAAAAGGTAGGAACTCCAATCAATCATTATGCCTTTCAACACGATTCTAGAAGCTATAAACAACTCCTTCGAAAGGTAATTAGAGGGTGTCTTGGCAGGCATAAACCTGTCCTGAAGGAACTGGCATAGTTGCTTCCACATAGGATTGGAGATCATGGAGACATTGATTGCAGAAGTGGTAACAACCTTCTTGGGATCCAAGACATCCTAGGTCTGCTTCTGCAATAATTTACGGATATCCTTATTCGAGAACAGTTGTCTAGCAATAGGGAAAGAGTCTCCCCGATAGGGTAACGATAGATCCTTGCCCAAACTTTTAGGCGTCAATTGGACAAGTGTTCCTCTGATAGGACCAGACCTCTTACTATAAGAGGCTAGAAACTGATCACAAGTATCAGTATCCTCTGGGATGAGTGGTAATGAGAGTGCGATGAACTTGGCTAAGCCTTCTTTGCCAATAAGTTTGGACTCCAATAATAAAGAATAATCGTGAGAGACCAATGGGACATACTGAACTAGAGGAGGAGCTTGAGGCACCATTCAGATAGATTACACACACACCACACACACAAAAAATCACAATGAATGCCTGCAAAACAACAGAATATCCATAAAAAAGAAATCCACTAGAATAAGCACATATAGATGTGACTAACTGACTGACCACCCCAAACAATCCACATCCTAGAAAAAATTCGGCATGACCTCTACACATATGCGACTGAAAGCTTCATGCTATGCAACATAGACATGCACCTGCCGAGACCCCGTATCAAGTAGAAAAGAAAACTACAGACTATACCTGTAATCGTATCATACACTCAAACCATAATACCTCAATAACCCACTTAGGACATAACTAGACTTCTATAAGCAATGACAGCTTGAAAGACTACACATACCCATCCCACAAAGCACATTTATTGAAAGGAGAAAAAGTACACTGAGGGGAATGATTTTAGTGAAGGGTTTGTTTTAATAAATTATTAAAAATGGATGAAATTTTATTAGGTTGTAAACCCAATAAGAGAATGGCGGTTCCTTCTTAAAATATTAATTACAAATTACTAGGGTGAAATGGTGCTTTAAATGGATCCCGGACGTCGATACCTAGACTTAGGTCTCTAAATGCATATTCATTGATTAAAAATTGTGTGTTTAGCACTTTTTGTGTAGTGCACTTGTGACAGTGGGTTCATTTTTAATAAACTTAGATGTGTTTGTAGTGCATAAAGTGCTGTTGCAGCATGTAGGGTTGAAGATCACCACAGGGGTTTGGCAAGAGAAGAATGTAACGGGGTTCAAGAGCTTAGACTTCAGAGATGGTAGAGATAAGAGAAGGGTTGAAGGTTTCAAGCCAAGTTCTTGAAGATAAGAGACAACAAGGTGTAGGTAGATTCAAGGAGAGGAGTAGTTGGAAGAAAAGGGGATCGAAGAGATTGAAGATGTAGAAGAATAATCCCAAAAAGAATTAGAAAATATAGAAGCATACTAATAGAGATTAAGCCCATCAGTTTCTTTCAACATTATGAGAAAATATAACTATAATAGACAAAAACGTGTACAAAATAATACCTTTCTCTATGTTGCTTAGATCACCAATCTGATGCTTGCAATGACTCCGAAAGGGGGATTAAATACTAGGACACGTGGCCAGAATCCTGCTAGATCACTCCTTCTTCATCTCCCACTTTCAGAGTGCTGTTCACTGCTTGAAAATAGCGATCGCACATCGCATGATTTCGCTAATCTCTTTTTTTACATAAAATCCTCTCAAATCGGCTGAAAGCTATATGCTTTCTTTTACATGTCCTCCTAATCTAGAAGTTATCTATAGTTTTATGGATTTTTACAAGAGATAATATCTAGAATATCAAAAATTGACTAAAAACTTGTCCAAAAAAATCTAATATTTTGAACCATGGACACTAATACTAATGCCTAAAGTGGCATTGGCTCTCTAAATCTAAAAGGAAGCCACACTCTAGATTTTTTTACACGGTGTGCGCATAGCGGCATGACATCTACCCCCTCCTAACTTGCACATCCTCTGGCATGTGCCAAAGTCTTACGGATATGCAGTGTCAGAAGAAGTATCTTCTGCCATGTCAATGTCTTCATCTTCTGCCTCTTCTTCATGTCTTCATGCTCTTGAATTATATTCAAGTCTTCTAGCTTATATATTGAACATTCTCTTCGTTTGAAGGGCTTGATTCTTTTTCTAGCTATGGGTATCTTCATGCTTGTTTCATCCAATTTAGCCAATGAATATGTGGCATTGTCATGAACGACCTTTACCACATGGGCAAAACCAACGCTTTACCATCTTCCTAGAAGCACTGTATTGATTGTCTAGGCTGGTGTCATAGACAAGCACCTAGTCATTTTCTTGAATTACTCTCGGTTGAAGTCGATGTCGCTGATCAAATCTTATTTTGTTATTTAGTCTTGATGTCTTTAACTTCTCAATAGCTGCTTGAACATCTTCAGGCCTTCTTTCGAGCTGCTGTAACATGCCCGGTCCTCAAATCGCGGGACACGTCTTAGCAGTCCATCGAGAGATATATCTAAAAGACGCCGCTTGGCACTCCCAAGGAATGACACAGGGTTTGCCAACTAGGGTCTCTTGAGTCTTCCCCGCAACGGAACTTATCCGGCCATTCCCACTAGGATCGACCTGAAGTCCGGGTTCCTAGCCAACATTGTCTAAGGTCATAGACCGACTTTTTCCTAACATTTCTTGTTAACATTTCCTTTGAGGAAAGCTCTCCGCTAACCAAGACCACCCTGCTGTAGGACAGACCCATTGGTCACATCCACCATGCTTCCCTCGGGGGTTGTTTTAGTTATCTAATTACCTACCATGTTATGTTTGACACATAAAAGCAGCTTCCTTAATTAACCCGTTAGTCACAAGCTCCTTTACGTAATTTAGGGCACAGATAAGAAGACAAGATAAAACAAGATCAAACACTTCCTTAACTTATCTTTAGATTAATGTTTGTCTCCCGCCCATACAGGAGATTTAAGTGCTCCTTTCTGCCTTTGCAAAAAAATCCTTCCATCTCCCGGCAACAAAACCTGAAGGTTTATCCTCCCAAGATTCCACCTTATAACTAGTATCAAGGCCTCGAGATCCCATCTCGAGTCATGTAGAACACTTTTATATGGTCCGGAGGCATTGGGATTTATGGCCACAGCCCCCACTGGCACCCAAGTGTCCTCCTACGCCAAGTAATTTCCACGGAGAGACCTCTCGCAGTGGGTTCGGTCCACATTCCCGGCGCGGATTCACAACCCCTTGGTTAGGGTTTGGGGGTTCGCGAGGGGTAGCTAGCGCCATCCTTCCTTAATTATCCCTTTAGGAAATCAACCATAGCTGAATCACCCAGCTTAAAAAAAATCGCTAGGGAAAACATCCCTTTTGTTTCCATGGCAATCAATCATCTCAGACCCGGCCATGCAATCATCAATCACACCCCACTTAGGTTAACATCCAAAACCACATTAACAAACAATTGAATGCACAACCTCTTGCTTCAAGGCATCACAATCCCATTGCATGCACAATCAGAATTTAACTTGGATGTATCAAAACACTTTTACAACCTTTTCAAACAACCAAGCATAAATTGGGTCAACAATCCATCTTTAACAAGATCAACCTTCCTTAGAAACCATTTCAACAGTTCCAAGCAACATGCTTAGCATAAATCAATTACCCTAAAGTTTGCTCTCCCCCTTGGGTTAGGGCTTCACAAGGTCAATTTAACAAATTCCTCCTAGATTCTTTAAATGATCTAAGTGATTTCACCTCGACCTTTATTAATTATGGCCACCTATTTGAGGTAGAAAATTAACCCAATTCCTAGAGTAGCTATCTAATATCACAGGTCACTAAGTGCTAACCCATATTGCTAGTACATCACCAAGAGTACATTAACGAGATTCCAACCTGATTAGCCATAGGTTATCCAATCTTCATCTATCGGCTAGAGTTTGGACAAGGATCTATAAACGGAATTTTCTTTTAGAACTACTATTCTAACAATGTTTATCATGCAATCCCATTGTGTGTGCGAATTAACATATATCGACATGTGCATGATGTGCTCTATCATCCTTGCGCATGAAAACCTTAATATTTCATGTACTAGGCTAGTCAATATTTCATGCGACTCGCACTTGAGTTTTCATAATCATGCACTTTAGGTATAGAGGAGAAACCATGAACAATAAGCAACGAGAATAGCGGGAGGGTCAGAGGGCACCACTTTCGAGGGGGGTGGTCAATGACGTTCTCTGATGTCCCTTCAAGTTCTCTTCTTTCTCACCTTCTTCTTCTTCTTCTTCCTCTTCTTCTTCTCTCTTCTCCTTCTCTCTCTCTCCTTCTCTTCTTCTCTCCCTCTCCTCTCCCTCTTCTCTTCTTCTCTCTCTCTCTTCTTCTCTTCTCCTCCTTCTTTCTCTCTCTTCTTCCTCTTCTTCTTCTCCTCCTCTTTTTCTCTCTCTCCCTTCTTCTCTTCTTCTCCTTCTTTCTCTCTCTCCCTCTTCTCCTTCTTCTTCTACCCTTCTCTCCCCCTCTTCTTCCCCTTCTTTCTATCCCTTCTTCTCTTCTTCTCCCTCTTTCTTCCTCTTCTCCTTCTTCTTCTCCTTCTTCTTCTCCTTCTTTCTCTCTCTCCCTCTCCCTCTTCTTCTCTTCTTCTTCTTTTCTTCTCCTTCTCTTCTCTCTCTTCTTCTCCTTCTCTTGTCCTTCTCTCTCTGTAACGTGTCCCCCTGTCCACTTGTAGGACATGTCTTAGTAGCCCATCGAGAAGAGAGTCTAGAAAGCCCCGCCCGGCACTCCCAAGGAATGTCATGGGGTTTGCGATCTAGGTCTTCCCGAGTCTACCACGAAGTGAAAGCATTCCGACCGTTCCCACTTAAGACTGACCTGAATCAAGGTTTTCCTATTGGTCAAGTTCCTAGAATGGTAGCTAACGTCGAGTCCCAAACGAACTACTTTACGCGGAAACATCAGGGTTGAAGCGGATTTATACTACACTTGGTTCAAGGAGAATGGGAAATGAGAGTGATGTGAAGCTTGACCTCTCTGCCCGTAAGGCATAGTCCCATTCGGTTCCCCTAAAATAGCATAAATCGGGACTCTAGATTTTATTGATTCTAAGGCATTGTTGCCTCGCTGTCAAATCCTTTGAGAAAAGTTCCCGGCCAACCGGGACCACCCTTCCGTAGGACGGATCCAAGGTCACATCCACTGCACTTCCCTTGGGTTGCTTTAGTTATCTAATTACCTACCACATTTAGTTTGACAAGCAAAAATAGCTTCTTTAATTAACCAATTAATCACCAGTTCCTTCACGTAACTTAGGCACTGGCATAGAAAAACAATGTCAAGCAAGTTTCTTTTCAACATTTGATCTTTATTTATCAGTCTTTGGAATACATCATATAATCCAGCCTGAAGGCTATTCCGCCCGAAGGCTATTCTAGCAATCCTCAGGGATGGCTATTCCAAGTTCCGCCCGTTGACTAGTATGCTGGCCTCGAGATCCCATCTTGAGTCAGTCGGCCTCTTGTGCAGGATCTGGAGGCAAGGGATTTATGGCCAGACCCTCCTCTGGCACCCAAGCGTCCTCCTGCTCCAAGTAGCACCCACGGAGAGACCTCTCGCGGCGGGCTCGGTCCACGTACCTGGCGCAGCTAACAACCCCCTTGGATAGGGTCAAGCAGATAGTCAGAGGTAACTGATGCTGCCTCTCCCTCCAGGCTTTCAACCTGAAGCATTAGTTATTTTCCAGCATTAGTTCCTTGAGCAAAGAAGAACAAACAATGCTCCTAAGTATACAAACACAAGCACTCTAGTGGTCACTTATATGGCCAATTGCTAAGGTGTGAATCCTTCTCTCCGAATACATCCATCATTCGATCCGAGATCAATTGCGACTTGGCAAGATCCCAAGGGTTTCATAAACTAAGTTGCTTGTTTATCCTTTATCCTTGGGTTAGGGTATATACACTGTTAACCCAAATTGTCAATACCTTAGGTTTCCTTATATTAAGGTCAATACATCCTGGACAACCCCGTTGTCCTCACTTGATTGGTCAATTTCCTGTTAGGCAATTCATAATTACCCTAACTTGGCAAATCAGCTCCAAGGAAGGGTGATGTAGCAGGATGACTACTCATCCTCTAGAAAATTAGACTTGTACTTAGAACTCGCCAACCTTGTTCTAAGGAGTGGCAATACTATTTTGTGATTTAGACACAAAACCATGTGACGTTCTAACTTGTTGCACGAGATAGGTGTCAGCACCTAACTTGTGGGATTATTTCTCCCATCACACGGTATTCCTTGGTCAAGAATACTTTTGGTCAAGATGTAGGGTTTGGGAGTCCTCTTGACCCAATCCAACCCCTAACCCTACTAGGCCGATAACGCTTTGGCCCTAGGGATCCTAAATTCATACGAAGGTTTAGTATTTCGTCAATTGGTCCTTAGGGTGAGAACCCTAGATCATTCTTGCATGGGCGTTTAGATAACCCTAACATTTTCGAGAATGTGGGTAGGATCTTTGGGATCGAAAGTCTTAAATCGGCATCCCAAGTGCGATACTAGGCAAAACTTTAACGTAACTTAACCCTATCTAGCACTTTGAGGTGATCGTCATATGCAATCTAATCGTACCTTTATGATTTTCATGTGAGCAACTCAACTATACGCGAATTACTTAGTTGATTTAACTAACCCACCATTAGAGACGATCATCCCTTTTAAAGATGCAAATACTTCCTTCTAAATTAGCAAGTACTTTTCCCTAAAAGATGCAAGGAACTGTAAGATGTATGCGATGTATCATTCTATGCAAATTTGCGATTTCAAGACTATAAAGATTTTCCTTCTATGCAGCTATAAGATTTACAATGATCTTTTCTTTTCCTTGCCCTAAACTATAATGATGCAATGAAATCAAAGCTTTAATATTTTTAATGAAGATGCATTCAAACTTTGATAAAGAACTCCACGCTTGAGCAAATGCTATGATTCCATCATTGACTTAATCCTTCTTTTGGCACTTAATCCAACCTAGAATGTAATTATTATCGCATGCAATTTGCAAGGTACATAAATCCTTTTCCATGCATTGCAACTATTCGGACATTGTTTAATGTCCATCTACGATTACCTTAATTGTGAGACACAACAAAGAATTAATTACATAAATGCATCATGCGGCTAGGATTGCATCTTGACCACGAAAGTGTAAGCATTTGCAAATGCACGACATGCAACTAAATTTTGTAATCGGGCGAGCAAATAAATTTCCCAATGTATTTAAACTTGCCTACGAGAATTAAGCATGCCTAGTGCATCCTTTTCATGCGGAATTAATTTTAGGAATCTGGGCATTAGGAATCGGGGCATTGTCCACTCGCGTACTCGGGGTGGAAGCTACTGCATATGCTCCTCTCGCCTTTTGCTTCGGAGCCATTTATGTAGTGAATTTCATCGCAGCAACTCCCCCTTGGTTTACTCACGTGTTTCGAAGTCTCTCAGTCCAAGATCTCCTCTTCCACACAAGATAGAGGCCTTCCAATCACGGTTTTTTAAAAAAAATCGGGGAAGGCAAGGGAGAGCAAGGCTTGTGGAGGCTTTAATAGAAGCTTCTAATTAGAAGCTTCCAAGCTTCTGTCATAGGGAAGTAACGTGGAGAGAGAAAATGATTGGGAAGATAATGAGGATGGACGTGAGAATGATGATGATGATGATGGTGATGGTGATGAGGATGGCAGTGCAGCCTGGCAATGGCAGGCTGCGGCAGTAGACGGACGGTGGCGGCAGGTCCTCAAGCGGCAGCAGTAGACGGACGGTGGCGGCAAGTCCTCAAGTGGTAGCAGCACGGCACACGATCAATCCTTCCTCCCTTCCCCCCCTCAATCTTGGGGAGGGGGTGTTCATATAGGTAGAAGGGGGGAGATAGCCACACACGTGGCAAGTTGCAAGCCTCCTCCCCCCTCAAGCACGTGACTAGGGTTAGGCACATACTTTTTCAATAGACTAATATGGAATACATTATGAACTTTTAGGTTTTCGGGGAGTTGCAGTCTGTAAGCATTAGGCCCTAGGCACTTGAGAATCTTGTAGGGTCCACAATACCTTGGACTTAGCTTTTTGCATTCACCCAAGGATAGGGAACTCTTCTTTGGACGTATGCGAATGAAGACCATATCACCTTCAACGAAGGATTTGTATTGCCGTTTCAGGCCCGCGTAAGCCTTCTGTCTGTCCTTGGCAGCTTGGATGTCTTTTCTTATTGATTTGATTTGGTCATCCATGTCTTCCAACATCCACTTTGAAGCTTCAACCCTCAAGGTTGGATCCGAAAAGCTCAAAGGACTACAACAATCGTGCCCATACAATGCTTAAAAAGGGGTCATCTGAAAGCTTTGTTGGTAAGAAGCATTGTAGGCAAACTTAACCAGTGGCAACTATTGAATCCACTTTTTGGATTCGCGGCAGCAGTGTGACCTAAGTATATCTTCAATGACTTGGTTGACTCATTCTGTTTGACCATTGGTTTGGGGTTCGTAAGCTGTACTGAAACAGAGTTGAGTCCCAATGGCCTCGAAGATAGCCCTCCAGAAGTGTGATGTGAAGAGAGAGTCACGATCACTAATGATTCTTCTGGGTAACCCATGTAGTTTGAAAAATTCCTTGATGAATAACCTTGCGATGTATGAGGCTTTATAGTTTGTCTCAATGGGGATAAGATGTGCAACCTTGGTGAGCATATCCACCACAACCGTAATGGAGTTGTATCCTCCCTGAATTTGGGGTAGGCCAACAACAAAGTCCATACCAATGAATTCCCATTTCATTTGGGGAATGTCAAGTGGTTGCAATTTCCTTGGCATTTTGACATGTTTGGCCTTAATGCATTGACAAGACAAACATTTCGTGACATACTTGAGTACCCTCTCCTAATAATAGCTCTTCCTGATTGCATTAAGGGTCTTGGCATAGCCAGGATGTCCTGAGAAAGGGGAATCATAAGCTTTCCAAAATATCTTCTGCTTGAGTGATTGGCTTGTCGGTATACATAATCTCGTCCTATAGTAGACAAGTCCACTATCGATAGAGAATTCTTGATACTTTGTTTGTAGCTTCAGGTCTTGATCTTTGATAGGGATCTCCCTTAGCAATTTCTGATAGGTTGGGTCATGGCATGCTTCTTCTTTAGCTAGCTCAAGAATTGGGTTGTTTGGCATGGATACCTTTGTGGCTAGAGATCTTGCTGTTGATGGATCTTGCAAAATCAGAGAATTCAGAAATGCCTTGCGACTAAGTGCATCAGCAACTACATTCTCCTTTCCATGCCGGTATTTGATTTCAAAACCATATTCCTCCAACACTTCAATCCATCGGCGTTGCCTCATATTGAGCTCATTCTGGGTGAAAATCCATTTAAGACTCTTGTGGTCCATCACTAGGGTAAATTTGTTACCCAGCAAGTAGTGTCTCCAAAGTTTGAGAGCATGGATGACAGTTAACAGGTCCAGATCGTGGGTAGCATAGTTCCTTTCATGGCTCTTCAGTTTCCTTGAAGAGTTTGCTACGGGATGACCTTCTTGCATAAGCACACATCCTAAGGCAAGTGTGCTAGCATCAGTTATCACTTCAAACATCTTACTAAGATCCGGAAGTTTCAGGATGGGTGTTGATACCAAGCTTTGCTTTAGTTTGTCAAAGCTGGTCTATTCAGCAGGTGACCATACAATTGATACTGCTTCTTCAGTAGATTCGTCAGAGGCACTGCAATCAAAGCATAGTTTTTGATAAAGACCCTATACCATCCTATCAATCCAAGGAAAATACATATTTCTTTGAGAGAAGTTGGTATTGGCCAATCTAGAACATCTCTTACCTTGGCCGGATCTACTGAAATTCCTTCCGCTGATACAATGAATCCTAGATATTCAATTTGTCGCTTGAAAAATGCACACTTCTTCTTCTTGGCATAAAGGTGCCCTCATTGTCTCAAGGACGATGCGAAGCTGGGGTTCATGATCTTCTTCCTGCTTGGAGTAGACTAGGGTATTGTCAAAGAAGACGAGTATAAAGTCATTAAGATAGGGCCTAAAGATATCCTGCATTAACCTGTTGAAGGTAGCAAGAGTATTTTTCAGCCCGAATGACATGACCAGGAATTCAAAGTGTCCATACCTTGTGCTAAATGCCATCTTTGGGATATCTTCTTCCTTGATCCTTATTTGATAATATCCAGACCTGAGATCTATTTTAGAGAAGATCTTTGCACCTTGAAGATGGTCAAGAAGTTTATCTATTCTTGGAATGGGGTATTTGTTTCTAATGGTCGATTGATTCAACCCTCTGTAGTCAATGCATAGCCGAAGCATTCCATCTTTCTTCTTCTGGAACAACACTGGAGCTCCCCATGGCAAATTGTTAGGATGGATGTAGCCTTGGTCTAACAGTTGCTTGAGTTGCTCCTTCAGCTCAATTGCTTTCGGGATGGACATCCTATATGGTCTCTTTGCAATTGGTGCAGCTCTTGGCGCGAGCTTGATTTCATGATCGACTTCCCTTTGAGAAGGAAGTTCAATTAGCTCTTCAGGAAATACGTCTGCGTATTCCTTTAACCATGAAAGTTTTTCCCTAGATTCCTAATTTAGATCTAGCTTATTTAGTTTAATAAAATAGACAGGTAGCCCCTTTCTAACTCCTTTTATTATCCGTGTTGCTTTGGCCAGTTGAATTTTTGGCCTACCAGCCTCTCCTTGAGTTGTGACCAGTTCCCCTTCTGAATTTTGAAAGGAGACTTGGCCCTTTCCACAGTGAATGTGGGCGTCATTGGGTATTAGCCAATCCATTCCGAGCAAACATTCGTGGACATCTAGGTTCATTATCCTGAATCTGATTGAAGTCAACTTTCCACCCAGTAGGAATCTCACCTTAGCAGTTTGCCTAGTACAAGAGACCTCACAACCATTTGCTAATTCCACAAGTAAGGTAGGTGCATCTTTTGTGGCTATTCCTAATCTTTTTGCACAGAGTGGTGAAATGAAGGAATGTGTACTGCCACAATCAATCAGGGTTTTGAAACTTTTACCTTGATAATCTGATGGTGTTTGAATCATCGAGAATTGGCGATTGGGGCCTTTCTTGTGAAGAGCGGCATGAACCGTTGCCCTCTCAATGTCAGCTTCCATGGATGGATCTTCTTCATCACACAACTCCTTGTTGGCAACACTCGAGGTTCTCCCTCTGGCCATGATGGTGGCTCCTTGGCCATGGACGGCACCTTGGAATGGTCCTTGACATTGTCCTCTGCTAAGCACGGGACATTGCCTTTTAAAGTGACCAAGCTCATTGCAATGGAAGCAACAGAGATTGCGGCCATTACCTTGTGCATGAACGAAGTTGTTAGCAACGTTTGCCCTAGCTTTCTTCCTTTGTCCTTGGTTTTGGCCCTACACTCTCTTGGTTTGAGATCTAAACATTCCCTTGTTCTGATCCCTGTAAGACCAAGTCCTGTTATTCCTTGGCTTGGACTGCACCTCCTGTATTATTGGCGCAGCTCGAATGAGCACGTCTTGAAGGTCTGTTGGGTGCATTGATTCCAGGAGGGTGTTTATGGGTGGGTTTAATCCGGCACAAAACTTTGACACCTGTTGTGTCATGTCCATTTGTGGTGCGTACTTTAAAAGAGAGACAAAATTTGAATAGTATGTATCTAGGGATAGTCCAAGCTGCTTTAATTCATAGAATTCATTCATCTTCTACGTGCGGTAGGTAGGTGGCAGATATCTCCCTCGCACAGCTCTTTTAAGCTTCTCCCAAGTAACTGACCCTTTCGAGATCCCTTGGTCTCTGCACCATTGCTTCCACCAAAGTCTTGCTTCGTCGGTAAGCTTCAGTTTGACGAGCATCGCTTGGTTAGCGGGTGCAGTACCTGCCACTTCAAAATAATCCTCCATGGATTTGATCCAGATCTCGGCATCAGTTTGGACGGTCCTTCCCTTACCATCGAATTTTGGTGGCTTGATTTGTTTGAGAAGAAACTTCTTCTCCTGAATTATAGCGGTACTTGGTGTAGGGGTCGGACTAGGAATTTGCACTTGAGGTTGTGCATGGACATTAAGATTCTTTACGTTAAAAACTTGCTAAACGTTTCTCACATTACATTAACATGCCCAGTTCAGCTTTTAGCCAAGTGACCTAATCACTTAACTCCATTACCAACAATTACAGCCAAGACAATCATTGATAAAAAAAAGTCTATTTCATTCATATGGGCATAGCCCTTTCGAGTACATTTATTTTGGGAAGGTAGTACAAGCTAATTGGTACATCAATTTGGGGAGAATAAGATTGTGTTACATTCAGCTACGAGAACTGAGTAATAATATGGATTGGGGTAATGGATTTTCAGGAATCGATAGGTCATGGGAAGCTTAGGATATCCTTTCCTTTGATACATGTTCTTCTCATAACGTCCCAACACCTTGATTCTGTCGATAGGGATTATTCGAGTCACTTCCTTGTACACATACTTGTTCTACTTGACCTTTCGACCGCCGACATGTAGGGTTGCATTTGCACGAGCCTTGACAAAGATGAACAGCTTCACGATCTTTAAATCCTCCATCCACTTGATTCTCTTCAAGTTGGTCTGAAGGTACGCAAGTCGCTGGGCAGCTATGTAATAAATTTCTAAATCACCCATCCATCTCCGTTCCACGTACAGGGGTGAGGGATTGTAGATGTGGTCTAGGATATTCATCATACCTAGCCTTCGTCGATAATCCAAAGCACGCATTGCACTCATAAAAATAACCTGGAACACCAAGAATTTGTTCTATGCTTCGCGAATCTGCAGCCCAACATTGATAAGTAAGTAAGGAAATGTTTTTAACAGCAACATTTGCTCTACTTTCCCTCATTAGGTTCCCTTGTAAATATTAGATCTCGTTGGTTTGCTCTGATACCAACTGTAATGTGTCCCCTTGTCTACTTGTAGGACACATCTTAGCAGCCCATCGGGAAGAGAGTCTAGAAAGTGCCGCCCGACACTCCCAAGGAATGTCACGGGGTTTGCGATCTAGGTCTTCCCGAGTCTGCCACGAAGACGAAGCATTTTGGCCGTTCCCACTTAGGACAATCAGGGTTTTCCTACTGGTCAAGTTTCTAGTGTCGACTACTTTACGTGGAAATATCAGGGTCAAAGCAATGCACTTGGTTCAAGGAGAATGGGAAACGAGAGGGATGCGAAGCTCGACCTCTCTACCCGTAAGGCATAGTCCCATTTCGTACCACTAAAACAACATAAATCGGGACTCTAGCTTTTATTGATTCTAAGTCATTGTTGCCTTGCTGTCAAATCCTTTGAGAAAAGTTTCTGACCAACCGGGACCACCCTTTTGTAGGACGGACCTAGGGTCACATCCACATTTAGTTTGACAAGCAAAAACAGCTTCTTTAATTAACCAATTAATCATCGGTTCCTTCACATAACTTAGGCATTGACATAGAATAACAATGTCAAGCAAGTTCCTTTTCAACATTTGATCTTTATTTATCAGTCTTTGGAATACATCATATAATCCAGTCTGAAGGCTATTCCGCTTGAAGGCTATTCCAGCAATCCTTAGGGATCGCTATTCCAAGTTCTGCCCGTTAACTACTATGTGAGCCTCGAGATCCCATCTCGAGTCACGTCGGCCTCTTGTGCAGGATCCGGAGGTAAGGGATTTACGGCCAGAGCCTCCCCTGGCACCCAAGCATCCTCCTGCTCCAAGTAGCACCCAAGGAGAGACCTCTCATGGCAAGCTGGTTCCACGTACCCAATGCGGCTAACAACCCCCTTGGATAGGGTCAGGCAGACAGTCGGAGGTAACTGATGCTGCCTCTCCCTCCACGCTTTCAACCTGAAGCATTAGTTATTTTCCAGTATTAGTTCCTTGAGCAAAGAAGAACAAACAATGCTCCTAAGTGTACAAACACAAGCACTCCAGTGGTTGCTTATATGGCCAACTGCTAAGGTGTGAATCCTTCTCTCCGAATACATCCAACATTCCATCCGGGATCAATCGTGACTTGGAAAGATCCCAAGGATTTTGTAAACTAAGTTGCTTGTTTACCCTTTATCCTTGGGTTAGGGTTTATACCCTGTTAACCCAAATTGTCAATACCTTAGGTTTCCTTATATTAAGGTCAATGCATCCTAGACAACCCTGTTGTCCTCACTTGATTGGTCAATTGCCTGCTAGGCAATTCATAATTACCCTAACTTGGAAAATCAGCCCCAAGGAAGGGTGATGTAGCGGATGACTACTCATCCTCTAGAAAATTAGACTTGTACTTAGAACTCGCCAACCTTGTTCTAAGGAGTGGTGATACTATTTTGTGATTTAGACACAAAACCATGTGACGTTGCAACTTGTTGCACGAGATAGGTGTCAGCACCTAACTTGTGGGATTATTTCTCCCATCACACGGTATTCCTTGGTTAAGAATACTTTTGGTCAAGATGTAGGGTTTGGGAGTCCTCTTGACCCAATCCAACCTCTAACCCTACTAGGCCGATAACGCTTTGGCCCTAGGGATTCTAAATTCATACGGAGGTTTAGTATTTGGTCAATTGGTCCTTAGGGTGAGAACCCTAGATCATTCTTGCATGGGCGTTTAGATAACCCTAACATTTTCGAGAATGTGGGTAGGATCTTTGGGATCGAAAGTCTTAAATTGGCATTTCAAGTGCGATACTAGGGAGAATTTTAACGTAACTTAACCCTATCTAGCACTTTGAGGTGATCGTCATATGCAATCTAATCGTACCTTTATGATTTTCATGTGAGCAACTCAACTATACGCGAATTACTTAGTTGATTTAACTAACCCACCATTAGAGATGATCATCCCTTTTAAAGATGCAAATACTTCCTTCTAAATTAGCAAGTACTTTTCCCTAAAAGATGCAAGGAACTGTAAGATGTATGCGATGTATCATTCTATGCAAATTTGCGATTTCAAGACTATAAAGATTTTCCTTCTATGCAGCTATAAGATTTACAATGATCTTTTCTTTTCCTTGCCCTAAACTATAATGATGCAATGAAATCAAAGCTTTAATATTTTTAATGAAGATGCATTCAAACTTTGATAAAGAACTCCACGCTTGAGCGAATGCTATGATTCCATCATTGACTTAATCCTTCTTTTGGCACTTAATCCAACCTAGAATGTAATTATTATCGCATGCAATTTGCAAGGTACATAAATCCTTTTCCATGCATTGCAACTATTCAAACATCATTTAATGTCCGTCTACGATTACCTTAATTGCGAGACACAACCAAGAATTAATTACATAAATGCATCATGCATCTAGGATTGCATCTTGACCATGAAAGTGTAAGCATTTGCAAATGCATGACATGCAACTAAATTTTGTAACCGGGCGAGCAAATAAATTTCCCAATGTATTTAAACTTGCCTACAAGAATTAAGCATGCCTAGTGCATCCTTTTCATGCGGAATTAATTTTAGGAACCTGGGCATTAGGAATCGGGGCATTGTCCACTTGCGTACTCAGGGTGGAAGCTCTTGCATGTGCTCCTCTCGCCTTTTGCTTCGGAGACATTTATGTAGTGAATTTCGTCGTAGCAACTCCCCCTTGGTTTACTCACGTGTTTCGAAGTCTCTCAGTCCGAGATCTCCTCTTCCACACAAGAGAGAGGCCTTCCAGTCACGATTTAAAAAAAAAAACCGGGGAAGGCACGGGAGAACAAGGCTTATGGAGGCTTTAATAGAAGCTTCTAATTAGAAGCTTCCAAGTTTCTGTCACATGGAAGTGACGTGGAGAGAGAAAATGATTGGGAAGATGATGAGGATGGAGGTGAGGATGACGACGATGATGATGGTGATGGTGATGATGACGGCAGTGCAACCTGGCAGCGGCAGCCTGCAGCAGCAGACGGACGGTCGTGATAGGTCCTCAGGCGGCAGTAGCACGGCACATGATCAGTCCTTCCTCTCTCCTCCCTGTTGGGGGTAAAGGCGCCTCCGCCGTGCCGCCCCGTGTATTACTACACTGACAGTACCCGCCACTGCACACTGCAGGTGGCGGGCGCCCGTCACGTCACTTTATTCTTTATTCTTTTAGTGACAGTTTGAATAAAGGAAGGCCCGGTCACACATTGTGACTGTTGGAGTTCCCATTTCTTGTCTCTCTCTTTCTTGCTCTTGCTCTCCCGCCATAGCTCGCGTGCAAGCTTCGATCCTTCTCACCTTTCAACTGGTATCAGAGCTTGGCATTCTCTTGCTCGAGCTCGACTCGGTGCTTCCCGACCTTCGCATCGACTCGCTTCACGCATTGGGTCTCCATCCCGGCAGCCATAGCCGACCTCTTGAGCTCCCGACTCTCCCCGGCTTCCCGAGCTCCATCCTGGCCTTCTTGAGCTTCATCAGGGCCTTGCCCTTGAGGTATTGCTTCAGCATTTGCAGGCATTTGAGTGTATTCTCAGATTGAAACAGGGCAGGAACAAAGGGCAGCCACTCTTCTTGAGCTCCATAGCTCATATCTTCCCTCCCCTTTGCATTGGGCCTTCATGGCTTGGTATGTGCCTACCTTGGGCCATCATTGAGCCCCCCATTACCCCCTTTTCAGCCCATGTGGAGCAACAGCAAGTTCAGCACCAACAGGGTAGATTGCATCATTTTTTTCCAGGCTGTGAGCACTCATCTACTTCAGCTCCACACTTGGCCATTGCTTCTTGCTCTCTACCTTGATCAAGAGGGCTATAGACTTCATGTTTGATGTCATTCAAGCTTTGGGTATTGGTCTTGATCTTTCGGGGCTGATTTCTTCAGATTTCGGACTGTCATAAACTGTCATAACAGGCTGAAAACAGGGCAGCACCATTGGCATTAGCATTTGTTGCTTATACTCCATTCCGGTTGTGCTATTTGATGCCCGTATGCGGTCTACATGATGCCTAGTGCCTTGGGAATGTATGCACATGATTATGCCATGATTTTGGCTTGAATTTGGGGCTGAAATCTACTGTTTAGAACAGTAAATACATGCTGGAATAACAGTGGGCTGAAGGTACTTTACATGCTTTGGCACTTACCTACCGATACCGGATGTATGCTTTGAGCTTTGGCATGATATCTCTGACATTTGGGGACGACTTGGAGCATATGTATGAGATTATGGGATGCTTTTGAGCTTCACATTAGCTCCATCTTCACTGGCATTTGGACCGACTCGGCATGCTCGTGGACCGCCTATGCCTCATGTCTCTGCTTGACAGTTAGGCTTTTGCATTACATGCTTTGGTTCGTGACATATGCTATTTGGTTCGTGTATGCCATACCGACATTTGGAGCTTGGATTTGGATGTATTTGAGCATTCCCGGCTTACTTGATCACTGATCTTGGTTGCTATTTGGATGTCATTGAGTTGACCGAGAGCTTATTTGGGCTTATGTATTGCTTCATGGTTAATACGACCGGTGCTTCATGTATGTCATGCTCTCTCGGATGCGCTTGATGCATTGACAGGGTCACTTATCACTGGTGCTTTCTCTTGGGTTGTTTGAGCTTTTGAGCTCGCTTTGTACGCCTTTTGTGCCAGTGGGAGCATTTTACATGCTTTCTTGACCTTTGACAGTTGCATGCTATTGGAGCACTTACATGTATTTGAAGCAGTTTATGTCTTGAGCAGCTACATACACATTGAGACTTTGGGATCATACTCCGATCTTTATGGATATGCATTGATGTACTCTTGGTTCACAGGATGCTTATGAGCTGAGTCTCATATTTGGATCTTTCTCTTTGAGCAGATACCTATTTGTGTCAGGTTTTGGCAGTTACAGGAACACTTTGCCTAGAGTGTCTGGGGGTGTGCCTTTCACTGGCAGATGTTATTTTGACATGCTTGGTGTTGAGCTCATGTTCTTTTCACTGTCATTGGCCTTGCTTATGTCCATTTCATGCCGGCTTTGGACCTAGCATTGTTTGCTTGACATTGGATCCTATTTTGGGACAGTTTGCTCTCTAGACTGCATACCTGCAATTTATTACAGCAAGCAGTTATTGGTGGACTGAGGTGTACTTTTCATGCTGAAATATCCTGATTTGGTGTACCGCACCTAGTACTAAGTGGGCAGCAACTTTTGGCACACTTTGCTCACCCTTTGGACCCCGTTTTGGTCATTTTTGGGCAGTTTCTGCAGTAAAACAGCAAGCAGTTTTGGACTGTTTGGGCATTTCCAGCCTGCATAATGGCGTCATCTTCGCATGATAGTGCCATCTTTAACATTACAAAGTTGGATGGTACCAACTACTCTTACTGGAAGAGTCAAATATGGCAGGTTTTGGTGCAGAAATCTCAGATTAAGCCACTTCGGTTGAGTGGGGAGCAGCCTGAAACTATGGACATTGACGACTGGCTTGAACTTGATGAGCTATGCAAGTCCACGATTGTATTGTCTCTCACTGAACAGGTACATTATAATGTATTTGAGGAAGCACAGAGTGCATGGGATCTATGGAATAAGATCAAGAATCTTTATGATAAGAAAAGTCCGGCGAGTCAGATGTACTGGTTGAAGCAGCTTATGGATCTGCGCATGAAGGATAATGCGACTATGTCTGCTCACTTGAGCCAGTTCCATGCTATACTGAAGAACCTGACTTCGCAGGATATCACCTTTGGAGAGGAAGTAACTCCTCTTTTCTTGCTTGGAACTCTGAATGAGTCATGGGATGTATTCCGCACTGCTCTTTGTGCCTCTAGTGCTACTCTAAAATTGGCAGATGTTGAGAGTGCTCTTCTTCAGGAAGAGGTGAATCGCAAAAACTTGGATGCCTCTCGTGGTAGTCATGCTTTGACAGTTAGAGGCAGGAATGACAGGTATGACCGTGGTAATGGCCGAGGCCGTGACTCGCAGAAGGGTCGGTCTAAATCTCGTGGTGGCAAGTCGCGTAGTAAGTCGCGTGGACGCAATGCAAATGTCACTTGTCATCATTGTGGGAAAAAGGGCCATATTAGACCACAGTGTCATGAGTTGCGCAATGAGAAGCGCAAGGATAAGGGGAAAGATAAAGTGCAGGAGAAGTCCTCTGATCGCAGCATAGTACCTGCGAAGTCCAACGTCAAGATTGAGGAAATTAATGTCACGCAGACTGAAGAGTCCGATGGTGGTGATGAGTTTATACTTGCAGCTAGTTCTTCTGATGCTTCACACTTGACTGAGACACCTAGTATGTATGCACAGTGCTGGTTATTGGATTCAGGTGCGTCCTTCCATGTGACGCCTTACCGTGAGTGGTTTCACTCTTACCGTACTGTATCTGGATCAGTCAAACTTGGAGATGATAGGTCTCTTAATATTGTGGGCTGTGGAGATATTCAGTTGCAGTTTTCCACTGGCAGTTCCTTTTTGCTCAGGGATGTACGTCATGTACCTGCGCTTACGCGTAGTCTTATGTCTGCAGGACAGTTGGATGATGCAGGATTTCATGTCTGTTTTGGGGATTCTACCTGGAAGATTACCAAAGGCAGACTTGTGCTTGCTAGAGGCGCCAAGGCTGGCAGCCTCTATCCTCTTGTTGTATCTGGGTCTTCTGTAGACCATGTTTTGGCAGTGGGCTCTATCCCACATGTATCACTTTGGCATGCCCGTTTGGGGCATATGTCTTTGAAAGGAATGAAAATGTTATCTGGTTTGCAGTATCTTCCGCCTTTGGATTATGCATGTTTTGACTCGTGTGATCATTGTCTTTATGGTAAGCAGAATAGGTCTACGCATAAGAAATCGGGTAGGCCACGCATGAGTGAGCCCTTGGCATTGGTGCATTCCGATGTTTGTGGGCCTATGCCTTGCATGTCTATGGGTGGCGCGAAGTACTTCGTTACCTTCATTGATGATTTTTCTAGGAAAGTGTGGGCTTATCCCATAAAGCAGAAGTCCGATGTCTTGGCAGTTTTTCAGAGATGGCTTGCTCTTGTTGAGAACCAGACTGGGTATAGGCTGAAATGCCTTAGGACAGATAATGGGGGAGAATATGTCTCGCATGCTTTTGAGCAGTTTTGTGATGACAGGGGTATTAAGCGTCAGTTGACCGCCCCTTACACCCCACCCCAGAATGGTTTGGCTGAGCGCATGAACAGGACTATTCAGGAGCGTGTGTGCTCTATGCTTAGCCATGCAGGCCTACCCCCGAGTTTTTGGGCTGAGGCAGTTAGTACGTCAGTGCATGTCATAAACCGATCGCCTTCCAGTGGATTGGATTTCCAGGTTGCAGAGGAAGTTTGGGCTGGTAAGCCACCCTCTTATGCGCATCTCCGTGTCTTTGGATGTGAGGCATTCTGCCATGTGCCCAAGGACAAGAGGAGTAAATTGGATCCAAAGAGCATTAAATGCATATTCCTTGGCTATGGTGAGTCAGGAGAGATGGGCTATCGCCTATGGGATCCGCAGGCGCGGAAAATAGTACGCAGCCATGATGTCGTCTTCCATGAAGACAAGATGCATAGGCAGCCTGAGAAGGTGGTTGAGATCCGCAGAGTGATCTTTCAGGAGGAGCCTAAAGCTCCAGCACAGCCAGTAGTACAGCCTGCAGCAGTTCCTCCACAGGGCCAGGATGTTGGACAGGTAGTTAGACAGGCAGCAGAGCCTGCGGTGAGACGGTCTACTAGAGATAGACGTCCACCTGACAGATTTCAGCCCTCTATGCATTATGTTTTGGTTACAGATGCAGGAGAGCCTTTCACTTATGATGAGGCTATGAGCAGGGGTGACAGTCACTCCTGGGAGAGGGCTATGCAGTCTGAGATAGACTCCCTGCATAAGAATGAGACTTGGGATTTGGTTGCCTTGCCTAAGGGCAAGAAGGCTTTGCCATGCAAGTGGGTGTACAAGCTGAAAAGTACCCCTGGACACCCCAAGCCGGCATACAAGGCTAGATTGGTAGCAAAGGGTTTTAAGCAGGAACATGGTGTGGACTTTGATGAGGTCTTCTCTCCTGTGGTTAAGATGACCACCCTGCGCTTAGTCTTGGCTTTGGTTGCACAGCTTGACTTAGATCTATATCAGATGGATGTCAAGACGGCTTTTCTACATGGGGACTTGCATGATGAGATCTATATGGATCAGCCTAAGGGCTTTGCAGAACCTGGCAGGGAGCACCTAGTGTGCAAGTTGAAGAAGAGCTTGTATGGCTTGAAGCAGGCACCTAGGGAATGGTATCATAAGTTTGATGCCTTTATGCAGTCACAGGGCTACAGCAGGAGTGCTATGGATCCGTGTCTTTACACGAAGAAAGCCCGTGATGGCAGTTTGCTTATCTTGGTACTCTATGTTGATGATATGCTGATAGTAGGGAAAGCTCATGATGAGCTAGATGCTCTTAAATCTCAGCTAAAGAAGAGCTTTGAGATGAAGGATTTGGGACAGGCCTCACATATACTTGGGATGCGCATTAAGCGCGATAGGCATCAGGGACTTTTGTATCTCTCACAGCGGGAGTACATTCATAAAGTCCTTGAGCGCTTCCGCATGCAGGACGTAAAGCCTATTGGCTGTCCATTACCTTCTTATGTGAAGGTATCACAGGCCGATTGTCCGCAGACAGATGAGCAGAGGGCCGAGATGGCCAAGATCCCTTATGCATCAGCCGTGGGCAGTTTGATGTATGCCATGATAGCCACTCGTCCAGATATTGCACATGCAGTTGGTGTTGTGGCACGCTATATGGCTACACCTGGCAGCAGACATTGGGATGCCGTGAAGGGTATCATGAGGTACTTGAAGGGCACAGCAGATATGTGTATTTGCTATGGCAGCCAGGATACAGGGGTCGTGGGGTACACTGACTCCGATTATGCAGGACATGCAGATAGTAGGAAGTCCACTTCTGGCTACGTATTCACCTATGCTGGAGGGGCTATCTCTTGGATGTCCAGGGTTCAGAAGTGTACGGCTTTGTCTACCACTGAGGCCGAGTATGTTGCAGCCACTGAGGCTTGCAAGGAGGCCATATGGTTAGGCCGTCTAGTTGCTGACCTTGGGATTGATGCTACACCTACACTGCATTCGGATTCTATGAGTGCCATTCAGTTGGCTAAGAATCCGGTCTTCCATGCGAAGACGAAACACATTGAGGTGAGGTATCACTTCATACGTGGTGTCGTGGAGGACAGGTCTGTTGACCTTGTCAAGATCTCCACTGACGAGAATCCTGCAGATTTGCTCACGAAGAGCCTCACTACTGAGCGCTTTGCCTTCCTCAGGAGGTTGATGGGCGTTGGATGAGATGTCGCCTTTCCTCATCCCTTGTACCTATGTACATTTGTACTGTCTTTTCTTTTTTTCTTTTCTCTTTCACTAGGGCAGATTCGCCTTTAAGTGGGAGGTTGTTGGGGGTAAAGGCGCCTCTGCCGTGCCGCCCCGTGTATTACTACACTGACAGTACCCGCCACTGCACACTGCAGGTGGCGGGCGCCCGTCACGTCACTTTATTCTTTATTCTTTTAGTGACAGTTTGAATAAAGGAAGGCCCGGTCACACATTGTGACTGTTGGAGTTCCCATTTCTTGTCTCTCTCTTTCTTGCTCTTGCTCTCCCGCCATAGCTCGCGTGCAAGCTTCGATCCTTCTCACCTTTCACTCCCCCCTCAAGCTTGGGGAGGGGGTGTTCTTATAGGTGCAATGGGGGAGATAGCCAGACACGTGGCAAGTTGCAAGCCTCCTCCCCCCCATGCTCTCCTACTCCACACCCACTCCTCTCACACTCCCTCTCCCCCGCCATGCAACGGCTGAAGGGGAGGGGAGTTTATCCATAGAAAAATTTGCCAAAAATTTATCCATTATCCCTTTTCCCCCTTGAAGGGGTGTTCCCACGTAGGCCTACGATGGCTCGCGGTTTTCAAGCCACGACTTCCTATACGCGACACGGAGCTGGAGTTTGCTATTGTGCGAGGGTGGAGCACTTAGCCAAAGGTTTTTCCGTTGCGGGAGATTATTTTGAACCGCTTTTGCGCGAGATTTTGGGTCTTTAATATTTTGTAGCGGAAATATTACACACTCTCTCTCCTTCCTCTTCTTCTTCTTCAGACTGTCCATGGGGGGGGGCAGCTGTCAATCGAACAAAGAGGGGGGGGGGAACACTTTGATGGAGCCCTCAGGGGGGGCGCTGCTGTAGTTCGAGAGCCAGGGAGGGGTGACACTTGCTAGGCCACTAGGGTAGATTGGAGAGGTAGGGGGTGGTGCCTGCTGCAAGCGGTGGGGGAGAGCTCCTGGCCACGATGCAGGGGGGTTGGTTTATAGGTGGAGGGGGAGGTGGCAAGGCGGTGCCACCCGCCACCTGGGGGGCTGCATGCCCCCCATCTCCCACACTTCACCCCCTCTCTTTCTCTCTCTATCTCTCTCTCTCTCTCTCCCTGCCATGCACACGGCAAGGGGAGAGAGAGGGAGAGATAAAAAAATTTGAAAAAAATAAAAGGGGGGAGTTCCTATGGGGGAATAATATGGGGGTCACAGGGGGGAGGAGACATTACATCTGCCATATGCGCAAAGTCAGCAACTCTTCTCTATTGATGCCGTCCTCCCAAGGTAGAAGAATCCATGTGAGAATAGATTCTTCAATTGGTATAATTGGTTGTTGTCTATGCATAAGTTTAGCTGGCATATAGCTAGTCCCTGAACTGTGAGTAGTTTGGTCAGCCCATAATGCAAAAGGTAGCATTTTAGGCCATTCTTTGATCTTTCCTCTACAAGACTTTGCTAGAGCTTTGAGAATAGGTTGATGATCTCTCTCACTCTTTCCATTGCCTTCAGGGTTGTAGAATGATGTTAAAGCTAACTTAATACCCAATTGAGTAAAGAAGTTGTGTGCCTCATTAGCATCCAACTCTCCTCTATCTGTAGTTACTTTATCCACACAACCATATCTACAAAATACTTCTTCAAGTAAAAAATGACAAATAGCTTGAGTGGAATTGGTTGTTAAGGCTTTGCCTTCAACTTGATTGGTTAGATCCTCTCTTGCAAGCACTAAATACCGCATATTCCATATTCCTGTAGGCATGGTTACAAGATCAATAACCCATCTATATTGTATAGACAAAGGATAAGTTGGTTGTAACCCATCTCGATGCTTGACCATAGAATACATTTGACACACATAACAGGTTTCAATAAAATGTGCTATGTCCCGATACATGTTTTGCCACCAATATTTTTCTTTGACTTTACCAAAGGTTCCCCATATGCCTCTATGGCTAGCCCACAGGCTTTCATGAAATTCCTTCATTACCTGTTGTTGCAATCTTTTGTTACCTAAAACTCGGATAGGTGCTCCTTTCTTCTTCTTTGCATGCTTCCATAGATGTCCTTCTTTAAGAAAAAAGCCATAAGCTTTCCTCTTGATATGCTTGAACTCCTCATCAGTCCAAGTCTCCTTCTTCTTCATTGTGCTCAAATATTGGCCGATCTTTAGCTAATCTTCTTCATAATCTTCTTCAAGGAAATGAACTAGAACTTGAGCAATGCAATGAGCATGCTAGCTTCTAGGTGACCATCCTGTTGTTTTTAGCTTTGGACCAGTATATGCAGTAACTGAAAAGGTATTTTCAGCAACCATGGAATGAAATTCAGCAAGTATAGATTCTTTAGCTTCATCTTCTTCCATAAGCTCTTCTTCATTGTCATATCTTCCATGTGATAGCATGTTAGCAAAACTGGATTTTCCTTTCCTGTAAAATGCTTTAATTTGGGGTTGAGAGACTTAATATATGCAATCCATCTTAGCATAGCAATGTCGGGTGTAGAGCAGTTGGCAATCATGCCTAAGAGTGGAAGACAATCAGTTTCTACCACTACGGAAGCACCTATAAAGTATTCATGATCACACTTTAATGTCGTTACAACTCCCCACAGTTATCTTTTTACTTGTGCATACCTTCTTTGATGTTCGTTGAGAACTTTTGCTCCAAAAGGAATTGCATACATGTTACCTTCAAGATCCTCTTGGCCAACATCCCATTCTACCCCAATGGGACTTGTATCCACAGTAAGGATGATGGATTGACCATTTTAATAGTTAGCCCTTTTGAGAGTGGGGGCTAAAATTAATAGCTTCTTTAATTTACGCATAGTGATAGTATGCTCTTTATTCCAAGAGAATCTTTGGCCTTTTCTTAATAATTGGTAAAGATTTTCGGCTACATGAGCAAAGTGTGGTATCCATATGAGATAGAATACACATGCGCCAAGAAATCTTCTCACCTCTGAAACATTTGTGCATTTTTCTTGCATTCTGCTGATGGCATCTATCTTGATTGGAGAAGGTTTGCATCCATAGGGGCCACATAGATGACCGACCACTAGGACTTCTTCTACTCTAAAAATCGACTTAGCTCCAGAAAGGGTAAGATGTACCTCTTCTAGCCTTGTCAAAATCCTGTCATAATCATGAATATGGTTAACTACAAATGTCCTACAACCATCTTTGTCAAGCTCCTCATTCTTTTCATTGACTTCATATCCCTTGATAGGTACATCATCAAGAAATGAAAGAGTAAGTTGTGGAATAACGTCCCTTAAGACTTTGTGCATGGCATTCATCATATGGGCTACGGAGTTTGTTGCACCTTGTGGTAGAGTGTACATGTGGACCAATCCAAGAGGTGTCTTCATTGTGGTAATGTCTCGGCTTTCTAATGAAAGATGAAATTGGTCATATCCTGAATACAGGTCACCCATAGAAAAAATTGCTCTACCTGCAAAAGCTTCAACAAACTCATCAACAATTGGACCCGAACCAACATTTTGGATTGTGATACGATTAACAGGTTGTAGATCTTGAATGAATCGTAAAGATCCATTTTTCTTGGGCACAGTAAACCATCGGTTTGAGTAGGGCGTTGAAGAAGGTTCTAAAATCTTCATTTTGATCTTTCATTTAGAAGTTCCAATAATTTGGGCAAATGTGCCCTTGGAACAGGAATAGACTTGAGGTTCCAAGGCACATGTGGGACCATAAAAATGACCATAAGAGCCACAATATTTGGATCCACACAGCCTATTTCAGTTGGTTGAAATGCAAAAGCTTTTCCATGTTTCATTAGTATTTGCATAAAAGAGTGTTTTTCAATCGACGAAAGGAAAGAAATTTCACCTATTTTGAGCTCTTTTATACTTTCAGATGTGAACTTGTGACCAATGTTGGAAGGATCGCAAAGTCTTGGCTGATTTGCTATCCTATCAACGAGCCCTTCACTTTCAGGAGGCAGTGGGACTGCCACACGTCTGACTTTCTTATCCACTATCTTGTATTTTGTCTCCACTTGTGCTTCAGCCTTCTTGAGTAAACCATTGTCTTCTTGTTCAACAAATTCTTGAGTAAACCATTGTCTTCTTGTTCAACAAATTCTTGAATTGTTTGATAAAAATCCAATGTACATACTTCTATAGACTAGTTTTCTACTTGATTTTCTACATGAGTAGCTACATATATTTCAGCCAATGTGTTAGTAGTAATCAGTCCAAAAAAATGCCCGAAATATCTTCATTTTCAGCCATCATGTCATAAGTTTTCAGCTCCCTTTTTACATAACATAAATATTTTATTTTAGCCTTAGTCATGGTCGGAAGAGACTTATAACAGCCCATACTATTGGCTGTACATACATACAAATTTGCTAGAGACACAGTTTCTGTAGTATAAGGAGGTTCAATCTTTTTACATGACGCACTACCATAGCCTCCCTTTATAGTAATGCAGCCCGAAAAACCTTGAATTCTCGGGCATTAGGAGGTACAGGATAATCACGTAGTTGATCTCTGTTTCGATGATGGTTAACACACACAGTAAGAAATTGCACACCTCGTTCATTATCCTTGCTTCGAATTCGAGCATATGAAGAACCATCATCAAGATCTTTTGTTTCCAAGTGGGCTTCAGAAATGTAAGGTTGCCCAAGAATGATAGGGTAACTACAAGAGTCTTGAATAAAAAAGTGAAAATTATCTTTTATGTCTCCAATAGTTACCAGCACATTAGGACATACAGCATATAACTCTCCAGAAGAGTTGTTTGAAGCTCTCATTCGCTAACCTGGATCAACATCTATGGGCCATCTGCCACTTTCATAGAGACTCCTTGCCATGGCGTTTATCTCCGAGCCATGGTCTAAGAGTGCAATACATGTGTTTCTCTTTCTCCAATTTTGACGACTGTCTCCGTTGTTGCTCTTGCCCAATGCATACGGGAGTAGTGACTGCTTGGAATGAATCGAGCCTCTTCTTCCTCATGCATGTGCTGTTGATGGCCTTCTTTTTGAGAGGTGAGTTGCCCAACTGGTTTGGACCAGCCGACCATTACATTTTTAGCTTTCACTTTTTTAATTTTTGCATTCATGTTTTCTTTATCTTCAGCTTCAATTGGGGATTGGGCTGCTTCAATTCCTTGTGAAGTCAACTTCTCTTCATCCTGCACAAAAACTCGAAGAACTTGCAAAAAAGCATGCACTGTTTCTTTAGCTTCATCACCAACATATTGTCTTTTCCCTTGATTACATTAATAATTATATCATGGAATTCATGTTTGGCAATTCCAAGAATTTCACCTAAGGTGAATTCAATTTTGCTTCCTAGAATTTGTTCTTCTAGGACTCGTTTGAGATCGCTTGCAGATTCTATGTCAGACTGCAATTTATAGCCTGGTTGCTTGCCTTGCTTCTATCCTTTGGTCTTCTTTGTTTGTGGCACATCTTCTATCTCTTGATCTGGGGTTATATTTTCAGCAAGCTTTGGTTATTCAGGCATTCTTCTAGTTACCGGTTTCAGAGGGCCAAAAGAGGAAGGCCTTGGTTCTTCTTTTCTTCTTCTCTTTTCTTCAATCAAGGCTTCTTTATGATTGACGTCAGCCAAATGTGCAAAGGCAGAAAAAGAATCTACTGGTTCTTTCCAACTAGTTATTCCTCAAATATATTGGCTGCCGTTAGCCAAATCTTATTTGGTTGCTTTACCACGTTCCATTTGATCTAGTGCCTGCATCCATAGTTTAGATTGCACATTAGCTTTACATGCTTTCAAACTTGATTTAATTGGCTCAATTTGTAGCCCATAGGTAACTGCATCAATTGCTGCATAGGCATTCTTTATAGCTAAATCTTCTAATCTTTTCTTCATTCCACCATTGCCAAAATTTGGCTCCAGTAGAAGACCAGTTCCAGCCGCATGAATTTTTCCGTCTTTCCAAAAGACGAGCTTCTGTGCTTCAGGCTCATGGAAGGCAAAACACTCCCTCTTGTCATGTCATTGGCTGTCACACCAAATATAGTGCCTCTTAAAGCCTTCTCTCATGGGTCTTTGAGTTGATGCTCGTCCTCGCTCTTCAACTTTGACATCCAACTTCTCTACTTTGGAACTAATTTCTGTAAGATTCAGATGAAGGTCATGCATGCTTTTAATGAGTTCATCCATTACATCATTTTTAGAAGGAACAGAAGAAGAAAGAGTTGGTTGATTAGTCAAAGGAATAGGGGATTTTGAAGGTGGAACAAGCTCCATCAATGGAGTTATTGAAGTTGAAGAAGAGCCCAATCTTAGTCGCATCCACTCTCTTCGAGCAATCATGTTAATTGCATCAGTAACATCTGTCCATGCAGTCTTGACTCTTGATTCGAAGATGGCATATTCTAGGCGATCAACAAGCTTCTCTTGTAGAATGGGATTTGCAGCCTTAAGGAATAATTCAATCTTCTAACCCTCCATACTTTGTTGGTCTTCAGCATCAAGTTGTTCAAATTTACTTTCAAACTCATGGTATAGAGCTGCTGCAGCTAAACCTTTGTTGGGTTTTTCAATCCATTTAGTGAAACTTTTCTTCGTCATTAGGCTAGAGTCTTCTAAGAAGAATTCTTTGCGTAGGGATTTTTTGAATGCAGCCCAATCCGCATCTTGTTGAAAAAGACCATGGATTCTTTCTTGAAGACCATGCTTGGCTAGTCTGGCAAAATAACGGCTCCATGCATGTTGTGGTACACCAAAGAAGAGCATTTTTTCAACATATAAGCGAGTAAAAACAGAGACATTTTGACAATTAAATTGTTTTAATTCATGCCCAACTTCCTCTAGGGCCTTGATAGCTATGGAATCAATCTTCTCTTTGTCTTGCCTTTGTTGTTGTTGTTGTAACATTTGGATTTGTTGTTGCTGAGTCTGCTACAGTATGCACGCCAATGGTTGTAGAGTATCTCCTGAAGAATCCCCCATCTTGGAGTTCTCTTACACTGATCTTCATGTTGGGTTCACCAATGTCGCAGTGCGTAGGGTTGAAGGTCACCACAGGGGTTTGGAAAGAGAAGAATGTATGGGGGTTCAAGAGCTTAGACTTTAGAGATGGTAGAGATAAGAGAAGGGTTGAAGGTTTCAAGCCAAGTTCTTGAAGATAAGAGTCATCAGGGTGTAGGTAGATTCAAGGAGAGGAGTAGACGGAAGAGAAGGGGATCGAAGAGATTGAAGATATAGAAGAATACTCCCAAAAAGAATTAGAAAATATAGAAGAATACTAACAGAGATTAAGCCCGTCAATTTCTTTCAGCATTATGAGAAAATATAACTCTAATAGACAAAAATGTGTACAAAATAATACCTTCCTCTATGCTGCTCAGATTGCCAATTTAATGCTTGCAATGGCTCCGAAAGGGGGGTTAAATACTAGGACACTTGGTCAGAATCCTGCCAGATCACTCCTTCATCTCCCACTTTTCGAGTGCTGTTCACTGCTTGTCGCGCGTCGCGTGATTTCATTAATCTCTTTTTTTACATAAAATCCTCTCAAATTGGCTGAAAGCTACATGCTTTCTTTTACATGTCCTCCTAATCTAGAAGTTATCTATAGCTTTATGGATTTTTACAAGAGATAATATCTAGAATATAAAAAATTGACTAAAAACTTGTCCAAAAAAATCTAATATTTTGAACCATGGACACTAATACTAATGCCTAAAGTGGCATTGACTCTCTAAATCTAAAAGGAAGCCACATTCTAGATTTTTTTACATGGTGTGCGCATAGTGGCACAACATCGCGTGCTAAGTGAACGGCTGGTTCATTTTAGTTGTTTAGAAAAATGTGTGTTTGGCGCGAGTGCACGTGGAAAAGTGAGTGATTTAAGTTCATTTTAATAATTAATCGTGGTTAAGGGGTGACAAAAAATAAATAAAATAGGAAATATAAATACGTGGCAAGGGTGTGTATGCAAGAGACTGAGGGTGCATGGATGGATCCCAAGATGCAATGAGTCCAACAAAAAAGCAAAAGGCAACTCTGAAAAAATTAATAAAACACCTTATTAAAAAAAAATGAAGGCGAGGTTAGTGGGATCATATTTGGTTTAGTTAATTCTAATTAGTGTTTGGGTATTGTTATTATATTTTATTGTTATTTATGTGTTTTTTTGTTGTTTGGTTTTTTAAATAAAATTTTTATATTTGATTTATTATGGTTTTTTAAAAAGAAAATTTAATAACTAGCTGTCTACAATCAACCCTGAGTGAGAATTGAACCATCAGGCTTCGACAATGGATCTGTAAATTTTAGGATTTTTAAAGCCTATTTTTGGAATTTAAAATGAAATTTTGATTAATTTAAGTAAAAGTTTTAGCATTTTGGCCTTAAAATAATAGGGTGATTATGTGTCAAGGTTTTTTCAGCTTATAAAATATTCCAAAAGTAGTCAAATGCATTGATGGAATTTCCTATGATTTGTTTGAATTTAATTCTAATTTTTATGGATTTTTAATGATTTTTTCTCAAATTTCAATGAATTTTAAAGGATTTTAAGGGTTGTGAATTTTCTACAATTAATTTCTACATTGTAACCCGTGAAATAAACCAAAAAATTACCCAATTTGGTAAGGAAAATTTTAACTATTTTTTGTTTTCTAATTGATTTTTTAATGATTTTTTAGGGTTTTAGGCGTTTTTTCCGGGTGTTAATGGGTTTTTGAAAAATAAAAGAAAGTACATGGGCTGCGTGTGAACATCACTACGCCCACCCATGAACGAAGCGGATGCGCATCCTCGCGTGTGAACACCTGTGATGCAGCGCACGAATGAGCTCATGAACACAAACACGTGTTGGCACGCGAACAACCGCGTACAACTCCTGCAAGACACACAAATGCCCACAAACGGGGGGGTAATGTTAAAGTGGGGATGGTAAGGTTAAAGGGGAGATGGGGTAAGGGTAAAGGGGAGATGGGGTTAAATGGGGTAAGGTTAAATGGGGGGTAGGGGGTAAAGTAATTGGGGGGGAGGGGGTTAGGAATAATGGGAGGGCAAGGTTAAAGGGGGGGAGGGGGTTAGGAATAATGGGAGGGTAAGGTTAAAGGGGGAAGGGGGGGGGGGGGGGGGGTTTTAGGGCGAACAAGTGGGTAGGGTGGGGTAGGAGGAGGATGGGCAATAGGGTGGTGGGAGGAGGATGTCGGGCGGGTGGGAGGGGGGTAGTAAAGGAGGGTGGCAGGGGCAGTAGGCAGGCAGCCAGCGGACGCGAACGGCGACGACATCAGGCGGTGGCGGCCATGGACAGCGGACGTGAGGAGGCGGCAAATGCAAACGGAGGAGAGGGAGGCGGCATTGCAACCACGTCGGTGGTGGGTAGGAGGGGGGGCGAAAGGGAGAGAGAGGGGTGGAAGAGAAGGGAGGGAGATGGTAGAGATGAAGGGAAGGAGGGAGGGAGGAGGAGATGGCGTCGGGGGATAGGGAGAGAAGGAAGAGGAGAGGAGGAAGAGAAGGAGGTAGAAGAAGTGAAGGAGGAAGGGAGAAAAAGGAAGAGGAAAGAGGAGGAGAAACATGAGCAGGAGAAAGAGTAGGAGGAAGAAGAAGAAGAAAAAGAAGAAGAAAGAGGAGGAGGAACAGGAGGTCGGGGAGAGAGAAAGAGAGGGAGAGAGAGAAGGAAAGAAGGAGAGAGAAAGGGGAGAAGGGTAGGGGAGGCAAAACCGTCGGGTGGGGGGTTTTAAATGTATTTTTGAAAAAAATAAAAATAAAAATAAAAATAAATAAGTAGAAAAGAAAAAGAAAAAGAAGAACAATGGAACCCCCCCTCGTCCCGCGCATAAGCACGGGGCGAGGTAAAAAGATTCACAGTGGCAGGAAGCAACAAGGGCCGGGATGGCGACACAAGTGCGGGAGGATGCGACATCAGGATGGAAAAGCGAAAAAAAAACTGGATGGTGACGCGCGATACAAGAGGCACAAATTGAACGGAAAATTTCATAAAACCCAAACCATGCACCGAAACGAAACGCTATAAAAAGGAAAAGTGTGCTGAAAGTTGAGGGGGAGACCGTGGAAAAGTGCAACGGGGTGTCCGGGAAGAATTCAGGGCATTCACATGGGAAAAATCTAAAAATTAGGCCCGAAAACTCATACGAGAATTAATATCAAAAAATTCATTAGCCAAAATGAAGCCTGGGAAAAAGGAAAATTGTGTGAAAAGTCATGTCGGACAGGCCTATCATGTTAGAACACAGTTCCGACGAAGATAAGACTTATTCACATGGAAAAACAAAAAAAAGTACCCCCGAAACAGGATGCAGAAATTAATATAAAAAGATCCGGATAGCAGAATGAAGGGCATTAAAAAGGAAAAATGTCCGGGGAAGGGGAATTACAGGACTGGCACATTAAAATGCATATCCAAGGGAATGAGGAGGGGTTCACATGCGAAAAATGCAAAAATTACATCAGAACATAATGCCAAGTAAGAGAAACCCCGTTCGCATGGAAAAAACCCAAAAATCGTATTCGAAAAACGGGATTCGAAAATTAATATTGAATGACCCGTACATCGGAATGGAGGGAAATAAAAAGAAAAAATGTGAGGACATATATAATCTTCACGGTTGTCACATCAAATCTCAATTTGGATGCGTTTAGGAGGCGTTCACATGGAAAAAACAAGAAAATAAAGCTCCAAAATACCAAGAAAAATTAATAACAAAAAATATGGAGGGAAAAACAGGGTGGAGAAAAAAGAAAAAAGATGCAAGAAAGAGGCGGGACGAGGTTAGCCTGTCAGAATTTAATTTCGAAGAGAATATGGCAGGTTCACATGGAAAAATGACAAAAACGTACGTGAAAAAGACATGAAACCACACAAAAATGAATAATCGGACAAATCGTATGTCGGAATGAAATGTGATTAAAACTTTCGAAGCGATAAGGGTACGTTCGCATGGAAATACATCCCATTGTATGGGAAAAGCTTCAAAAATTAATAATGCAAAAACAGTAAGCTAGAATAGGGGGATGTAAAAAGAAAAAATGTGTCATTCAAAGGGATGAATAGGGCTATAAAGTTGGATCAAGGTATAGTGAACGTAGGGGATGTTCACATAGAAAAGGAAAAAAATTGCACAATAAAAGTAACCACAAGGGAAACAGCCTCGATGATAGGGGGTATGAGGATGGGTATGTAATGAAGGGACCCCATCAGGGGAGAACTAGTACGTGGTAGACATGCATGATTGGGTAATGACATATGCAGGGGTATGCACAACAGACGCATAGGGATGCGTCCCCACACTTAAGACCTTACCAGGCAGGGTTGACTAGTCAACAGGGACCTAAGACTTGACAACAGAGTGGAATTGGATGTCCCCATACTAAAGACATGACCGACACTTTTAAACAGAAGGAGTAAGGGTTAGAAAAACTTTGTCCATTTGGTAGATAATTGAGAGTAATTGTCGATGGCGCGCACTTGGTCACAGTCTTCCATAGGAGGTACCAAAGCTTGCTACAATAGATGCATCCAACATGGCAGGGATCATGTAGCAACACCCATGGATGTCACATTATTGATGAAGGTGAGGGAAGCCGTTGATGGCAAAGGACAGAGCACGTAGGTCGCAATCACTCATGTTGGAAATGAGAGAAAAATCACCCCCCCAAACACTCACAACACTTGATGAATCTCGATTGAAACCCATCTCATAGCCGGTATAGAAATCGACAAGGGGAATGGTGTAGGGGAAAGTACGCCAGTGTTCACAATTGCTGGTGCAGTCGTGAATCCCACCCGTCTGGCATAAGTGCAAGGAGGAAGGCCAAGGAGCCTTGTAGGGCAATGCACAGAATAGGGTGACGTGTCCTATGATGATGGCAGAGACCCATCCCATGTGTGCATAGGGAAACAAAAACGTACCTAACTCCAGTTGTCGTAAATCCCTCAACCTCACCTCTCAGAATTGATTGAGGAGAATCACCGGTCACACTTAGCCCACCCTCTATCTCACACTCTGTTGAAAGATACAAAGGGCAGCCCATTCCTGAAACCCATTGATGTAATCCTCACAGTCACTTGTGCAAAGGTTGTATGCTTTGTGCACATTTGATCGTGCAACTATGCATCTTGCCCAGTGCCGGCATACAATGCAAGAAGGAAGGCCAGGGAGCCTCTTATAGTGTAGTGCACATGAATAGATTGTGCTTTGCACATTGAACGGCCCAACTCGTGCATGCAACACTCCCTTCACACATCACACCTCTCATTTGAATTGAAGGGAAAGGATTGGTCACTCACCCCACCCTTTGTCTCACACTCACTGATAGATATAGAGGGAAAACCATACTCACATTCCCATCCGGTTAGGATGAAAGCATGCATTGCTCAAGGGTTTGTCGATGAAGATCTCTTTGTCTATTATTGTCATCAGGGTAATGAAGATAAGTGTATCTAGAGAGGCAGCTAACACGTCTAGTACTTTGATGATTTGTATGAAAGATCGTCTGTTAAAGAGGGTCAGGCGGACTGATAAAGTTGTAGGGACAGCGCACCAAGGGAGGTGGTTTGAAATTATATATAAAAAAGTTTTGCTAGTAAGTCAGCTATCCTGAACTGTGGGGTGTTACCACCTTTTCCACAGCCAGCTTCCCGCCTAAGGGTGTTCACCACCTTTTCTTGGAACGAGGCCTGCTATGAAAGAGAATTGCTTCCTTTTCTCCCATAACAGTTTATTTATTTTTTCTTATTTTTTCTTTTTTTCTTTTCTTCTTTCCTACTCCCGAGGGTATTTCCATATTTTCTCGAAGAATAGGTCGACATGACAAAGACTAAGTCCTTTTCTCCCATGACCGATATATCTTTTTTTTCTTTTTATTTTTTATAAAAAAATAAAAAGAGTGGTAGAAATACCATGTGTTAGGTTCATCTGCATCACCACTGCTGGATTAGACGAGAGGAGAACAGAGTAAGAATGGGAGGTGTCTGGGAGGGGCTAGTAGAATGAGACGGCCTCATGAGGAAGATCATAAGGGCTATCAGGAGCACAAAAAGAAGGACAATGCGATTTCCAAAAGGAAAAGGGTGGGTTGACTGTGATTGTCAAGATCCCTAAGGAGACAAGTACTTCTTTAGGCGATAGCCATTGATCAGAAAGGGATTCTTAGAGGCATCAACTATCTGGAGCCATTTGGATTAACGACAAGTACCTTATATGGACCCATCCAACGTTGTTGTAGCATGCCAAGAAACTTGCCAAATCGGAAATTATAGACCAACTTCTTTGAACTCCTTGTGCTTGATGAAGCTGTCATGATAGGCCTTGCGTCGCGCTTGAGTGGTTTCCATGCATTGTAGGGCCATCCATCGAATCTGATCCAAACATTCCAAATGCAACAGGCGGCACTAGAGAGACTCATCATATTCGAGGCATTCTTTGACTGCCATTCGCAAAGAGGCCAACTCCAGCTCAACAGGGAAGATGGATTTTGTGCCACACACCAACTGGAAAGGGGCTTGTCATGTAGTAGCCTTGTAAGAGGTTCTGTATGCCCAGAGGGCCTCTATAAGTCAATCATCCCAATTGCAGTGATGGGTGGCAATTGTCCTAGTCAGGATTGAGCAGAGGATGCAATTGGTGACTTCAACTTGGCCGTTGGCTCTGGGGTAATAGGGAGTGGACTTGTGATGGCAGATTTTATTTAGTTTTGTCAACTCTTCCATGATCTTGTTAAGGAAATGAGTACCTCTGTCACTTACCAACTCGAGGGGACTGCCAAAACGGGTGATGATGTTTTCATACATGAACAGGGCTACGCTGTTACCATTGTCCTGCTTTAGAGCTTTAGCTTCACACCACTTGGTGACATAATCCGTACATACCAAGATGTATCTGTTCTGCTTCCGTCTGGTGGGTAGATCAATGGGACCCACGAAATCAATCCCCCACTTCTCAAATGGTTTAAGGGGAAGGATAGGTTGTAGCGGCATGACACTGGTCTTGGTGGGTTTTCCCATTCGTTGACAAGCATCACATCTCTTACAGTAGTCATAGGCATCCTTGTGGAGGGTCGGCCCCACCAGTATCCTGCGAGAAGAGCCTTTCTGGCTGTCACTTCTCCTACAAAGTGTCCACCACATGGTTCGTCATGGCATGCTTTCAATACTATGTTGATTTCTTCTCCTGCAACACATCTTCGCAACACTTCATCATTGCCTTTCTTGTACAGTGCACCACCTAGCAAGGTGTAGGGGTTGATTCCAATAGAAGCTTCTTCTTCTCACAGCTTGAGATGCCATGGGGATACTGTTGAGTTGCCAGGAGGTTGGCTATGTCTGTGTATCATGGAGTAACTATGTCGACTAGAAACAAGGAAGCATCAAGAAGATCTAGATCATCCTGATCCTCTTCTGCAGTTCAAGGGATCCATGACAGATGATCGGTTAGGACATGGGAATGGTTTGGCTTAGTGACCACTTCAAAATCAAACTCTTGGAACAAGAGCAACCATCTCATCATTTTTCCTTTGACATCTTCTTTATTCATCAAGAAGGATAGGGTTTCATGGTCCACGTAGAACTTGAAATGCGTCAACAGTAGATAGTGTCGAAACTTCTCCAATGCAAACACCATTGCTAAGCACTCAAGCTCTGTCACTGTGTAGTTCCATTCTCTATCAGTGACCTTTCAAATTGCATAATATATTGGTTGATCCAACTTGGAAGAACCCTTTTGGCATAGGACAACGCCTAGCCCTTTGACCAATGCATCTATGTGAACATGGAACTCCTTTGTCCAATCAAGTGGCTGCAGGATGGGTATTCTAATGAGACACTATTTTAGGGTATTAAAGGCTTCTTCGCAATCATCAGTCCAAAGAAAATCCGCATCTTTCCTTAGGAGCTTGTGTAGAGGGGTTCAAAGGAAATCTGCATCTTTCCTTAGGAGCTTGTGCAGAGGGGTGCCTTGGTTGCAAAATGTGCAATAAATTTTCTATAGTAGCCCACATGGCCAAGAAATCCTCTTAATTTCTTGAGGTTTATTGGTGATGTCAAGGCGGAAATCTTCTCAATCTTCGCCGGATCTTTTGCAATCCCTTGTGCAGAGACAATATGGCCCAGAAGAACTCCTGATGAGATGCCAAAGACACATTTTTTGGGGTTGAGAGAGATCCCATACTCTCAGCATCTGTCAAAACATTGCTCTAGGTGTCCCCAATGCTCATGGATTAGGCTATAGACACAGAAGTCATCGAGATACACCTCAATGAAATCATGAAGATGGTTCTGGAAGGCAGCCACCATTACTCGTTGAAAGGTAGCAAGAGCATTACAAAGCCCAAATGACATCACTCTGTGAGCATAGGTTCCCCATTCTGTGGTGAAGGTTGTTTTGGATTAGTCCTATTCTACGATTTGGACTTGGTTGTATCCGTTGAATCCATCCAAGAGGGAATAGAGCTCATGGCCTGCCACTGTGTCCAACAGTTGGTCTGTGAAAGGGATATGGAAATGATCCTTCTTCATCTTCGAGTTCAACTTTCGAAAGTCCACACATATTCAAAGTTTCCCATTCTTCTTGGGCACGACCACAATGGGCAAAACCCATTCACTATTTGCAACTGGGTAGATGAACTCTACCTCTAGGAGCTTCAGTAATTGTGTCTTCACCAGGGCTGAGTAGTTCGGGTTCATCCACCTCTGACGTTGCCTTATTGGTTTGGCATCTGGTTCAAGGTCGATGTGATGTTGACAGAACTATAGGGTCAATCTCCTTTAGGTCTTTGTACAACCAAGCAAACACGTCTAAGTTATCTTTCAAAAGGTCATATAGGGTCACTAGCTCCTTTTCAGGGAGACTGCTTCCGACTTTCAAGTGGCATTCAGTGCCATCTGCTGCTGTTAGAATATCAAGCTCATTTATGTGTGTTGACCGACATGAGCTGGACACAGCTAGTCTAGCCATAGTAGTCTACTGGTGTGAATGGTCTTATGACCTTAGGTTGTACTTTCACTATAGAGTGTGGAATGAATAATGAAGTGTGAGAGAGGAAGCATGCTGCTTCACTCTATCTGACATCTATCTGCCTCTTTGAATTTTAACATGGTATCAGAGCCATGAATCGGCAAAGACTGGGTGCCTAGGAGTGTGGCATTGGACTTGCAGGAGCTGAAGTCAAAGGAAAGGTCATTCTTCTTCAAACAGGCTGAAGCCATTGAACAATGGAAGGTATGCAGTGTATGGTTGTATGCTCAATGATCAAAGGCATTGTCAAAGCCTTGTTTGTAGCCTTGAGAGGGATGTGTTGAGCACCTTGGAGTGCTTCATTGCCATGGTTAACAAAATCGTGAGCTATGCTGCCCCTCCTACCAGTCTGCGCTGTTGTGCCAGGTTCATATTCATGTCCTCCAGCTTCAAAATGAGGCATTAAGCATCTTGTACATGCTCTATGAAGTGTATGCTGACCCTGGGGTGTGACCTTGAAGGTCTGACATGTCAATGGAAGCTTGGGTGATGAGGCATGGACTGTTATGCAGGTATACAGGTCTGAAACTAAATGTACACTGCTGAATACAGTGATTTACATCACTGTTTTGATCCTGAAGAGCACTTGAAGCTCCCTAATATGCTGGGAAGATTGCATTGCAGACAACACAAGTCAAGAAGTCATATGTACTTGACGTGAAGTACTTGAACTGAATTTTCTCAGTAAAACATTCAGATTTGAGAACTGTTTCACTGCTGAAAACTGTCATATACTGTTAGTGACAAGCATTGGATACTACTGATGCAATACAGGTCGGTTTTAGAGCTCTATCACCTATGAGAGCTGTCATATACATGCTGGATGTATGGAGGCTTGAAACATGCAATGAGCATCATTGAAAACTGAAGTCTAGAGCTGAAGTAAATGCAGACATATTGTCTTGGTCAAGTACAAATGGTTCATGAGGTTTTATGCTTTGGTTAGTGAAAACAGGTTGCCCATGTATACCCAGATGCTCATGTATTGACCTTGTCATTACGAAGTAAATGTATGACATGATTGGAAGACAATTTGGGGCTGATTGGAACTTGATATGCTGAACTTTGGTTGATTGCAACCTGCAACTGAATTTGTTGACACTATGCTCATGTCATGACTGCCAAGTGTACTAGCAGCTATCTGGGAGTTTTTAGGACATGTGTGACATGATTACCACTCAGTTTTGGACTTGAAAGTGCTGTTGATTATTTACAGTTTACAGTTTTCAGACTGCATATATGTACCCTGGCAGTGAGGTTGCAGGAGTTCAAACCGAAGTGAATACATAGTATTTGCATTGACTGCTTTACTCATGGATTAAGCCACTTGATGTGAGCTGTTTTGGACTGTTAGTGGGCTGAAATACCCTGGTTTTTACTACAATTAATTGCAAAAAACTGTCATAAACAGTTCCGGGCTGAAGTTGAACTGTTAAGAAGATCTTGGTTTGCAGGTAGCCAGGCAAGGTCTGCAACATGGCAAATGCTGATAGAACTGATAATGTAACCCAGATTGTGGGAGAAAAGATTGATAGCAACAATTATGCAATATGGAAGTTCCGCATGGAGAACTTTCTGATAGGCAAAGGATACTGGGACTTAGTGACAGGTGTTGAGGCTGAACCTGAAGTTCCAGATAGGAATCCTACAACTGATCAAAGACGAGCGCATCGAGCCTGGACGAAAAGAGCTCGTAGAGTTTTACATTGGCTGTCATTATGTATCTCGGATGCTATGGTGATGCAGATCATGAACTGTAAATGCCCAGTAGATGCATGGAATATATTGGTCAAATACTATGGCACAACTACAAGTGCAAGGAAGATACAACTGAAGCAGAAATTCAATAACATGGAGAGGAAGAATAGATCCATACAAGATTATGTCACAGAGGTTAAGACCATAGCAGATCAGCTGGCATCTGTTGGCTCACAGGTAGAAGATGAGGATATGGTTGCAGTGACCTTAAATGGCTTGGGTTCGGAGTACAAGTCTTTTGACACTTCAGTATCTGTGCGGGCTGAGATGCCTGATTTTAATGAGCTGGTTGCATTATTGATTCATGAAGAGGTGAAGCTTGGCTTAGCTACAGGGTCAAGCAGCTCAAAGAATAAGGATGCAGTTTTTTATTCGAATCAACATGGTCGTGGTAGCTGTGGTAGAGGCTATGGATCTGGCAGAGGAGGCCAGCAGAATGCATCCTATAGTAATAGCAATCAGCAGTCATCAAATGCAAGAGGTGGTGGAAACTTTCGAGGCAGGGGGAGATCTAACTCCCGTGGCAGAGGCTCATGGCAGCAGCAGCGTCAGTCAGACAATCCAAATAAAGATAAGGATTGTCACTACTGCGGAAAATATGGGCATATTGCAAAGGATTGCTGGAAGAAGCAGGGAAATCAGAAGGGCAAGCAGCATGGACATTATGCTACGTCCAGTCAGGCAGATGATTCTGGTGATAGACTGTTTGCCATGCAGTATGTCAAAGATAAGGCTGCTGAAAAATCATCTGATGATGCAGTGTGGTACATTGACTCAGGGGCATCGAATCACATGACCCCTCATGGTGATTGGTTCACGGATATGGTGGCTGAAAAGCATGGTTATGTATGCACAGGTGATGACATGCAGCATAGCATTGAGCATAAAGGCAAAGTGCCTCTGGTGGTTCATGATGGCAGGAAGAAAAATCTGCATGATGTCTTGCATGTCCCTTCAATTACGAAGAACTTATTGTCTGTTGGTTAGATGACAGAGTAGAACTTGCAGGTTAGATTCAATAAGCATGAAGAGTTTGGCAATGGCTGCAAGTTGATAGCTCGTGGTCACAGGAACGACATAATGTTTACTCGATGCTTCTTTGCCAGAGCTGAATTCAGCTATGTTTGCTCATGGTTCTGGCACTGTTAGGGATTTGGAAATATGGCACAAGAGAGTGGGGCATGTAAATTTGCAAAGGCTTCAAATTATGAAAAAGAAACAGCTGGTTACAGGGTTACCGAAGTTCCAATATTCTAACATTGGTCATGTATGCGAGGCTTGCCAGTTTGGTAAGCAGTCACGATTGCCATTTATCAGGAATGTACGACAGAGTACACATCCATTGCAGTTAGTGCATTCTGATGTTTGGGGGCCAGCTCATAATGTATCTATGGGAGGTTCTAGATATTATGTATCCTTCATTGACGACTACAGTCGATATACCTGGCTTTACATATTGAAAACAAAAGATGAGGTCTTTGCTGTTTTTCAGCAATTTAAAGCACAGGTTGAGAAGGAGTTTGAATGCTACATATCTTGCTTGAGATCTGATAGTGGTGGAGAGTATGTATCAAATGAATTTGATGATTTCTTGGCTGAAAATGGCATTCTAGGCAGCTCACATGCCGCTACACTCTGCAGCAAAACGGAGTAGCTGAAAGGAAGAATAGAATTCTGATGGAAGCTGCTAGGGCTATGATGAATGAAAAGCATATGCCACTTTACTATTGGGCAGAGGCTGTTATGACAGCCGTATACATTTTGAACAGGACTCCCACTGCAGGTATTCATGAGATGACACCATTTGAGAAGTTGTATGGCTATAAGCCAGATGTAAGTCACATGAAAGTCTTTGGCTGTCTTGCTTATGTGCATATTCCAGATGAGAAAAGGAAGGAGTTGGATCCCAAAGCACATAAGTGTGTTTTCATTGGATATTCGCAGGAGAAGAAGGCATACAAATGCTATGATCCCTCTACCAGGGAGACTTTGGTAAGCAGGGATGTTATCTTTGATGAGATGGGTTCTTGGTATGTATCACCAGTTGCAGTGCCATCTGATATGCCTTCCACTCATGTCTCTACAGTTGATTTGCAGCAGAGCACTGCTATGACAGGACCTATCAGTCAGACAGTATCCCCATGGACAGGGAGATTGAGGAGCTCACCGTCCACTGACACGGGTATGTCAGTGAGGGGGAGACATGATGTCTTGGACAGCAAAGGAAAAGAGAAAGTTATTGAGGATGCATCTGGTATGATGACACCTGGCAGAAGACTTCGGGCTATGAGTCTAGTGATACTTTAGACAGCGAACTTGGTATTCCGATTGTCTATACGCCTGGCACAAGGCAGAACATGTACATTCCATAGCTTAGACGCTCGCAGAGGGTCAGATACCCTGTTGACAGGTTGACATACAGTGGCTACTCTGCAAAGCATTATGCGTACATGACAAAAGTGATGGAGGTCAAAGAACCAAGTACATATGCTGAAGCAGTGAAAGATGAGAATTGGTGTGTAGCCATGGATGAAGAAATGAATGCCTTGGCTGAAAATAAAACATGGGATTTAGTACCTCTGCCTGAAGGGAAAAAGACCATTGGCTGCAAATGGGTCTACAAAATCAAATGCAAGTCAGATGGCAGTGTGGAGAGATACAAAGCCAGGCTGGTTGCAAAGGGGTATGCCCAACGGTATGGACTTGATTATGAGGAAACATTCAGCCCTGTTGCCAAGATGGCAACTATACGCACTGTGATTGCCTTGGCTGCTGCTAAAGGCTGGAAATTACAGCAGATGGATGTTAAGAATGCATTTCTTAATGGTGACCTAGCAGAGGATGTCTATATGGTTCAGCCGGAAGGGTATGTGCACCCTGATTTTCAGCATTATGTATGCAGGCTGAAAAAGGCATTATACGGGCTGAAACAGGCTCCGAGAGCTTGGCATGCTAGGATCAGTAACTACTTGCAGAGATTGGGTTTTGCTATTGGTAGGGCTGATCATAGCCTATTTACAAAGAAGATGGACAGCGGTTTAGTAGTGCTGGTCATATATGTTGATGATTTGATAATCACTGGTGATGATGACTTGGGCATACAGCATGCAATGAAGATGCTGAAATCTGAATTTGACATGAAAGACCTGGGAGAGCTGAAGTATTTCTTAGGCATTGAGGTAATTCCAGCTGACAATGGGTTATGGTTGATGCAGAAGCACTATGCCATAGAGATGCTGAAGAAGTATGGCATGGCTGAATGCAAACCACTGGATACACCTCTTGATCAGAATGTCAAGCTAGACATGAACACTGGGGCTGAAGTAGAGGATGTGACTATGTACAGACAGATGGTTGGCAGCTTGATTTACTTGACCATCACTAGGCCTGACTTGAGCTATGCTATAGGGCTCGTAAGCCAGTTTATGCAGAAGCCTAGAAAGCCGCACTTGGATGCAGTTAGACGCATTATGAGATATGTTAAGTCCACTGTAGAGTATGGGCTGTTCTATGTTAGAGATAAGCCCTTGATATTGACTGGATACACGGATGCAGATTGGGTAGGTTGCTCATATGATCATAGATCTACGAGTGGATATGCATTTGGATTTGGTAGCGGCATGATTAGCTGGAGCAGCAAGAAGCAACCTACGGTTGCTTTATCGAGTACTGAGGCAGAGTACAGGGGTGCTGCATTGGCAGCATGTGAGATTTCATGGCTGCTCAAGCTTATGGCTGATTTGGACATACAGGTAGATGCTCCAGTGAAGCTACTATGTGATAATCTGAGTAGTGTACACCTGGCTATGAATCCAGTTTATCATGCCAGGATGAAACACACAGAGGTACACTACCATTTCATCAGAGAGATGGTTCTCGCAGGACGCGTTGATCTTATGCATGTAAAGACAGATGAACAGGTGGTGGATATCTTTACCAAGTCCTTGGGTAAAGATAAGTTCTGTGGTTTTAGACAGCTGCTTGGAGTTCAGATGCTGTCTTGAGCTTGAGGGGGAGTGTTAGAATATCAAGCTCATTTATGTGTGTTGACCAACATGGACACAGCTAGTCTAGCCATAGTAGTCTACTGGTGTGAATGGTCTTATGACCTTAGGTTGTACTTTCACTATAGAGTGTGGAATGAATAATGAAGTGTGAGAGAGGAAGCATGCTGCTTCACTCTGTCTGACATCTATCTGCCTCTTTGAATTTGAACATCTGCATCAACAAAGGTCAACTGCTTCTCACCTTCCACTTCTCTGATGAAGGTCCCGCGGACTGCTTCTGGATAGAGGTCTAACTCCTTCAAGGAAGTAGTGTCATCATCTGATGTTCCAATAGAACCAGTGTCCTCCTTTGGAACAGATGACTCATTTTTCTGTTGGAACTACTAGAAGAGTATCAGAGTTTTGTTTGCTTTTGTTTGAGTGGTAATTCTGTCTAGACTTAGTGATTCATCTTTAGAGGATGCATCGAGGAATGTCACATAGCAGGGACCTTCTATAAGCCATGGCTCTAGCTTCTATTGACAAGGGGCATCATCATCATCTTTTCTCTAGAATGAATGGTCAAGGAAACAAGAGCCATTGGTGAGCTTAATTTTTATACATTTGATCCATTTTTTATGTAGATTCTGCATACTTTGTGGTCCATTGGTCAATCCAAATGGAACCATGGCCATTCCATCCAACACCCCAAGATCCTCGCCTCTGATGTCTCTGTAGGGACATCAACAAGATCATCCACTATCAGAGGAACTTCTTCAACTACACTTTCATAACTTACTTCTTTTTCTTCCTCATCATTTTCATCCTCTTCCTTTGGAGGATCTGTCGCTATTTTGTAGAGGCTATGGAGGAGAAGAATAGGTCCCCCATCTCTGTGTCTGCTTTTGCTTCTACCTCTGTCTCTGCTTCTATCTCTGTCTCTGACTCTTCTTCTGTCTCTGCGACTGCCATGCAACAGGGAGAACAATACATCCATTCTTTTATTTTGCTATCAGAGGTGATTTCAGAAGTCAATTCGAGTTGAGGCAGGAGTTCTCCCATGGAAAAGACTTTGCTTCTCTCGGTAGTTGGCTTACAGTGCCCATTGTTAGGGACTGTGCCTCTGTTTTCTTAGAAAAGATTTGTTTGACAGCCTCTTCGTCTCCTGATGTACCATTTGTTACTTCATTAGAGTAATCTATTATGACTACGATGGATGTGGATCCATTGCCTTTTTGCGATCCATACAATTTCAACACCACTTTATTGGGTCCTCTGCCTAGGGTTAGGATTCCTTTGAACTAGTCTGTCCTGGCTCTTGCTTCAAAAAGCCAAGGTCTTCCCAAGAGCAGAGGGTATGAGGTCTCGTAAGAATTTGGTTTCACCACCAAATATGTCAGCCAATATTCTCTTCTTGCAAGGGTTGTTTTTACGTATGGGGGGATGCCCAACGGTTTGATTCTGCTTTGGTCTACCAATCTGATAAGCCACTGTGTAGGTTGAATTCCTTGCAAACCTAGATCCTTCATTGTCACATTTGTCATTATGTTTACTTGCCACTGAATTGGATAAGTAGTCCTTCAAATTCAGTGGCAAGTATCAATAACATCCATAAGCTCTTTCTTGATACTTGCCACTGAATTGGATAAGTAGTCCTTCAAATTTTCACCTCCTAGAGTACTTATAGTAGGGTTTTGGGAAGCTTCTATAATTACTGCATACACTGGTTGGGTTGATCTAGAGGGTCCTCTGTTTTGGTTCTGATTCAGAGCTCCTATTGATACTTGGGGTTTTTGATTCCAGTGGGTAGGATTCCAATGTTGTTGAGTCACTATTGGAGAAACTGTTTGAGTTCACTGTTGTTGTGGTTGAACCATCATTTGAGGCATTGTCGTTTGCGGCCACTATGGACAAGGTGCATTGTACTGTGACATTGTTTGCATCTAGGGATAGGGGTAGGGAACCGTCCCTGGAATTGCATTTGGTGGGTATACCAATCTTAGCATGGGAGGAGGTAAGACTCCTCTTCTTGGAGTCATTAACAGCCTTGCTTCAACTTCATCATACAGTCTTGCACCTTTGACTGTAGCTTGTAGATTGACTGGTCTTCTCAATTCCACAAACTTGCAAACTTATGGTTGTAGGCCTCTGAGGAATACTCCTTTCTAGATGCCTTCATCCAAATGATGATTGCTCCATCTCTTCAAGATGGATTCCATTCGTGAGACATAAGCTTCTACTCTTTCTCTAGAGGACTGACTTAGGTTCATGAACTCCTCTCCATCCTCTCTTCAAAACCTTCACGCCTGAATTTAGCGAGAAAGACTAACTTCGGATCGTCCCATGTGCTAAAAGTTCATGCTACTTGTCTCTCATACCATTGAAACACCATGTCCTTGGAAGTGGCAGGGAATATTGCTAACCAATGCTTGGGGGTTTTGGCATTGTTAGCCACATATGCTACCATAAACTCAGCTACATAAATATCAGGGTCTTCATTGTACTCTCACTTAAAATTTGGCAATGGGGCTACATTTGCTGGCTTGTCATCAATATTTCCAAGACGAATCTGACTAGGAAGGGAACCTTGAGTCGCCATGGGGACTTTTGTAAAGAATGCTTTTAAGGCATCAAAGGAGGCTTCTGCTGCGAGCTCATTCTCAGCTTTGATTCTTGCCTTCTCTCTTCTCATGTACCTTTGGACTCGTTCTAGCGCTTGCCTCTTGACTGCGTTATTCATCAGGGGGTTGGCTCCAACCAGTTGGTCTATACTCAAAAAAATAGAGTCAAAGGGGCTTCAATCTCTGGAGGACTCTCTAGCCAACATTTCTTCTACTTCCTTCTTTTCTACATCTCTGAATTCAGCTCTCAAACCACTACAGAGGGGGAGATATTCCGTTTTGAAAGTATCAAAACTCATTCTTCTTAGGATCGTTGTTGTGCCATCATCATAATAATTCCAACTTTTGATGGTTTCAACAGTGTGTGTTGTAAAGAACACTTTGTCTACCAACTTCCAGTGGGTTGCTAATTGGACAAACAAAAGATTATCGGAACACCAAGCATCCCCTGTGTCTTGCTGTTGAGCATCCACGAACAAATTCCAACTTTTTTCTTTCTTGTTTTTGTGAACCTCCATAGACCACAACTCTTGAAGCTTCTTCACAATCTCCCACTTGATGATATTTGGAAACTTCTCAATGAATGCCAAATCTTCCATGGATGGTCATTCTCTCTATTTCTACTCTTTAGTTTGTTCCCAAACAATTTGCCACCAAGATGCATGTCTCTGTTGCTTCAACAGGAAGAGGAAATAGTCCACCACATAGAACTTGCATCATGATGGTAATATTTTTCCGCCATTGTGGGATGAAATTCTTGCAAAAAGTGGCTTTGGCAATAAGAATCTCCAACTCTTCAGTGGAAGAAGGAACTTTGCAAGCATCCATTGAATTCTCCTCTTCTTGGTAATGCAATTTCCTTCATTTTCAGCCTCTTCTGATGCTTGTTGATGGCAAGTTTCCCTGGTTGCGCACAAAAAACATGGAGCCAAAAGAAAGACACCAAGGAAAAGGGGTTTCTACTGCAAGAAAATCTATCTTATAACATCAACAAGCTTTTGTTTCATTCTTTAGAGAACCACAACTAGGAAAAGAACAAATCTTCACGCAGCATCATAGTAGATATCTCCCACGGATTTGATAGAATCAACCATAATCTTCAAAATCTTCATGGAATCCATCAATATAATAAGAAATACAAAAGAATACACCATTTTTGAATGAAAATAATATCACATATGATTCATCTTCATTATCTTCATAGTTCTCTCTCACAATCTCTCATAGATAGATACATTGTTTTGGTAGAATTGGCTATCTCTGACTCTCTCTTTCTCTCACTCAATAGTACATAATATCCTCACTAAAGTACTCAATAATCACTCTCAATAATCCTTCTTAGGTCGTGGATGCACCTCCCAAGAGGTATGGGAGGTATGAAAGGGCACCAGAGCCACTACAATGTCTTTTCATAGCTCACTATTGTCACTTCACTTCAGTCTTCTTTTCAGTCTTCAGCAACCACTTCTTCCATTTGTTTTAGCTCTTTTGAACTTAGAATCATCCTTTCCAAAAGTTAGAAAACTTTCCCAAAGTCACACATACATTCCACATAACACTTACAGAAGATCTATAGAACATAACAAAACAGAGCAGAACAGAATAGAGGCTCGACAAAAGGTCTACAAAGGGTTAACAGAAGGTCATCAAAGAACATCAGAACCTCATAACTCATACTAAAACCATCCAAACTATAAAAAAATATTCAATAAGCTTTCAAAAAACCTCAATCTTCATCAATCATCAATCCATCATATAGAAGAAAATCAGAACAAAATAGGAACTAAACAGAAGGTATCAGAACCAGTCAAAACCTCAACAAAACCTATCAGAACATCATAGAGCCTCATATTTCTACTAAGATCATCATGAGCTTCAAAAAAATAATCAATATCATCCAAAAACACACTTCCAAAACAACCAAACATCACTCAAAATCCATAAAAAATCAACCATTCAGGCCTCAAAAACAACAAAAATCAACCAAAAAATCTAGTCATTTTAGCATTCAACATCTGAATACTCTTGTTTTAACAAAGAAAGTACTGCTGGTTATAACAGTGAACTAGCTGTATTTGGTACTGCTACTTGCATACAGTATAAACATTGATGCTTGTTTGGTCACATATTGAATCCCCAATGTACTGGGACATGTCTATGGTGGTTGGAGGATATTTTTGAGTAGAGAATACCCTGATTATTGCAGAGTTTATGATGTTGTTGCCTGTCATAAACTATTCATGAACTGCAGGAAACTGTTCCTAAACTACATAAAAACTATTCCTGAACTGCAAAAAGTATGTTCCTGGACTGTAGAAAACTGTTCCTAACTGCAGAAAGTCTTTTCCTGAATTGCAGGGAGTCAAAACTTACTGATTGCATATAGCATTGAATACCTTAGTTGCAAATATGGTAAATGATCAAGGCATTGACAATATCACTCAAATTGTGGGAGAGAACCTTGATAACAAAAACTTTGCTTTATTGAAGTCCATGATACAAATTTTTTTGATTGGTAGAGGTTATTGGGATTTATGTACGGGGGACTGAAGCTCAACCTGAATTGCTTGAAAGGAATCCTACACAAGAACAACGGAGAGCTCACTGATAATGGTCAAAAAGAGCTAGTAAAGTACTGCATTGGTTTTCTTTATGCATTTGTGATGCGATGGCTATGCAGATTACCAATAGTTATTCCCTGAAGGGTGCTTGGGATGCACTCATGAAGAATTATGGTAGTGTCACACATGCAAGAAAGATATAGCTAAAGCAATTTAATAACATGTCTAGGAATGGTAGGAGCATTCAAGCATATACAATTGAAATAAATACCATAGCTGACCAGCTGGATACTATTGGATCTCGTGTTTCAGAGGATGATATGATTGTAGTGAGATTGAATGGGTTAGGCAAGGAGTATAAGGCATTTGATACGTCTATTTCTGTGAGAACAGAACCCCCTAATTGGGATGGGTTACTTGCATTGCTACTACATGAAGAAGTAAATCTTGACTTAAATACATGTTCAAGCACATCTCAGGGTAGAGACACTGTCTTTTACTTTAGTCAGTGAGCTAGAAGTGGTAGAGCTTATGGAGTTTTTTGGGGTTGAGGAGACACTCGAAACACATATGGACAAGAGTAACAAAATGCTTGGCATAGCTCAAATACTCAAGGACAATGAGGATATGGAGCCTTTAGAGGTAGGGGGAGATCACCTAGAGGCAGAGGTGGTTCTTGGCAGTCGCATGAGCAGTCTAATTGGATAAATACTCTCATTATTGTAGAAGATATGGGAACACAATATTAGTGAGTTTGGGAACCTCCCAATTTCCTTTTTTTGAATACTAAAAAGGTGGCACCCGGATAACATGTCTATAAGTTTCTTAAAACCATATGGTGTGATCTATCATTGGAAAGCGCTTGAAAAATGGAATCTATTAAGCTATAGAGCACTAGATTTGGAGTTATAGCGTTCAAGTTATGACAAATCCAAAGATTTGACCACATGTCCCAAACTTATGGAAAATTCCCATATTCCTCGATATGGTGTTTGAGGATATTGCAAAGGATTTCCCTAAAAAGTAAGCTAATATGAAGGCAAAAGGTTGGAAACACGGACATTATGCAACTTCCATTAGTACTTAGGATGACCAGGGAGTTAGACTGTTTGCTATTCAACATGTATCTAAGAATATGCCTAAGCAAGGCAAAGATGAGAAGTGGTGCATAGACTCAGGAGCATCCAATCATATGACTCCTCATGATGAATGGTTTGATGAGTTAGTAGCAGGGTCTCATGGATTTGTATGTATTAGTGATGATACACAGCATGATATTCAGCATATAGTTGTGGTTCCGTTACTCATGCCCAATGGCAGAAAGAAGAGCCTACATGATGTACTACATGTACCTTCTATTACCAAAAATTTATTGTTGGTTGGATAGATGGAAGAACAGAATCTCCAAGCCAGATTAAATAGAGATGGTTGATTTTTTTAAGAATATGACAATGGTTGTAAATTGATTGCTAAAGGCAAGAGAGATGGCAGAATGTTTAATTTGGATGCATCTATCCTGGAATTGAAGGCAGCCATGTTTTCCCATGATAATTGAGTAGTTCGGGATGTAGAAATCTGGCACAAACGCATCGGTCATGTTAATATACAAAAGATGAAAAATATGCAACAGAAAGAGGTTGTACTTGGCTTGTCGAAGTTCAAGTACATTGATCTTAGACATGTATGCTCTGCTTGTCAATTTGGGAAACAAAAGAGATTTCCATTCATGAAACATATCTTAAATAGTTCTCGGACTTTGTCGTTGGTACATTCAGATGTATGGGGTCTTGCTCATAATGCATATTTTGGTGGTGCTAGGTATTATGTATCCTTCATTGATGATTTCAGTCGATACACATGGCTATACATTCTGAAGCACAAGGATGAGGTGCTTGATTTCTTTAAGGACTTTAAGAAGCATGCTGAAAATGAATTTGGATGTTATATCTCATGTTTGAGATCTGATGGAGGCCAAGAATATGTATCCAAAGAGTTTGATAAGGACCTTACTAAATATGGCATAAAAAGGCAGCTGAATGCAATTACACACCTCAGCAGAATGGTGTGACAGAGAGAAAAAATTAGGTGCTTATGGAAGCTGCTAGGGAAATGCTTAATGAAAAGAATTTACCAAATGCTTATTGGGTTGAAGCAATGGTTACTGTAGTTTATGTGCTAAACCAAACACCTATAGCTAAGATTCATGATTTGACTCCGTATGAGAAATTGTATGGGCACAAGCTAGACATTAGTCACCTAAAAGTATTTGGTTGCATTGCCTACATACATATACCCGATGAAAAGAGGAAGAAGTTAGACCCGAAAGCTGTCAAAAGTGTTTTTCTTGGCTATGCACAGGAGAGAAAGGCTTACAAATGCTATGATCCATCCACTTGGGAAACCCTGATAAGCAGGGATGTAGTTTTTGATGAGATGGCCTCATGGTATGGTAATGTGAATGTAGTGGTCTCTGATGGACCAACCAGCCCTACTTATGGTGAAAATTATCCTTCAACTAGTATTGTCTACTGTTAGTCCTTGGACAGGTTGACTCCGTAGTCATGCTACTACATCCACTGACATGGATATGTCAATGAAGGGGAGATTAGATAAAGGCAAAGAAAAGATGTTTGATGATGTGACTGGCCTGCTTACAGCTAGATATGAGTCACTTGGAAGTGATAGTCTTGATAGTGAATTGGGCATACTATTAGTTATGACGCCTTGTGTGAGGCAAAGCAAGTATGTGCTGCCTCATGAGAGGCAAGCCTAGAGTGCAACAAAGTTGAGGAGGTCTGAAAGGGTTAGAAAACTAGTTGATAGGCTTACATACATTGGGTATTTAGCTAGACATTATGCATATATGACTAAAGTGTCAGGCTACAAAGAGCCTACGAAGTTTAGTGAGGCAGCTATAGATGAAAATTGGTGTGTTGCCATGGATGAGAAATATGTAGCATTTGCTGAAAATGAGACATGGGAATTGGTTTGTTTGCCTGAAGGCAAAGTAACAATTGGCTGCAAATGGATTTATGAAGTGAAATGCAAGTCAGATGGTTCATTGGAAAGGTATAAAGCCCAACTGGTTGCAAAGGGATATGCAAGTAGTACGGTCAAGATTATGAGGAGACTTTCAGCCCGATTGCCAAGATGGCAACGGTGAGAACAATTATTGCATTAGTGGCTTCTAAGGGCTGGAAATTATGGTAGATGGATGTCAAAAATGCATTCTTGAATGGTGACTTGCTTGAAGAGGTGTATATGGAGCATCCTGAAGGTTCTGTACACCCTGACTATTCGACATATGTGTGTAAATTGAAAAAGGCTTTATATGGATTGAAACAAGCACCGAGAGCATGGAATGCTTGCATAAGCACTTATTTGTAGCAGTGTGGTTTTCAGATAGGTCATGAAGATCATAGCTTGTTTACAAAGAAGACAGAGCATGGATATGTTTTTCTGGTGGTTTATGTTGATGATTTGATCATCACTGGAGATGATGATCATGGGATTGTTGAAATTAAAGCAATGTTACAAGCTGAATTCAAAGTCAATGATCTTGGTGAGTTAAAGTACTTTCTTGGGATTGAGGTTGTGTCTACACCTCAAGGTATATGGCTATTACAAAAACGATATGTTCATGATATGTTGCTAAAATATGGCATGATAGAGTGTAAAGCCATGGAAACACCATTAGATTAGAATGTCAAACTTACAGTTGATGTTGGGACTGAGATCGAGAATGTCACTATGTACAGACAGATGGTGGGTAGCTTGATTTACCTTACTATTACCCATCCTGACTTGAGTTATGCAATGGGGCTGATTAGTAGTTTATGCAAAAACCTCACAAGCCACACTTAGATACAATTAAGAGGATTATGCGGTACATGAAGGGTACTGTTGATTATGGGATGTTTTATGAGCATGGGAAATCATTCGACTTGACAGGTTATACGGATGCTGATTGGGCTAGTTGTCTCTATGACCACTGGTTGATCTCTATGACAAGAGATCAACCAGTGGTTATGCTTTTAGTTTGGGCAGTATCAGTTGGAGTAGTAAGATGCAACCAACCATTGCTTTATCTAGTACAGAGGCATAATATAGGAGTGTAGCCTTAGTGGCATGCAAAGCAGTTTGGCTTGTGAAACTGCTATATGACTTGGGTATACAATTGGACAGCAAAGTCACACTACATTGTGACAATCGCAGTAGTGTGATGTTGGCTAGAAACCACATCTATCATGCTAGATCCAAACACATAGAAGTTCACTACCATTTTATAAGGGAGATGGTACTTGCTGGAAAGATTGATCTACTCCATGTGAAGACATAAGACTAGGTAGTAGATATCTTTACCAAATCACTTGGTAAAGAGAAGTTTGCGCATTTTAGGGAGCTACTTGGAGTATAGGAGTTAGCTTGAGCTTGAAGGGGAGTGTTGAGAATCAAGCTCATGATTAGTATCGCTGACATGATCGACCTTATCTAGACAGCTTTCGTCTTAGCTATCACACTACATGTGTGTTGTAATAACTGAGTCGGTCAGACTCAACTACAAATAGTGGTATGGTCAGTTAGTGATCTACTGTGTTTATCAGTTATGTGTGGTTAGACTTTAGTAAGCATTATGGAAGAATGAGAAGATGAGAACAAGAGAGTTCACTACTCTCTATTACAACTCCATGTCTTTGTCTCTCTCTCTCTGTGAATCTTGAACAAGGCATGTAGCACATAATCTTAATGTTTACTGTCGCATGAGCCAAGCATAGAAGTTAGGGTCGTATTCTAAAGTAGCATAGCTATCCACATCTAAAGGGTGTATGCCTGCATGCGTAATGTAAGTGAGAACATCAAGCAAGAAGTCATTGGAGTCCACTCGGCTAGCCACATGCAACTCCTCCTCAATGAGGATGCAATCTAAATAAGGATGTCCCTTAATGTGTTCTTCTAGGGGTTAGTTTTGAATGGTAGTCAACACCCTATAAGAAGTTGGAGCTACGTAGGTTGGGTCATATTTTGATTCCTTGATTGCGCATTGTTATTTAGCGTGGGCCATTATTTTGCATCCCTCTAGCTCCCATTGCACGCGTAGAACATACCATTTTTGCAAATAGGAGGAGTTGTTGGCAGCAAGCTGTTTCAACTTCTCGATATCCTGGTTTGTGGCCATGATCATGTTCTTGGTATATGACGTAATGTGACACTGTTTGATTGCTTATTCCTTGGATATCTTAGTTGCAATTCACTCTGCAGCTGCTTTGGAAGCCTTAACAAATACAAATTCTGACTCCTCCCAAGAGCAAGGGAGGGAGTGTTCGTACTTTTGTTGCTATAGGTTTCTTCAAGAGGCCTAAGTCTAGTCGATGGTAGCTTGTAGCCAATGTCATGAAAGTAGCATCCAAGTGTCAAAGGCAAGCAACCAAGTCATCCCTTGTATTTTCAGCTAAGTCTGCTACTAAGGTTAGAATTGATTGTCACTCATAAGAGGGTCTAAGCCTGGAAAGTGGTTGAGGTTTGGCAGTGCTAGAGAGGTTAGCAGCTAATGTTTGTTGCTTGGTTTGCTCCTAAGGTTGTAGCTTGGCCTTATGTTTGATGGGGTTGGTTGTAGCTGCGGTTGACATGCCACTAGGCACTTTGGAGATTTGAGGGGCATCATTGGGACTAGATGTGGTCTCTTTGTTAGTAGTAGGTTGCAGTTTTGGGTGATAGATTGGTTTATGCCCTGTTGAGCTAGGCTTTGGAGGTTCCGTGGACTCAGCGGCTTGATCATCTTATGGTTTGAGTATCTTCGATAGGACATTTTGTGTGGTCAAGCTTGAGGATGCGTTTGAGTAGGGCCTTTGGTTGTTTGGGCTTTAGGTAGTCAGATCCAGGTGTTACCCGCATAGTAGCCTTACGCCTGCAAATAAGATCTTGGGGACCCATTGTGGGTTATGTCGATGTTTATGGTTCCGTCTTGGCTTTCTAGATTTCGAGTGTAGGTCATTAGCCTTTCAAGGCTGTGTTTTTTGTTCTTAGGTGGTGGTCCCTGCTGCTTAGGTACCCATTTGAACTGGGGTTTTGTAATGAAGGAGGCAGGATAGAGAGAAGGAGAGACTGTAGCTAGTATTTCCCCATTATTAAATCCCCCTCTCTTACATTCCATCCCCACCCGAAGATTTTTTCCCTCAAAAACAATTTGGGCACTTATGATAACTAGGCAGGAGCATATCAGAGTACTACTTTGCTGTATTATTATAGGGTTATACAAATGAATGAAGAGGCATTATTGCATATGTTGGGTTATTGGGGTATGTATGTTACATGGGTCTTATTGGGGAATTATAAAATTGAATTTTGACCCAAGTATCTTGAGTAAATGTGAGTTGCAGACAGTGGACATCAAGCTGTTTACTACAGGACCCTGATGTAGTAAATCTGTTATAACTTTCTATAGGAGACTCTGATCGGGGTGGACCATATATCAAAACAGAGCTCTCAAGGAGTAATTTCAGCCCATGTATGGTGTCTGTTGGCTGTCCATAGTGCAGGGTAAAATCTGCATTGAAACAGAGAGCTGTCTGCAATCAATCTGAGAGAAAACAAGGCCATAGTTAGCTAAATTTCAGTCAAATTTGCTTCTAATAGGTATGAGAACTCTTCCAAAACTGAATCTGGCCTCCAAGAAGCTTCCTCAAGTGGTAAACCTTGCTACTTAATCAAGTATTCCATGATGGAGCGAGAGCGAAGCTTCTTTTCCCTTTGTCCTATGATTTGCTCAGGTATGTATTGAATGATGCCTTCTTCATCTATCGGTGGTAACTCCTCAATATAATCCACTGATGATCCAATGAAGGACTTCAATTGGCTCACATGGAAGACATTATGAATTTTCGTGGATGGGGGTAGTGCTAACTGATATGCCAAGTCTCCCACTCTTTTGACAATCTGGTATGGCCCATAGAACCTATGAGCCAACTTATTGCTGGACCCATCCTTAAGGGTGGCATATCTGGACTTGGGAAACTTTAAAAGCACCAAATTCCCTTCTTGGAATTCAACATCCCTTCTTTTGTCATCAGCATAAAGCTTCATTTGATCCTGAGCTTTCTTCAAGTTGACTTTGCACTACTGAAGTAAGGCCTGCATTTTATCGAATTCCTCCTTGCTTTGTGGGTTTATTTTATCATTGAAGATAACCGTAGAGAAGGGCATCTTATAGCCATACAATGCCTTGAATGGTGAAACTACAATGCTAGAGTTGTTATAGGCAAACTCAGCCAGATGCAACCATGAGTCCCAAGTATTATGCACATCATAACAGAAATGCCTTAAGTAAGTTTCCAACCACTTGTTAACCCTCTCTGTTTGGCCATCAGCCTATGGATGGTAAGCAGTGGAAGGGGCTAAATGAGTGCCCATAGAGCTGAAGACTGCTTGCCAAAAGTTGCTCATGAATTTAGCATCTCGGTCATGCAAAATGACCTGTGGTAAGCCATGTAATTTGAAAACATGTTCCATGAATTGGCTAGCTACTTGAGAAGCATTATATTGAGTCTTTGTAGGAATGAAATGGGTTGTCTTGGTGAGTCTGTCCACAACTACATAGATGCTGTTCCACCCCTTCATGGTCACCGATAGGCCAGTTATGAAGTCCATAGTGATGTGTGTCCATTTGCCTTCGAGCATAGGCAATGGCTATAGTAAACCAGCTGGTTTTAAGGTGTTGTCCTTGTTTTGTTGACATGGCACGCAACTCAAGACAAAATGTTTTACATCTTTCCATAGGCCCTTCCAATGAAAGCTTTTAGCAATTTTGTCATAAGTTTTAAATATACCCAAGTGACTACCTGTAGGTGAAGAATGCATTTCTTGCATGATCTTTTTCTTGAATGGGGAAGTGTATAGGATGGCAATCCTACCTTGAAACCATAAGAGACCGTTCTTAAGCTGATATGGAGAGTTTTCTTCTACATGCCCTTGCTGTAATTTCTAGAAAATGTGGCTGAAATCAGCATCTAACAAATAGGCCTCCTGAAGCTCTTCTATCCAATCACTATGAAGTTCCATGATGGCTGAAACTTTACAAGCCCACATTCTTGATAATGAATCAGCGACTACATTGTCTTTTCCCCGTGTACGTGTAATGTCAAAGTCATAGTTCTGCAATGTAGCTACCCATCTGCATTGTTTGGGTGTAAGATTAGACTGAGAGAGGAAGTATTTGAGGACCCTATGGTCGCTCTTGACCCTAAATTTGCTGCCATACAAGTAGTGGTTCCATTTCTTAATGGCATGAAGGATGGCCAACATTTCTTGGTCATATACATTCATGGTCATCTCATTTTCAGCAAGTTTGCGGTTCTCAAATGTTATAACCCCATGCTCTTGTAACAATACAGCCCCTATGCCTCTGCCACTGGCATCACATTGAATGGTCAATTCTTTCAAAAAATCTGGGCAAACCAAGATGGGCGCCGAGGTAAGCAATTCTTTGAGCTGATTAAAGCTCTTATCAGCTATGGCATCCCAGAAAAATGCCTCTTTCTTAAGCCTATCCGTCAAGGGAGCTGCAATAGTGGCATAATGCCTAATGAATTTGTGATAGAATGATGGGAGACCAAGAAATCCCCTAAGTGAAGTGGTATTTACACATGTGGGTTAGTCTTTTATACACTGCACTTTCTTAGGATCAGCTCTAATTCCATCTTCACTAACGATGTGCCCCAAGTATTCCACCTTTGTTTGCATGAAAGAACATTTTGTCTCCTTGGCAAAGAGCCTATGCTGCCGCAATACATCAAACACCTGCTGCCTCATGTGCCAAAGGTGATCCTTCCGTGATCTACTATAGATGAGGATGTCATCAAAGAAGACCAACACAAATCTGAAAAGAAAGGACTGAAGTATTTTGTTCATTAAGCTCTGAAAGGTAGCCAGTGCATTAGTTAACCCAAAAGGAATGACCAAGAAATGATAAAGCCCCCGATCAGTCCCGAAATGCTGTTTTGACCTCATCCCCTGCCCTCATGCGAATCGGATCGGGTGATAGCCTGACCTCAAGTCTATCTTTGTAAAGTACTTAGCCCCCTTGAGCTCATCCAGCGAGTCATCTATGTGTGGAATAGGGCACCTATTCTTAATGGTGATCTTATTAAGATCCCTGTAGTCTATGCACATCCTGAAAGATCCATCCTTCTTTTTGACCAATAACACAGGGGAAGCATACGGTGAAGAACTAGGCTCAATGAATTTCATGTCCAGTAATTCTTTGACTTGTTTGGAAACTTCTTCTCTTTCGCACCTAGACAATCTGTAAGGTGTCTTGTTCACAACAGGATTTGACTGAGGCTCCAGATCTATGGGATGATCAACCGCCCTATTAGGGGGCAGTGTTGTAGGTACTTGGAAGAGGTCCTTGTACTCTTCTAAAAGAGTTTTCAATGCCAAATTCTTTATTGTTTTAGCACATTAATCTGAATTTTCTTTATTTAATTGCAATACAAATATTTGGGACCATTTCTTGAACTCTTTCTTGAGTTGTTTGCTGGTAATGAGTTGAAATTCACTATCATTTTGAATTCCCTGCAAGTGAATGAGCTGTCCCACATTGACAAACTCCATATACAGCAAGGAAAATTCCATGGTTATAGTGCGCAAAGTTTTCAGTCAATCACAACCCAAGACAACATCTATAGGCCCCATTTCCAATGCAATTAAATCCAATTGCTGTCCAAAATTTTCAACAACTAAATATGAACAGCAAGGCATACTTGTGTGCTAATTTCTTCATCCCTATTGGAAACTTGCACCTTCAATGGCTGCTATAAATCAGTGGGAAAACACTTCATCCTGTCCATGACTGCTCTATTAATGAAACTATGAGTGCTACCACTGTCCACGAGTATAAACACATCCTTCTCATGAATTCAGCCCTTAATACGCAATGTATTAGGGCTTCTGGATCCTGTCCAAGCATCCATTGATATGTTATAAGTAGTGGCGGCATGTATTCCAGCATGTGGTTCGATCTTTCTACCCATACCTCATGATAAATGGCCACCGGGGTCAAAAGGAAAGAGTCAGCAGGGTCAAAGAACTCTTCTTGACCAAACTCTTCATCAGCATCATCTGTTTTAGCAGTCATCATAAAAGCAAGTGTATCCTCAGGGTCCCCCTTTGAGTCCTCAAATACCAACATGCTGTGAACCCGTGCCTTAGCATTTCTAAAAGCACATTTTGAGGCATGATTAGCTGTATACTTCTCGTCACACTTGAAACAAAGCCCTTTTTCCTTTCTTTCTTTATACAAATCCATGGGAATGGACCTTGGACCACCAAAGGCTGAAGCATTTTTATTTCTATTGTCCCCTTGCCTATTATCCATTCTTGGGCTGTTTGTTGTCCTTAAATTGCCTTGTGGTCTTGAGGCATTAAAAGTGGGGTATGTGGGGATTCTTGGAGTGCTGAATGGCATGCTACCACCACCATAACTGGCCCCAAACTACCCCGGTCTTACAACACCTCTTTGCTGTCCAAAATATGACTGCATGTGTCCTCTTTGCTGCCCAAACACTGGCTGAGATGCCCCTCTTTGCTGTCCATACTGAAATGAAGCATCCCGACGATACTTGCAAGAGTACCTCTCACTCAATTCAATAGCTTTGAACAAATCCGATGGGTTTTGAGCTGAAACATTAGTCGAGAGTTGGGAATCTAGCCCATACACATACTTGTGTAGCTTGGCATCATCACTAATCGACTCAACATACATGGTAAGGTTGAGGAACTGATTTGTGTATTCTCTAACAGCAAGACCACGCTGTTCAAGGCTATACCATTGGCGGGCAAGCTTTTCTTTCTCCACCGGTGAGACAAATACTTGCACCATGAGTGCCTTGAATGCTTCCCATGAGTTCACTTGCTGATTTTCTCTTTTAATGTATCTCCACCATGTATGTGCAAATCCTTCCAAGTGGATTGTTGCAAAATGGATCTTTTGGTCATCATTACGGGGCAAGATGTCAAAATAATCCTCAAGCTTGGAGAGCCACTCTTCAAGTTCAGGTGGGGATGATGACTAACCATTGAATTTTGAGAAGATAATCTTGTCTCTCAGCTCTCTTTCATGATTAGTGGCTGTCCCACATATCCAAACTGAGGCTGATCCATGTAGCTACCCAAAAATGAACCATTGTTAGAGAAATTTTTGCCATAATATGGCGAAGCTTGCATAGATGGCATGGGCTCTTGTGATGACTGAAAATTGCCCCTCATTGCATTGTTCATGGGCTCCTCCTATCTATGTGAAGGCTCTCCCTATTCAAAAGTGCTGTTATGGATGCCCATTCTCCCCAAAATGCCTTGAGAGCTCATATTTGCTGCATTCACTGTTGGGCGGCATGCATACCCGATCTATCCTCATGTTCCTTTCCTTTCATTTGGAATTCCATCCATTTAGTGAGCTGGGCAACAAGGGTGTCCATAGTAGTTTTCATTTGACCAATGCCTTCCATCAATTCTCTATGCGTCTCAGCATGCCTTGTCTCATGCGAACTGAGGGTGTTAGTGAGTGCACTGAGGCTATCCATGCCATGAGAATAATCTTCATCTTCCACCTTAGGGTTAGTTTCATCCCTTCGGATGCGTGCATCCCTTATTCGTTGCTGAAGGTCATCATTTGCCTTAGTTTTTCCCTTATTCCATGCCATGGTTAGGTGCAGTCCCATTAGACCACTTGTCACTGTTTTCCCCGTAACTTGAGCTAGGAAGCTCTGATTGACCTAATTTTTTGTTTAAACAAGAGCCAAGGATGCCCTCTTCGAATTGAGCATAAGCATGCACTCCCGGATTTTATACATAATTCTATAATAAGAAAAGTATTGTTGTACTGTGCAGTTCAGCAGCCTGTCTACACCTATAGGAGACCTGTTTTGACTTGTAAGTATCTTGTGGAGTCCAAATAGAGTTCCAAAACTGATCAAAGTCCTTAGTAGGACCTGTGGCAACTCTGCAAGACCTGTAGCTTAGTTCCTGGGAGTAGGTATACCTCTGTAAATGCAAACAATTACTTACAGCACCCTGTAAGGGTTAAGAAAGGGGTTGCAATGGATCATCTTATCAATGCATGACTGAAGGGTCATCCCATGTGGCATAATGCATTGCCCAATCATCCAAATTCACTGTTTTTAGCCTTATTCTAGAACTGAGCATGTCATAAGCATCTCTTAGCACAATTTTCCCATGCATAGGCATCTCTCATACATCCCAAGCATTGCATTCGCTGCCATTGACTGCATATATATTCTCATGTCTGCAAATACATCCTCAATAAAATTTTCATACATTTTCAGCCAGTAATACATCCATATATCAGTGCCAAGTCAATATTTCAGTTCTTCAAGTGGGTACCTACACCTGCAAGCAACTTTGGGCTCCGGATCATCGGGAGGTGGGCAGCGTTCCCCCTGGGCCGGGTTGTGCACCCCTTCAGGGTCTTTGATGGCAACGGGGGTCATCCCTCTTTTGTCTTGCCACCTCACCTGGCATCAGGCTTTTTCCTCACCCGGAGTATACATGGCAGGCATTTATTATTTAAGCAATCAGCATGCTATGTAGGGTAGTTTGGAAGTAATTCTTTTCATGAGGTGCATGGAATTGAGTTGGGAATATGGAGAGGGCTTACCGAGTAGTGACTCACTACTAACTCACATCATTTACAATGGATTTCAGAGATTAATATTTGCTCAAGAAATCATCACAAGTCAAGAGGTAAGGGTGAGGCAATCAGTAAATAATAGTGAGAATTTTTAGCATAGAATGGATCATTCTGAATGGAAGCCTAAGAGAGAACTCAAATTAAATTGGCAGCATGTAAGCATTGAAATCTGAAAGAAAATGCATGATTGACTACTTGAATCTCTTCCAACAATAGGCTTTTTAGGCTCAACAAGAGGATGAAATTATAAGAGAGCTCAAGAGTCAATTACCTCTTAGATTGGTGAAGACGAACTAAGAATCAATGGCCAATGTCCCCATGATCGGTCTCCAATGCTCCCATTAGCTCCATGATGACAATCTTCAGCCAAGAATTGAGTCTTCAAGCTTGATTCTTCAATGGGGGAATGAAAGGTTGAACTTCAGTAGTTCTCAGCATGCCTTGAAGATCATAGAAGAAGAATGCCCCAAAATCTCACTCCATAATGCCTTCGCATGATCCAAATCTCTTGAGTAAACAAGCTCCATTGATGGCAAGGATTCCAATCTTGAAGCCCCAGGACCCAATCTTGAAGAGAACTTGAAGAAATTGAAGGTCGTGGCCTATGGCTATGGCTGCCCCAAATGTCCAGCTTGCAATCTTGCCTCCATCGTCAAGAACGGGCCTCTTGATGCTTGCTTCTTCAAAGATTCCTGTAGGTAAAAATTCCTGGGACCAAGGAAGGCAAAAGCCCTCAAGAATCAGTGAATGCTGAAGAAGAATCCATGGCTGTCCATGGCTTGCACGTGTTGGGGTTTTAGAGGCTGAAGGATGTTCAAGAGGATGAAAAGGAGGCTTCAATCATGCAAGAATCAACTGTCAGATGATGGGGAAGAAGGCCAAGATGAAGGAGAGGCTTGGTATGCTGCTAGTTTTGCTCAGGATGCAGCCCAAAATTTGCGTCGAAAATTACGCACTGCTTCTTGGAGAGAAAGAAAGGGTCAAACCAGTCCCTGGACGGCTTGAATTGATGGCTGTGATCCCTATGAGGCTCTGGAAGAGTGATGAAGACCAATGGGGCTGAGGTTGAGAAGATCTAGGGTGTTTCTCCTCCATGAGAGCTTGGCAAGATCTTGAGAATGAGGAGAGAGAAGATTGCATATGAAAAGTAACCAAGACTAACTCTTCCCTTCTTCTTGTGACCACTGTTTGATGGGACCTCAAATGGGCCGGCACTGGCTATGGCACTAGCCAGACATCATGCTCATAACAGATAAACACACCCTCACGGCCTCGTGGGCCAAGAGCATCAATCTGCTGCTAAAGGACGAACTGTCCTAAAGCCTAATCTATGCGTTTATAGTTTTATAGTCCAACATTTCCCTTTCTATATCTCCCTTACACATTGGCCATAAATGCCATAATAATCACATACATGGGAGGAAACCTCTCAGTGGAATCACCGTGGCCTCACTGCAGCTCTCCTATATCGCAGGGATTGGCCCCTTGATGCGCTGCTCAATATATAAAACAAACGAACAAACTCCACTCTTTCACTTCGAAAGTACTCCAAGTGATACCATGTGTCCTTACCAAATCATATCCCCCAAGAAACGAACGTCTATCCTACGGCTTAGGATGCCTTTCCACACTCAAGCGTGGGTCATCATAATCGAAAACAGGTGCTATGCATCCAGTCCTTTGTATTATGATACCATGGTTGACATGCACATGCAAAAGTGGATGATCCTAAAGTGCTCAAACATAATTTTCAATGAGACACGTGTTGTGCACAACCAAGCTTTTCAATGCTCATTCACCAACTCGTTGTGGCGATGTAAGGATAGCACTGAGACAACACTCATGCTACTATCCTCTTAATTAAAATACACAACCTCTATGTCATGATATGCATCAAAAAATCAGCAACAATCAGCACGCAAATCACACCATTCAAACATCCCAACCCCCTACGTTTAGGTATTGCTTTCGTTACATAGGTGTAGAGGTTCATTTTGTCATGTTTTGATGTATAAAAAGCGATAAATCACAAACTTTGACAAGGAGATAGGGCAAACTGAGGTTAAACCTCATGATTTGCCACTACCACACATCCACAAATAATCATTATATTTTTTCTTATTTTTATAAGACGTATTTCTATTTTTCCCATTTTCTTGATTTATTTGGCAATAAAATATGCTATTTTCTAATTTTTCTTGTTCCAATCACTTCAGCATACTAACATTCAATTTATCTTCCATTCCCCCCCCATGGGAACACCTTTCACCCACCTGAAACGGAAAAACTACCATTTTACCGCTTAAAAATCGCATTTCGGGTTTATGGAAATTAAATAGAGCATGTAAATCATTGAAAAATCAAAATTTTCTAATAAAAAGCAATTACTCATGATGCAACCAGCACACAAACAAATTTTCATCCAATAAGAACATAATTATCATCATAAACTATAAAAAATCCTTCATTTTCTTCATAAAAATGGTCATACCGTGTTTTTACGTAATCCAAGACGCCTTGAATGACTGCATAACCAGCAGACGGAGCCTCCATTGCTCTCAATCCAATGCTGCCCATCAATCTTCAGCATCTCCATCAATCTCCATCACCATTTCCTTCATTCTCCCTCCCGATTCCTCCTTCAAGATAGTGCACATGAACAGCCCATAGAGGGGAGAGGGAGGGAGGAGAGAGAAAGACTAGATTCTGATCTCTTCATCCAGACAACCATATCTCGTGTGAAAACCAGCGATAGAATTAGGAAAGAGGGAGAAGTTGATGGCCATTGTCGGTTGCATGGGTTCTTTGTAGCCTAGAATCATGATGTGTGAGGGGGGGTGCGAAATTTTCGGTGCATGTTCTTCCACGCCATCTTCATACCATTCGTGGGAAAATTTGAGGGGGGGGGGGGGGGGTTAAAGTCCCAAAGGGCACCCCCCCTTTGGCCTTAGTTTTGTCCACTCTTTCAAATCTTGGCCAATTTTTGGCCTCTTCCTCGTCCGGACTCCGTTTCAGCCTTTGAAAAATCCTGCGCGTCCGTCTCGTCATCCCGCACTGACTCGCAGCTCTTGGCAAACCATACGGCAGTCAGAAAAATGATAAAAAATCCACAAGTGTCGCTCGAGCGCCTTTTAAAAGCCGCCTTTCACTTGGTGCTTAAAATCGTCCTAGCTGCAGCCGCCGCCTTCGATGTTAAATATTTTTCCCCTAAATTTTGGATTTTTTGACAAATTTTAGGCACATCCTGGGCTCAAAACTCCGCTCTCATTGGCGACCATGGGATAGGGCGACTTAGCCCATCGAATCCCATAATAGATCTGCACAAAACAACCAAAGGAATCATCAAGCTGATACAAGATAGCTACACATTAAACCACAACACAATGCTCACCCTACCCCCTGACAAAATCAAGGCATGAAATCCACAAGGAGTAGGCCAAGCATAATCTCATAGAAGGTCCGAAGCTAGTCACTAACCGACTGCTCCAACATGGCCAAACTAAAAAGAACTATCAAAGAGGTCACCCTAAGTGGTGGTCTGAACTACCTACCTAACTAAGGACAATACAACCAGGAGCTCCTACTAGGCGAGGACTCCTATAGCCTGATCAAGAAGTATTTTCTTTTTAGCATATTCCTTCTTTTCGGTTTGTATTTTTCCATACTCGGGCGTGTAAAAAGGAGAGAGCTGAGCATAGTGACCCAAGGAGAACAGGGCATCGGCCTCGGGTCTTATCTCGGTACCCAAGAACCTACCAAGCCCTCGCGAGGTGACACTTAATCCTTTTCTAACGCTCACTTTTATTTTTGCTCCAACCTTCCTTACTTTCTTCTTTTCCAGCGAGACGCCACCCCTAGGAAGACAAGGCATCGGCCCTGGGTCTGACTCGTCCCCAGGAACCTACCAGGCCTTCGCAAGGTGATGAGCAACTGCTTATAAATTTTCCTTTCTTTTCTTTTTTATTTTTATAGGGGTTAGAACCCCTTTTTACACACCTTTGTATATATTTATTTTCTTTGAGATATTCAGGGTTTTTTTCTCTCTATCATCATCATTTTCCTTCGGCAGGCTTCTCTAACTGCCTCACAACTAACAAGAACTCCTAGAACGGCTGCCTAGCAGGCTAGCAGAACAAGGTCACTAGAACAGCCTTCTAAAACAGGTTTCTCGATGCCTGGCAATGTCTTTACAGAAGGCAACGACTACTCAGGCCTCCCTCAGACAGACCTAACCTATACCTGGGACTTCATGCCTTGGACTCCGGTCCCCAATCAAGAAAAGAAAATCCCCTACAAGTACACAAACACATGTGCATAAAAACCACGATACTCGTAAAGGAGAAATATCACATGGATAGGGCCACGAGAAGTCTCTACGCGACATAGGCTCCTTCCAAGCTCTTCTTTAAACCTGTCTAGCACATGACTACAACAAGAACCATTAACCGCACCCGTAGTAAACAAACAACTGGCCCTCTTGGCCTAATGAAATAAAGCATTTCACTACAAAAATGGATCGGCTCTCTTGGCCTAATGAAATAAAACAGTTAAAACCTCGCAAAACTGGCCCTCTTGGCCTAACGAGATGAAACATAATAGCACCTACACATCCCTCCCCGAAATAGTACAGATATACAATAATATGCTCCTTTCCAAGGAGGAAAAATAGGGCTTGTAGCCCTAAGCTAAATGCATAAGATTATGACCCATCCCTCCTACATATATAGCAAAAGGCGTACACATAACATGTTGTCTAATCAGCCTATGGATCCAGGATAACACCGATAGATGGGTCTCAGCTACTCTTTGCATCACCCATATCAACCATCGCCTGCCATATATTGCATGCTCTGATAACATTCCCCACAAGCAACTGGGTCCTGTCTCATTATTGATAGCAATATCCAAACTAGGACCACAGTTGAAGAAAAGGTATTCTTCATAAGCAAGGCTTGCCAGTGAATCTGCAAACCGATTCCAGTAACGTGGAATCAGCTGAAGAGACACTCTCTCAAACTCCTCAAGTAGAGTCATGGCAGTTCAATGATACATACAAAGGATGGGATTCCGCACTATGTATGTCCCATCTAGCTGATTCAAGATCAACTGGGAATCCCCTTTTACTAACAACCACCGAATACCACCTTGCTTGGCAATATGCAGTCTCATAATCAAGGCTTTATACTCCGCCATGTTGTTAGTGAGTCCTACCCCGAGATAAGTAGCTAACTTCATCGTAACTCTACGTCGGGGATCTCGGATTACTACTCCAACACTTTCCTGTTATTAGGGCCCCTGGACGTTCCATCAAAATATAATGTATACGTCCACAATGTGTTTACACAGCTTGCTATCACGAACTCCTCTATTCGTAATTATGATAGTCAAAATTTAACATGTTTAGAGGATGCACTGACGGCTCCATCCCACCTTCTTCATTGAACTCAACAGGGATACTTGTCAACATTCGTAAGCAGTGATGGAAAAAGACTTTGATCTCCCACATAAAGGTTCCATCTTCTTGCTCAATCACTTTGTTTCCTTTGCTCCACCAGATAAGTTTCCCCTGATGGTATCTCTGCTCCAGATATGGGTGCTCCAAATAAGAAATTAAGCACCCCATCAACCAGCTTTAAGCTCTCTTGCAGGTCTCAAATCAGCCCTAGCATGGACCTGCAATGCATTTTCCCGTGTTAGCATACTTAGAAATAATAAGGTTTAATCTTATTAAGATTAACCTTATTTTTAAATTCTACTCCCTGCAGATCAGCTAGTAGAGTCGTAAACCTATTTTTCCCTATCTTAATAATCTTGTAGGGGCCATCCCATCTAGGTTCCAGCTTCCCTGGAAACAGTTCCCTAGGCGCATCATAGTACAAAACTAATTGCCCTTTTCTAAAGGTATACTTCTTTGCTTTAAGGTCGTGCAACTGCTTCATCCAATGTTTAGCTACCTCCTAGTGTAATAAGCTCTGCAATTTCAGTTCATCCAGGTGGGCTATGGTCGTGAACCATTCAAAGAGTGCATCCTCATCTCCCAACGAGTGGTTAATTGCAAACCGTATGGTTGGCAACTCAATTTTGAGGGGTAACACACACTCTTCCCCATAAACTAATTTAAATGGAGTATGGCAGGTAGCTCGCTTGAACGTTGTATTGTGCACCCATACTGCCACATACAACTTCCTGTCCTAGTCTCATTTCTTCTTAGAGACTATTTTAGACAAGATACCCACAAGCTTCTTATTAGTACTTTCGACTTGACCGTTTGCTTGCAGATTATAGGGGGTCGTTTTGTTGTGCTTGATTTTCCAAGCTTCAGTCAAGCTTTTAATCACTTTATTCAAAAAGTGGGTTCCACGGTCCGACACTAGTTCCTTCAGTGGACTGAAACGGTAGATAATCCGCTCTAAAAGAAAACTTGCAGTCTCTTTTGCATTATCTTGTCTCGTCACCCGTCCTTTTGACCATTTTGTAAAATAATCAGTTGCTACTATAATGTACCTCTTCTGGGTAGTAGACGACGCGGTGATAGGACCCAAAAGTCAATGCCCCACTTCTCAAATGGAAGGATAGCCATGATAGGCGTAAGTGGGCGTTTCCTATTCTCTCTGTTGTCATGTCTTTGACAGGTATCACATCTCTTAACGTACTCAAAGGAATCTTGGAGGATGGACGGCCACCAATATCTAGCTCTTAAGGCTTTCTGTGCCGTCAACCGTCCAGCGAAGTGCCCTCCACATGCAGAGTCATGGCACTCCTCCAAGATGAGAGGAACCTCGTCAGGCATCACACATTGGCGATAGATATCATCAACACCCTTCGATATAGTGTTCCTGGAATCAAGGAAAACTTCAAATCCTATTGTTTGATTTTCCTCTTTTCTGATTTTGATAAACCAGCTCCAGTCTCTCCCATTGATAGGTAATGCGTGATAGCAGCATACCAAGATGGGATAGAAGCTATATCGATTTTAAACATTTCTTCAATATCACTTCCTTCAGCCAAAGTCTCTTTTGACTCCCCGAAATCCACAAGGCATTCCACAATACCCTACAACCTTGGTGGCTTACTCTTAATCTCATAATCAAACTCCTACAAAGTGATTAATCACTTTGCCAGACGATCAGGCAGTTGCAGCTTGTTCATAAGCAATCTAAGCCCTTCCGCCTTCGTATAGAAAACTACCTTCTCATAGAGGATGTAGTTTGCCGGAATTTTTTAGTCACAAAGACCATCGCAAGGCACAACTTCTCCATGTAGGTGTAGTTAATTTCTGATATGCCCAATTTCTGACTAGCAAAAGCTATCGGATGATACCACTTTTCTTCCCAAATTTGGGCTAAACAGCAGTTGATACTATGCATGGTGGCTACTAAAAATATGTAAAATACCTCGCCTCTTTTAGGTACTTTTAAAACTGGTGCTTTTACTAGCTCATGTTTCACATCCTCAAAAGCTACCTTACAAGGGTTGCTCCATACAAATAGATAGCTAAAGGATAATAAGTTCGTTAATGGCAACGTCCTTTCTGCCAAGGCATTTATAAACCTCCGATAGTACCCTACCGATGACAGAAAGCTATGTACCTCTTTCGGAGTGCGTGGTGGACTCATAGCAACTATAACCTTGATCTTTTCAGGGTCAGTTGCGATCCCTACTGAAGTGACCACATGGCCTAGCAATAGCCCATAAGGCACTCCAAAGACACACTTCCATGGGTTAAAAGCGATACGAAATTGTCTGCAGCACTCAAAACACTTTCTTAAGATAATCAACATCCTTTCCCTTACAGTGGATGCCCCCAGGTCATCGATAAATACTTTCAGCTCATCTAGGGAGATGTCGCCAAAGGTCTTGTCTGTTGTTCGTTGCCATGATCTAGGTGCATTACACAACCCAAAGGCCATCACATGGTACGAAAAAGTACCAAAGAGGGTAATAAAAGTTGTTTTCAACTTGTCCTCTTCTGCAATTGCCATCTGATTGTATCTTGCAAAGCAATCCATAAACGAATATATTTCCCTACCCACTAATTGATCCAAAATCTAGTCAATAAATGGCAACAGGTAGTAATTCTTAACCGTCTACTTATTCAGCTCTCTAAAATCTACACATAGTTGGATTTGGTTGTTTTTCTTCTTCCTGATGACCACTAGTAAACACCATTTTGTGTGATGTACAGGGAAGATTAAACCAGATTTTCATAACTTTTGTAGCTCCTCAAACAACCCGTCCCTCAATTCAAAAGTCATACGCCTTACTTTCTGACGCATAGGACGATTGCCTGCTTTTACAGGAATAGTATGAACAGCCAGGCTAGGAGGAATGCCTCTCACCTCGTCATAACTCCAAGCAAAAATATCATGGAATTCTTGAATCAAGGATACATAGTTCTCCCTTTCTGTTGAACTGAGCATGAAACCTAATTTAATTGGCTGCAAATCATTCGATGTGCCAAGGTCCAACTCAATCACATCCACATCTCTTATCCTATCTTGCAGCTCTATCGGCTCATTTAGAGTTATCTGATAAATATCCTCTGTAGTGGACCCCTCTCTAGATCCATCACTGGATGATGTCTCACTACCAGATGGATCATCTGCTGTTTCTAATTCAGTAGAGGATAAAGGAGCTCTCTCACTTTGAGGCGACTCAGGGTAAGCATTGACTATTACTCGATTAGCACCTCTACCTAGAACCACTCGACCGGCGGGTATATCGACTTGACAGTCTGTTTGTAAGATCCAAGGCCTACCTAGCAAGACTCGATAGCTAGGACGTCCTGCAAATCTTATTACCCTAAAGTCCAAGAAGCATTCTACACTTATGACTGTAACATGGACTTTAGTAATGCAACCTTCTGGTTGCCTTAGACTATCATCAGCCATTCTAAGAAGGGTGGAGCTATCTTTTTGGATGCCTAGACCAACCTCCATCTACGTATGCTGGAACCCTAGGGCAATGCTTTTCAGCATGATCAAACCAATCTTCCCCTACTCATGCTATGACCAAAGGTTCTACAATATACCCAATACGCAGGATCTTCTTGAATTCCTTGCGTACTCCTAGAGATAATTTAATCAACTATAAGAGGTTTACATCTGGTGACTTCGCAAAGAGAACTTGCTAAATCAAAATCATGATAGGTAGCCAAAGCTCTCTTTTCTCGCCAAACCATCCTTTCTTTTGGTCTTGGGACTGACTTTGGTGCTTCTTTTTTTAGCTCTTGCCTTCTTTCTTGGCACTTTCTCATCCTTCTTAGGATCAACTTTTCTGTCAACAGGCCTTAGAGTTCCACCTTCCACGCCAGGATTCAGGACTTGCGTCCCCTTATCCCCTTGCTTAGGGTTTCCCTCAACCGGTTTTGCATTATTTTTATCACCCTCTTTAGCCTTTTGGCCTCTTGTCACGGCTCGTAGGTTAGAGGTTTTAGTGCCATTGACATGTACAACCTCAATAAGGCTGACCCCATTGCCTAGTGGCAGCTCTTTGATAGTGGTCTTTCCCCTTTGCAATATTTGTCTTGGTCCATCATTTTGCTGGAGGTTATTACCTTGCGCTCTATGATTAACTGGATCTGGCTATTTACTCCCTTGTTGGAGGGAACTAATCTTACTCCAACAGGTAGTGGCTAAATGGCCCGAATTTCCACAAATATCACATTTAACATTTGGAAAGTTTCTAGGGAAATCTTGTCCGCCACACCACTTATAGCTGAATCTTGAGGGGCCACCCTATTCAGGGCGTCGACTCCCTATCAGATTCTGCTGCTTCTTCAGGAAATTGGCGTCAATAGCTATTTGTCGATATTGTTCAGAAATCATGTCAATGTAGTGCTTCATCATATCCTTAACTTCACCAAGGACATTAGATGCACTCGACTCATAGCCTTGATCGTCTATCCATCGTTCCATTGGCCTAACAATTTGATTGGGCATTGGTTGTTGACTCACAGGAACAACATTAGGGTTTGAAGCTTGGCCTCCACCATTTGGTGGAGCCAACTGACTAGCCATAGGCATAGTCACACTGGGAGGAGCTGGCAACAAAGGTACATTTTGAACCATGCTTCCTCTCCCATTAGGGTTATTCATAAGCATCCCTTGGCTTCCATTCATCAATGGTAATTTTCCTCCAAATACTAGACCCACATTAAGATTTATTCGAGAGGAGTAGGACGTTTGTAATCGTGACTCTACACCTTCTGCCCACGTGATGGCGGTGTCTATATCAGCCAAAGCCACACTGCTCAATTGTACCTGAATATTGAAGTCCAATCCATGCAACAAGTATTGCAATTGGGCAGCTAGCGGAATGGGAATGTAAGTTTGTAACTTACAAAATACTTCCTTAAGCTTCTTGGCATAGGATTTTACATTCTCATGGGGGTCTTGGCGTGTTACATTCAAAACATGCAACCAGTATCGGCCACCTCTTTCAGGGGCATATTCTCCTCAGAAAGCTACATAAAATTGGTCGATTGTGGTGATGGTTCCAGTCTCTATACTATGATACCATACTGCAGCCCTTCCTTTTAATGTCATGTTAAAGAATATCATAAGATGTCCCTCATCTTGGATGCGGTAATTAAAAATTAATCTTTGGAATTCACAAATGTGAAACTCTACATCTTCTTCGACTAACCTATTAAAAATGGGCAAAGGAACTCCTAAAGCTGGTAGATCCGACATCCCTGTAGGAATTGCAATGGGTTGTGCCATGATGACAATCAGATTGACAATGGGAGTTTAAACTGATGGGATCATACCCCCACTTGAAGTGGGTTGACTTGGTGGAAGAAAGGAAGAACTTGCACTTCCTTTTGCACCTTAAGGACTATGTGCAGCAGTTGCGTTACTAAGACCATTGCCTCTTATGCATATCAGGCTACTCCTTTGAGGAGAATAGCGACTTACAATCTCCAACCGTCGTCTAGCCCTCTCAGCACGTTTTGCTTTTTGTATTTCGGCTTGACGGTCCTTGTTAGAGGACATAAACTAACTTTTGGGTCCCTAAAAACCCTAGATTCGAGAACCACCACTTGTTGCTAGCTCCCGGTAGATGCACCACTGATGGGACCTCAAATGGGCCGGCACTGGCTATGGCAGTAGCCGGACCTCATGCTCATAACAGACAAACACACCCTCACGGCCTCGCGAGTCAGGAGCTTCAATCTGCTGCTAAAGGATGAACTATCCTAATGGCTAATCTATGCATTTATAGTTTTATAGTCCAACGTTTCCCTTTCTATATCTCCCTTACACATTGGCCATAAATGCCATGATAATCACATACATGAGGTAACCTCTCGGTGGAATCACTGCCGCCTCACTGCAGCTCTCCTACGTCGCAGGGATTGGCCCCTTGATGCGCTGCTCAACATATAAAACAAACGAATAAGCTCCACTCTTTCACTTTGAAAGTACTCCAGGAGATACCATGTGTCCTTACCAAATAATCCCCCAAGAAACGAATGTCTATCCTACGGCTTAGGATGCCTTTCCACACTCAAGCGTGGGTCATCATAATCGAAAACAGGTGCTATGCATCCAGTCCTTTGTATTCTGATACCATGGTTGGCATGCACATGCAAAAGTGGATGATCCTAAAGTGCTAAAACATAATTTTCAATGAGACACGTGTTGTGTACAACCAAGCTTTTCAATGCTCATTCATTAACTCATTGCGGCGATGTAAGGATAGCACTGAGACAACACTCGTGCTACTATCCTCTTAATTAAAATACACAACCTCTATGTTATGATATGCATTAGAAAATCAGTAACAATCAGCACGCAAATCACACCATTCAAACATCCCAACCCCCTACGTTTAGGTATTACTTTCGTTGCATAGGTGTAGAGGTTCATTTTGTCATGTTTTGATATATAAAAAGTGATAAATCACAAACTTTAACAAGGAGATAGGGCAACAATGTCTTTGGCAAGTTCTAGAATTAGTACCCTTTTTCCATATGACTGGAAAGCATAGCAACTTTTACTCCAATGAGCAACATCAGCACCACTTAGACTAGGCCAAGTAAGTCCTGCTAATAGAATTTTCCTTTTGATAAGCTGAAAAACAAATTGACTACCACATGCTTCCTGATGACAGGAAGATAAACAAGCCAGTATCTCAGAACTATCCAGTACCCTTCTCAGTACATTATCAATCCCCTTCATGTACAACTGATCATTTATGAGCATATATGCCCTTTCCTTTCTAATAATGACATACCTTTTGTATTTATCAGCCAATAACCTTAACTCCCCAATTTTTAGAAACTCTTCAATCAGATGAAGGCTCTCCCTACCCTCATATCTAGGATTATCCATCCTCATTGCAGCAACATAATGGGAAAGAGATTTTTTAGCCAATTCATGAGCTCTACTGTTGTTCTCCCTACCAATACGCCAAATTTCAAATTTTTGCAGCTGCCTCATGAGGCCTTTTATCTTAAACAGCTAGTCCTTCAAAATATCTTTGTTGGCTTTCCAAACATTTTGAACCTCTCTGACCACCAACATAGCATCTCCTTTTGCAACTATCTTCCTGTATCCTAGTTGAATACACTGTTTTAGGCCAGCATGTAAACTCACATATTCAACTTCATTGTTATTTTGTATCTCTTTACTCTCTTGTCTTTCAAAAAAGACTTCTCAATTTTTAGCATCCATAATGACAAAACCCAGTCCTCCCTTTTTCAGCACTTCTGTAAGTGCCATAAAAAAATAAGATAGCATCTTTATCCTTCATCTCCTCATGAATTTGTGGATGTGGAATCAACTTCCGTCTTATAACAACCACACTTTCAACAGGTTCTTTATAAGAAAGATATCAGCAAAGCCAGCTCTTACAATATCCTCCTTCAAACATCTAAATTCAAATTCTTACAAAGCCAGCAGCCACTTAGTCAACTCTTGGATCGTTTTCAACAGATCTCAAAACCTACATAAGCAACCAGGAACCAATAAGTACTACAAATGGTTTTTGAGTCAAGTATGGTTTCCATCTTTTAACTTCATATACCAGCCCCATACCAACAATTCTTCTTCCATCCAATCTTTTTCAGTTGTTCCAATGGATCTGCTTATATAAAATATAGGCCTCATATAAGACATCCCTTTTCCCTTTTGTATTAAAATGGCTCCCACTGCATTTTTCCCAACACTAATGCTAATGAAGAAAGGTTCATCCCACTTTGGAGACATAAGAACTGGTAAAGTTCTTAACTTTTCTTTAATTTGCAAGAATGCATCTTCTTCAACTTGTGTTCAAACTAAAGGATCCCTTTGAGTTTCTTTCTGTAAAGGATATACATATTCAGCCATCATATGGAATGACCATGATGGATACCTCAATTTTTTAACAAAGCTCATCCACTTTTTTATAGTCTTTGAAGAATCCATAAGAAGTAAAGCCTCAACTTTACTAGGCTCAGGTGAAATACCATTAGCAGACACTTCATGACCCAAGAGTATCACTCTAGTTCTTGCTATCTTACATTTATTAGGGTTCAACTAACCACCATCCTCATCAAGTTTGCAAAAAACTTCATCAAGTTTTTTAGAGTGTAATGCCCTTGAGTTGTACACAAAAGTTATCCATAAATACCCGCAAAAATTTCCCAACGAAAGGGGCAAAGACCCAACTAACCCATCTTGAAAAGATGGCGTATGCATTCATCATACCAAAAGGCATCACTCTATAACAGAAGCATTTCCATGGGGTAATGAACTTTTGATCTTCTTCTGCTATTCTGATTTGGAAATATCTTGAGTATCCATCACATACATTGTAAAATTCATGACCAACCACTTGATCCAAGATCTCATCCTAAAACGGAAGAGGATAGTAGTCCATCTTAGTAGGTGCATTAAGAGGCTTGAAATCAACACATACTCTCCACTTTCCATTCTTCTTTGGTCTGATTACAATGGGAGACATCCACTCTGCATCATCAACAGGATAGATAAATTCAGCATCAAGCAACTTCTGAATTTTAGCTTTAAGTACATTTTCCTGAATTGTACCAAGTCTCCTAAGTTTTTGAGCCACTGGTTTATACCCTTCTTTCAAATTGATATGGTGCATAATGTTGTTAGTATCCCTTAGTTGGTGATATTCTATAGCGAAATGTTTTGGGTATTTTTGAAAAATGGCTAAACATTCATTTCTTTCATTATTAGTCAAGTCATTTCCCAACATATTCATAAGCTTAAGCAGTCCAACATTCATTTCAAGTTGTTGATCATGTTTCCTACGTGAAGTCTGTACTTTCTGCAGCAATATTTACAACTTTTTCCTCTCTTTTTGAACCCTGGATTGACAACCCAAAGAGGTCAACATCCCTAGAGAGTAGGCTAGCTTCTCATTCTCTATCTTCCTTGTCAAGGCTAGAATTTTCTAAATCACTACTTTTATCACCTCCAACATCACTTTCATGTCAACTTTGAATGACAGACCCTATTTTCATGTCAAAGATCACCCTCTTACGAAGTGACTTCTCTAGATAAAGTTCTAATTGACCTCTATACCAATCTTTTCTAGATCTCATACCAATTAACCACGGTTGTCCCAAAATGAGAGGATATGCCGCAAGTTTTGCAGCCATAACATGGAAATCCAAACATGCTCTTTGGCCTCCAATGTTGATCTCCAAGTTCTCAATGACTCCCAAACATTTCACTTTTGAGCTATTTTCCATTTTAACCTTGAATGATGACTTCCCTATCATTTTAAGATGCATTTGCAACATTGCTTCTACATTGATTACATAAACTTGCACACCACCATCAACATAAACTTGATCAATCTTCCTTCCATGTATCAATGCATCTATGACAGGTATAATGTCTTTCACATATGATAGGTATACCACTCAAACATGCCCTGTTTGGGTTTTTCCTTTCGTGATGCTAACCAAACCATGCCATTGCCTCCTCAAAGATGAGTTCATCTGTAGTACAACTGACCATATGTAATGTCAGCCTTTTTACCTTTTAAGTCTTCAAGCACGTTCTAAGGAACTTGATTGACTCCCAAAAGCAAAGTCCCCCATTTGAATTTTCCTTCGTGGTCTAGCTTTCATGCTAGTTTCTAGATCGTCTACAACCTGTTTTCCATTTTTAATCCTTGCTGCCCTTTGAGTTTTACTTTCAGTATCCCTCTCTCTGACTCTCTTGTTAGAAAAACATCTGCATTTTTCCCATCATCAAACATGCTGGTTTCGATCAAATTCATACCCGATGTGCCTTCATTAGGTCTTCTTTCCAACTGTTGCCTACCTGGTTCAAGTGGCCTTTGTTTCTGTTGAGGTCTAGCATCTTGCCTAGCATTCCCTTGTGACATGAGATACATCTCCCCTTTTGTTCTTTGAGAGCGGAGTTTTGATGCTGAGAAGTGCTTAAAAATAGCCAAAAATTATGAATATCAAGGGAAAAATATTCAACATCGAAGGCGGCGACTCCAGCTAGGATGATTTTAAGCACCAAGTGAAATATGACTCTTAAAAGGCACCCGAGCGACACTTGAGTTTTTGCTGTCAATGAACCTAAGGGCCACAACCCACAATCAATTTTCATTTCAGTCATTATTTATTAAAGAAAAATAGGGGAAAAATATCTAAAAATGGAAAAAATGGGTTTAAAATTAGGAAAAAATAGAAAATGGACTGAGGGAAATTAGGGAAAATTATATTTATGTTTGTGCAATGTATAACGATGGAAAAGCACGAGGTTGGCGTATTTATCGGATTTTTAAGAGGGAAAAATGCATAGAAACCCTATCTAACTGATCAATAATGCAAAATACTAAGAGTTAGATGAAGAGGGGCTGACATGCTGAAAGATAAAGAAAAGATTTGATTTATGCATTGTACTTGGCATATAGGAAACGGTTTAAATAAAGGGGATGGTAGCATGAGCATATGGCTCGGTGCCTCCTTTCAATGCAGTATGCGTTAGTGAAATTCATGGAAAGAATGTTTTATACACTATGCATGATACTGATTTTTCTTTTGTCTGAGCACATAACCATACACGATTTGCATTAAGCATAATAATTAAAAGGTATCAGAAAAACCTCCTGGATGCATGACACCTGTCTTCCTTAGGTTGTGACCAACAATGAGTGTGAGAGGATGTCCTAAGCTGTAGGTTAGTCGTTGGGTCCTAATATGAAATTATAGTGAGGAATGGTACATCCTGGAACGTAAAATATTGGTACCTTGAGAGGAGTTTGTGCTCGTATGTGTTATATGTTTAGCAGCGCATCAAAGGGCCAATCCTTGCGATGTAGGAGAGCTGCAGTGGGGCTCCGACTATTAGTCAGTGGAGTGCCTCCATATGTGTGTGATCGAGGCGTTATGCCTATGTACTTTGGGTTCTCCCTTTGAGGAGTTTTAGGGAAATGTTGGACTATAAACTATAAACGCAATAGATTAAGCTTCAGGGCAATTTGTCCTTTAGCATTTGATAGATGCTCCTGGTCCGCGAGGCCGTGAGGGTGTTTGTGTGTCATGAGCATGAGGTCCGGCTAGTGCTATAGCCAAGGCCGGCCCATTTCAGGTCCCATCAGTGGTGCGTCTACCGGGAGCCGCCTATAAGTGGTGGTTTTCGGATCTAGGGTTTCTAGGGCCCAAGAGAAAGTTGATTTATGTCCTCTAACAAGGACCGTCAAGCCGAAATCCAAAAAGCAGAATGTGCTGAGAGGGCTAGGCGGCGCTTAGAGATCGTAAGTCATTATTCTCCTCAAAGGAGTAGCCCAGTACGTATAAGAGGCAGTGGTCTTAGTAACCCAACTACTCTATATAGTCCGTTAGGTGTAGGAGGAAGCGTAAGTTCTTCCTCTTCTCCACCAAGTCTACCCACTTTAAGTGGGGGGTGAATTCACCCGTTCAAGCTCCTATTGTTAATCCGATTGTCGCCATGGCACAGCCTATTACAATTCTTGCAGGGACGCCGGATTTACCAACCTTAGGAGTTCCCTTGCCCATTTTTAACGGGTTAGTGGAAGAGGATGCAGAATTTCACATTTGTGAGTTCCAAAGATTGATGTTCAATTATCACATCCAAGACGAGGGACATCTCATGATGTTCTTCAGTATGACATTAAAAGGAAGGGCTGTGGTATGGTATCACAGCATAGAGTCTGGGACCATAACCACCATTGATCAATTCTATGCAACTTTCTGAGTGGAATATGCCCCTGAAAGAGGTGGCCAATATTGGTTATGGGTCTTGAATGTAATGCGCCAAGACCCTCATGAGAATGTGAAAGCTTATGCCAAGAAGTTGAAAGAAGTATTCCGCAAGTTACAAACTTACATTCCCATTCCGCTGGCTGCCCAATTGCAATACTTTTTGCATGGGTTGGATTTTAATATCCAAGTACAATTGAGCAGTATGGCCTTGGCAGATATAGACACCGCTATTACATGGGCAGAGGGAGTAGAAGCACGATTATAAACGGCCTACTCCTCTCGAATGAATGTTAATGGGGGTTTAGCACTGTAAAATATTACATGGCGCAGCGAATAGAATCTGAGAAAGAGATAGAGAGTACACAACAGATAAGAGGAGAATCAGTAAATTCTTTAACACCAAACAACTGATACAAAGATGGGTCCACCCGTGCGCTTCCACTATGTGAAGCTTAGATGGCGATCTAGAAGAAGACAGGTGAAGAGCTTAAGGCTAGTTGGAACAACAACTCTGACTGGGTGAAAGATGAGTGAGAGATGGCTGCGAAAGGATTTAGCTTTTATAGCCCGCGAAGGTCGTTAGGTCCTGCTGATCGACCTACCATATGAGCCTCCACTAGTCGGACAAGGAATATTCCAGGGAATATTCCCTTTGCCATCCGGTCACATAGACCTCATCTGATATACAAGTCAGGACTCAACCAATGTCCGGGCTCACATTTGGCTTCTCCTCATAATAGGGGCCTTACAACTTTGAGCACCATGGATCATTGGTAGAACCTAATGAGGGTGGGGCATTGATCATATCTAACACCCCCCCTCAATGTCCACCCATAGGTGAACTATCTCCTCGGCCCAATGCCGAGTCTCTGAAGATGAACTTGAAGCAGATCCTTTGTAAGTGCTTTGGTGAAGATATATGCTCCATTCTCCTATGTTGGACAGTAGACCAATTCCACTATCCCATCCTCCATCAAATCACGCACATAGTGATACTGGATCTCTATATGTTTGGTGTGTGCATGAAACACTCGATTTTTGGCAATGGCGATGCAACTCTGATTGTCACATCTCAGCACAGTTGGTTCTTCATCCTGCACTCCCATATGCCATAGAATCCTTCTTAACCATACGGCCTCACATGTAGCAAAACAAGCTACCTTGTACTCAGCTTCGGTAGAAGACAATGCCACTGTTGGTTGCTTCTTACTAATCCAAGAGAAAATTCGTGAACCCAAAGAGAAACAATAACCAAAAACTGACTTCCTAGAATCAATGTCTTCTGCCCAATCTGAGTCACAGTTCCCCACAAGAGAAGTTCCGAAACTGTATGTGATACCATAGTCAAGAGTTTTCTTCAAGTATCCGAGCACCCACATCCCAGCCTTCCAATGACTCTCATGAGGTTTGTTTGAGAACCTGCTCAAAACACCAACATCAAAACTGATATCTGGTCTAGTGTTACACAAGTAGATCAGACTGCCGACCAACCTCCTATACCTCCCAATGTCTGCTAGTGCTGATGTATCCTCGACGGATAACTTTGCATTCACCTCCATAGGTGTAGCTATCTCCTTGCACTCGGTCATGCCAAATGCCTTCAAGATCTCCCATGCATACTTCTTCTGAGAGATGAAGATCTTTCCTGGCTCTTACCAGACTTCAATCCCCAAACAATAGTGCAGCAAGCCCAAGTCTGTCATTTCAAACTCAGAACTCAAAGCCTTTTGAGTTTGGTTGATCATATCTTCATAGTCACCTGTAATAAGAAGGTCGTCCACATATAGGACAATCACTACAGACTTTTTACCATCCCCTGTAAACATACAAGTTAGCATCTGAGGCACATCTTTTGAAGTTTAGGTTTAAAAAGAACCTATCTATCCGCTGGTACCATGCTCTAGGGGCTTGTTTCAGCCCATACAATACCTTCTTCAGTTTACACACTTTGTTCTCAGAATGGGGGGCCTCAAACCCTGGTGGCTAAGACACGTACACCTCCTCCTTGAGGTTACCATTTAAGAACACTGACTTAACATCCATTTGGTACACTGGCCACTTCTTGTGGGCAGCCACTGCAAGTACCGTGCGAATAGTGGTCATTCTGGCCAGTTGGGGCAAATGATTCTTGAAAATCAAACCCTTCAACTTGCTTTTGCATCTCCTTCAACAGTGTTAATCCAATGTGTCCAAACCTTTCATGCCAAAGCTTACTTGTGCCCACTCCAGCGGTGGCTGTAAGAGCACTTAGCTCATACAGGTTGTTCCTTCTTTCTCCTTTGCCAACAATTGTGCCAGCACTGTCAATAATTTCTGCACCTGTCTTCTTGAACCTCACTTCATGACCAAGATCAGTTATGGCAGCAAACTGATAATAGATTTCTCCTTATTTCAGGAACATACAACACATTTGAAAGCTTTTTGACTTCACCATTTGCAGCAACAAAAGAAATAGTACCTGTGCCCGCAGCAGGGCATTTAGCATCATTTCCAACCGTCACAGTGATGGATTCTTGTAGAGGCTGCATAGAACTGTATAGACCTTTCTTGTTGGCCATGTGACGGGAGGCCCCACTATCCAACACTCATGAGTCAATGGTAGATTCTTCTTGCGCCGAGGAGCACACTTCCTCAATGGTCGCCATGAATAATTCCAACTCTGCTTCAGTCGTATTGGCTGTCTCTTTCCCTTTACTTTTAAGGGTACCATTCTTTTCATCTGCCTTCTTGACACGACAATCTGCAATTGCATGTCCTTTCTTCTTGCAGTAGAAGCACTCTCCTTGAAACTTCTTCTTGCTGCCCTTCTTCTTTTTGTCACCATCATTTTTGGTGGAGGAAACACCTTTGCCTTTTGCATTGGCAGAGAATGCAACATCTCCATTGTTGCTTCCTTCTCGGGCTTTCAGCCTCAACTCCTCCTCCATTAATAATGCACAAAACTCCTCAAAAGTCAAAGCTTGAGGTCTCACCTGAGTATTAAGGGCAGTTACTAGTCCATCAAAATTTTGTGGACAAATTCGAAGAAACCTTCGAGCTAGCTCTTCGCTAGTCTTTTGTATCCCAGCGCCAGCCATCTGGTCGCGCAGATTCTTAATCCGAGTGATGAATGCTTCAACCATCTCTCCTTCAGCAAACTTCTCCGCTGCTAGTTGATTCTCCAAGTTTTGAATCCTTGTTTGGTTTTGTGTTTCATACTGACTCCTTAGTACATTCCAAGCCTCTGACGCTTTGGTTGTATGCTGAATCAAAGTCAAAACACTGTCAGAACAGCTTGTAACTAAGGCACACAATGCATTTGCATTCCTTCGTTTTCAAGCTCGTAGAAGATCTGCATTCGGAGGAATCATCACACTAGGATTTGATGGGTCGGGGGTAGGCTGTGGTTCTGCGTCAGTCCCCAGCACAGTCTCCAGAAGCTCATAAGAATCAAGGATAGTTGTAATTTTGAACTTCCACAAGGTGTAGTTTGTACCATCTAACTTGCCTTCGCTGAAGGTTGGTGGACGAATCCTCAGTGTTTGAATAGCCGGTACAGCAATACCACCTCCTGCACCGCTTCCGGAAGTCGACATAGTTTCTCTTTGTTGTTGAAGCCTTTGCCTCTTGCACACTCTCCGATCTCTAGAGCCCCCTGGGCTCTGATACCATGTAAAATATTACACGGCGCAGCGAATAGAATCTGAGAAAGAGATAGAGAGTACACAACAGATAAGAGGAGAATCAGTAAATTCTTTAACTCCAAACAACTGATACAAAGATGGCTCTGTCCACCCGTGCGCTTCCACTGTGTGAAGCTTAGATGGCGATCTAGACAGAAGATAGGTGAAGAGCTTAAGGCTAGTTGAAACAACAACTCTGACTGGGTGAAAGATGAGTGAGAGATGGCTGCGAAAGGGTTTAGCTTTTATAGCCCACGAAGGTCGTTAGGTCGGCCTGCTGACCGACCTACCATATGAGCCTCCACTAGTCGGATAGGGAATATTCCAGAAAATATTCCCTTTACCAGCCAAGGGCCGCTTCTGCGGCCCCCGAACCCCACAATAGGGGCCCCTTTTAACTCCCTTACACCGCAACTCGATGCAATGCGCCTCGAGTTGCTACCAGCTTAACCACTCCGTATAACCCAAAGATTAGACCCACAACAGTCACATTTTTGCCATCCGGTCACATAGACCTCATCTGATATACAAGTCAGGACTCAACCAATGTCCGGGCTCACATTTGGCTTCTCCTCATAATGGGGGCCTTACAACTTTGAGCACCATGGATCATTGGTAGCACCTAATGAGGGTGGGGCATTGATCATATCTAACAAGTACCTAGCGGCAATCCATCATTGACGAATTGAAGTCAAGGCAATCCATCTAACAAGTACCTAGCGGCAATCCATCATATCTAACAAGTACCTAGCGGAAATCCATCATTGAATGTACCTTTGCTGCCTGCTCCTCCCAGTATGACTATGCCTATGGCAAGTCAGTTGGCTCCACCAAATGTTGGAGGCCAAGTTTCAAATTCTAATGTTGTTCCTGTGAGTCAAAAGCCAATGCCAAATCAGATTGTTAGGCCAATGGAACGACGGGTCGACGATTGAGGCTATGAGTCGAGTGCATCTAATGTCCTTGGCGAAGTCAAGGATATGATGAAGCATTATACCGATATGATTTCCAAACAATATCGACAAATAGCTGTCGACGTTAATTTCTTGAAGAAGCAACAAAATCTGATAGGGAGTCGACGCCCTGAAGAGGGTGGACCCTCTAGATTCAGTTGTAAATGGTGTGGTGGATAGCACTTTCCCAAAAACTGTCCAAATGTGAAATGTGACATTTGTGGGAATTCGGGCCACTTAGCTGCTACCTGTTGGAGTAAGATTAGTTCTCTCCAACAAGGGAGTAAACAGCCGGGCCCAATGAATCATAGAGCGTAAGGAAATAACTTGCCGCAGAATGATGCACCAAGGCAAATATTACAGAGGGGAAAAACAACTATAGAAGAGTTGCCACAAGGCAACGGAGTCAGCCTTATTGAGGCTGTGTGAGTCAATGATGCTGAAACCTCTAACTTAAGAGCCGTGACAAGAGGCCAAAAGGCTAAAAAGGTTGACAAAGATAAGGAAAAACCGGTTGAGGCAAACCCTAAACAAGGGGATAAGGGCACGCAAGTCCAGAATCCTAGTATAGAAGGGGGACCGCTAAGGCTGGTTGACAGGAAAGGCGACCCTAAGAAGGATGAGAAAGTGCGGACTTTAGGGTGATAAGATTTGCAGGACATCCTAGCTATTGGGTTTTGCTAGGTAGGTCTTGGATCTTACGAACAGATTGTCAAGTTGATATACCTGCCGCTCGAGTGGTTCTAGGTAGAGGTGCTAATCGAGTAGTAGTCGATGCTTATCCAGAGTCTCCTCAAAGTGAGAGAGCCCCTTTATCTTCTATTGAATTAGAGATAGCAGACGATCCATCTGGTAGTGAGACATCATCTAGTGACGAATCTAAAGAGGGGTCCACTACAGAGGATATTTACCAGATAACTTTAAACGAGCCGATAGAGCCGCAAGGTAGGATAAGAGACGCAAATGTGACTGAGTTGGACCTTGGCACGCCGAATGATTCGCGGCCCATTAAATTAGGTTCCATGCTCAGTTCAACAGAAAGGGAGGACTATGTGTCCTTGTTTCAAGAATTCCGCAATATCTTTGCTTGGAGTTATGATGAGCTGAGAGGTATTCCTCCCAGCCTGGCTGTTCATACTATTCCTGTAAAAGAAGGCAGTCATCTTGTGCGTCAGAAAGTAAGGCGTTTCCTTTTGAATTGAGGAACGGGTTGTTTGAGGAGTTACAGATGTTACGAAAAGCTGGTTTGATCTTCCCTGTTCAGCACACGGAATGGTGTTCACCAGTTGTTATCAGGAAGAAGAAAAACAACCAGATCCGACTATGTGTAGATTTTAGAGAGTTGAATAAGAAGACAGTTAAGGATTACTACGTGTTGCCATTTATTGACCAAATTTTGGATCAATTAGTAGGTAGGGAGATATATCCATTTATGGATTGCTTTGCAGGATACAACCAAATGGCAATTGCAAAAGAGGACAAGTTGAAAACGACTTTTATTACTATCTTTAGTACTTTTGCGTACCATGTGATGGCCTTTGGTTTGTGCAATGCACCTGGATCATGGCAACAAACAGCAGACAAGAACTTTGGTGACATCTTCCCAGATGAGTTGAAAGTATTTATCGATGACCTGGGGGCAGCCACTGTAAGGGAAAGGATGTTGATTATTTTAAGAAAGTGTTTTGAGCGTTGCAGACAATTTTGTATCGCTCTCAACCCACAGAAGTGTGTTTTTGGAGTACCGTATGGACTATTGCTGGGCCATGTGGTCAGTTCAGTAGGGATAGCCACTGACCCTGAAAAGATCAAGGTTATAGTCGCTATGAGTCCACCACGCACTCCGAAAGAGGTTCATAGCTTTCTGTCATCGATAGGGTACTATCGACGGTTTATAAATTCCTTTGCAGAAAGGACGTTACCATTAACGAATTTATTATCCTTTAGTTATTCATTTGAATGGAGCGACCCTTCTAAGGTAGCTTTCGAGGATGTGAAACAGGAGCTAGTAAAAGCGCCCATTTTAAAAGCACCTAAAAGAGGGGAGGTGTTCTATATATTTTCAGTAGCCACCATGCATAGTATAAGCTGCTGTTTAGCCCAAATCTGGGAGGAAAAGTAGTATCATCCAATAGCTTTTGCTAGTCGGAAATTGGGCATTTCAGAGATCAATTATACCTACATGGAGAAGTTGTGTCTTGCGATGGTCTTTGGGACTAAGAAATTCAGGCACTACATCCTCTATGAGAAGGTAGTTTTCTATACAAGACGGAAGGGCTTAGATTGCTTATGAACAAGCTACAACCGCCTGATCGTTTGGCAAAGTGGTTAATCACTTTGCAGGAGTTTGATTATGAGATTAAGAGTAAGCCACTGAGGCTGCAGGGTATTGTGGAATGCCTTGTGGATTTCAGGGAGCAGAAAGAGATTTTGGCTGAAAGAAGTGATATTGAGGAAATGTTTAAAATTGATACAGCTTCCATTCCATCTTGGTATGCTGCTATTACGCATTACCTATCAACAAGAGAGACTGGAGCTGGTTTGTCAAAATCAAAAAAGAGGAAAATCAAACAGCAGGCTTTGAAGTTTTCCTTGATTGCAGGGACACTATATTGGCAGGGTGTTGATGATATCTATCACTGATGTGTGAAGCGTGACGAGGTTCCTTTCATCTTGGAAGAGTGCCATGACTCTGCATATGGAGGGCACTTTGCGGGACGGCTAACAGCGCAGAAAGCTTTAAGAGCTGGATATTGGTGGCCGTCCATCTTCCAAGATTCCTTTGAGTATGTTAAGAGATGTGATACCTGTCAAAGACATGACAGTAGAGAGAATAGGAAACGCCCACTTACGCCTATCATGGCTATCCTTCCATTTGAGAAGTGGGGCATTGACTTTGTGGGTCCTATTACTCCGTTGTCTACTACCCAGAAGAGATACATTATAGTAGCCACTGATTATTTTACAAAATGGTCAGAAGCACGGGTGACGAGGCATGACAATGCAAAAGAGACTGCAAGTTTCCTTTTAGAGCAGATTATCTGCCGTTTTGGTCCATCGAAGGAACTAGTGTCTAACCGTGGAATCCATTATCTGAATAAGGTAATCAAAAGCTTAACTGAAGCTTGGCAAATCAAGCATAATAAAATGACTCCTTATAATCTGTGAGCAAACGGACAAGTTGAAAGTACTAATAAGCAGCTTGTGGGGATCTTGTCTAAAATAGTCTCTGAGAAGAAACGCAGAGCTTACTACACAACAAGGTAGCCAAACGTCGGATGAAGCAGTTGCATGACCTTCGAGCGAAGAAGTATATCTTTAAAAAAGGGCAATTAGTGCTGTACTACGATGCGCGTAGGGAGCTGTTTCCAGGGAAGATGGAACCTAAATGGGATGGTCCCTACAAGATTGTGAGGCTAGGGAAAAATAGGTCTACGGCTCTATTAGCTGATCTACAGGGCGTAGAGTTTAAAAATAAGGTTAACCTTAATAAGATTAAACCTTATTATTTCTAAGTATGCTAATATAAAGAAAATGCATTGCAGGTCCATGCTGGGGATGATTTGAGACCTGCCAAAGAGCTTTAAAGCCGGTGGATGGGTCGGTTAATTCCTTATATGGAGCACCTATATCTGGAGCAGAGATACCATTAGGGGAAACTCATCTGGTGGAGCAAAGGATACAAAGTGATTGAGCAAGAAGACATGACCTTTGTGTGGGAGGTCAAAGTCTTTTGCCATCACTGCTTACGACTGTTGACAAGTATCCCTGTTGAGTTCAATGAAGAAGGTGGGATGGAGCCGTTAGTTCATCCTCTCAACATGCTAAATTTTGACTATCATAATTACGAATAGAGGAATTCGTGATGGCAGGCTGTGTAAACCCATTATGAACATATACATTATATTTTGACGGAGCATCCAGGGGCCCTAATAAAAAAGGGAGTGTTGGAGTAGTAATCCGCGATCCCCGACGTAGAGTTACGATGAAGTTAGCTGCTTATCTCGGGGTAGGATTCACTAACAATATGGCGGAGTATAAAGCCTGATTATGGGACTGCATATTGCCAAACAAGGTGGTATTCGTTGGTTGTTAGTAAAAGGGGATTCCCAGTTGATCCTGAATCAGCTAGATGGGACGTACATAGTGCGGAATCCCATTCTTTGTATGTATCATCAAACTGCTATGACCCTACTTGAGGAGTTTGCGAGAGTGTCTTTTCAGCTAATTCCACGTTACTGGAATCAGTTTGCAGATTCACTGGCAAATCTTGCTTATGAAGAAGACCTCTTCTTCAATTGTGGTCCTAGTTTGGATATTGTTATCAATGATGAAACAGGACCCGGTCGCTTGTGGGGAATGTTATTAGAGCATGCAATATATGGCAGACGATGGTTGATATGGGTGATGCAAAGAGTAGCCGATACCAATCTACCGTTGTTATCCTGGGCCAACAGGTTGATTAGACAACATGTTATGCGTACACCTCTTGCTATATATGCAGGAGGGATGGGTCATAACCTTATGCATTTAGTTTAGGGCTGCAAGCCTGTTTTTCCTCCTTGGAAAGGAGCCTATTATTGTATATTTATGCTATTTCGAGGAGGGATGTGTAGGTTCTATTCTATTTTATCTTGTTAGGCCAAGAGGGCCCGTTTTGCGAGGTGTTACTGTTTTATTTCATTAGGCCAAGAGGGCAAATTTTCTGTTTAGTACAGATGCGGTTAATGGTTTCCTGTTTTAGTTTTGTACTAAACATGTTCAAAGACAAGATTGGAAGGAGCCTTTGGTTGCGTGGAAACTTCTCGTGGCCCTATCCAGGTGATATCTTTCCTTTATGAGTACTATGTTTTATGTTATATGTATCTGTGTACTTGTGGGGGATTTTCTTTTCTTGTTGGGGACCGGCATCCAAGGCATGAAGTCCCAGGTTTAGGTTAGGTATGTTTGAGGGAGGTCTGAGTAGTCGTTGCCTCCTGTAAAGACATTGCCAGGCATTGAAAGACCTATTTTAGACGGGAATCCTAGTGACCCTGTTCTGCTAGCCTGCTAGGTAGCCATTCTAGGAGTTCTTGTTAGTTGTGAGGCAGTTAGAGAGGCCTGCAAAAGAAAAAATAATGATGATGATAAAAACCCTGAATATCTTAAAGACAATAAATATGTACAAAGGTGTGTAAAAAGGGGTTCTAACCCCTATATAAAATAGAAAAGAAGAGAAAGGAAAATTTATAAGCAGTTGTTCATCGCCTTGCGAAGGCCTGGTAGGTTTCTAGGGACGAGTCTGACCCGAGGCCGATGCCTTGTCTTCCTAGGGGTGGCATCTTGCTAGGAAAAAAGAAATTAAGGAAGGTTGGAGCGAAAATAAAAGTGAGCGTCAGAAAAGGATTAAGTGTCGCCTTGCGAGGGCTTGGTAGGTTCTTGGGTACTAAGACAAGACCTGAGGCCGATGCCCTGTTCTCCTTGGGTCACTACGCTCAGCTCCCTCCTTTTTACATACCCGAGTATGTAAATAATAATAATAATAAAACCCTGAAAGAAGAAATGTGCTAAAAGAAAATACTTCTTGATTAGGCTATAGGAGTCCTCACCTAGTGGGAGCTCCTGGTTGTGTTGTCCTTAGTTAGGTAGGTGGTTCAGACCACCGCTTAGGGCAACCTCTTTGATAGTTCTTTTTTGTTTGGCCGTGTTGGAGTAGTTGGTTAGTGACTAGCTTCGGACCTTTTATCAGATTATGCTAGGCCTACTCCTTGTGGATGTCATGCCTTGGTTTTGTCAGGGGGTAGGGTGAGCATTGTATTGTATTTAGTATGTATCTATTTTGTATCAGCTTGATGCTTCCTTTGGTTGTTTTGTGCAGATCTACTGTGGGATTCGATAGATTGAGTCGCCCTATCCTGTGGTGATCACCAATGAGAGCGGAGTTTTGATGCCGAGAAGTGCTTAAAAATAGCCAAAAATTACGAATATCAAGGGAAAAAATATTCAACGTCGAAGGCGGCGGCTCAAGCTAGGACGATTTTCCAAGTGAAATACGACTCTTAAAAGGCGTCCGAGCGATACTTGTTGATTTTTGATAATTTTTCAGACTGTCGTACGGGTTGTCAGGAGTTGCCGGCCAATGTGGGATGTCAAGTCGGACGCGCAAAAATTTACAGCACTCGATTTGGACACCGGACGGGGAAATGGCCAACAAATGGGCAAGATATGAAAAGGTGGACATTGGAGAAGACCAAAAGGGGTGCCCTTTGGGACATTTTAACCCCCCTTCAAATTTTTTATCAAGAAGCATTAAAAAACGTGGAGAGAGAAGGAGAGACATGGCGTGAGCACGCATAGCGCATTTTTCGCCTCCTCCTCTCTCATCATGAATGTCAGGCTGTGAAGACCCCATACAATCGACAATGAGACTTGACTTCTCTCTCTTTGCTGGTCTTATCGCCTATCTTCGCCCGTGAAATGACTGTGGGAATGAGAAGAACCAGATCTAGTCTTTCTCTCTCCTCCCTCTCTCTCCCTTAAGGGGCTGTTCTTGTGTGGAAGAAGACAATGAAGAATGGTGGAGGAAAGCTTGTCCGGATGAGACCGGATTGCTTCCGGATGGATGAAGACTTGAAGAGCGCTGTTCTTGAAGATGCTGAGCATTAAATGCATGCTGGAAATCAGTCCCGTAATCAAAATCAAGAAACCAAGACCTGAAAATAAGTGGTAATGCTATTTTTATGAAGAAAAATGATCTTTTTATGCTATTTGCTTTATGAAACTTTGTTCATATGGGATGAAAGTTCATTATAATATTGTTTGCTATGAGTTTCAACTGTTTGCAACCTAAAAATCAGAAAATATAAGGCTACATGCCCGGAATTAGTGTTAAAATACATGAAAAACATGTGTTTTAAGGGTAAAATTGGGGGTTTTGCTATATAAATGAGAAATATGATATGTCACACCAACTAAATCTGAGTTTTTGCTATCAATGAACCTAAGGGCCATAGCCCACAAACAATTTTCATTTTTAGTCATTATTTATTAAAGAAAAATAGGAAAAAAATACCCAAAAATGGAAAAAATAAGTTTAAAATTAGAAAAAAATAGGAAATGGGCTGAGGGAAATTAGGAAAAATTATATTTATGTTTGTTCAATGTATAACAATGGCAAAGCACGAGATTGGCCTCGGTTTGTCCCCGTTCCTATGTTTTGTGCGTATTTATCGGATTTTTAAGAGGAAAAAATGCATAGAAACTGAAACGCTGAAAGATAAAGAAAATATTTGATTTATGCATTGTATTTGGCATATAGGAAACGGTTTAAATAAAGAGGATGGTAGCATGAGCATATGGCTCGGTGCCTCCTTTCAATGCAGTAAGCGTTAATGAAACTCATGGAAAGAATGTTTTATACACTATGCACGATGCTGATTTTTCTTTTGTCTAAGCACATAACCATACACGATTTGCATTAAGCATAATAATTAAAAGGTATCAGAAAAACCTCCTGGATGCATGACACCTGTCTTCCTTAGGTTGTGACCAACAATGAGTGTGAGAGGATGTCCTAAGCTGTAGGTTAGTCGTTGGGTCCTAAGAGGAAATTATAGTGAGGAATGGTACATCCTGGAACGTAAAATATTGGTACCTTGAGAGGAGTTTGTGCTCGTATGTGTTATATGTTTAGTAGCGCATCAAAGGGCCAATCCCTGCGATGTAGAAGAGCTGCAGTGGGGCTCTGACTATTAGTTGGTGGAGTGCCTCCATATGTTTAGCAGCGCATCAAAGGGCCAATCCGTGCGATGTAGGAGAGCTGTAGTGGGGCTCCGACTATTAGTTGGTGGAGTGCCTCCATATGTATGTGATCGAGGTGTTACGCCTATGTACTTTGGGTTCTCCCTTTGAGGAGTTTTAGGGAAATGTTGGACTATAAACTATAAACGCAATAGATTAAGCTTTAGGGCAATTTGTCCTTTAGCATTTGATAAACACTCCTGGTCCGCGAGGCCGTGAGGGTGTTTGTGTGTCATGAGCATGAGGTCCGGCTAGTGCTATAGCCAGTGCCGGCCCATTTTAGGTCCCATCATTCTTCTTGGATAAGGGCAATTAGGAGCAATATGACCTCTCTCCTTGCAATTAAAGCATTCAAAGTTTTCCCATCTATTCCTTGAAGGTCCTCTAAATCTAGGTTGCATTTGAGGTTGCCTTGCCTGCAATAGGCTCATATTCAAATTCAGATTTGCCAATTATTCCTGTAGTTTATTAATCACATCATCATCTAGTTTCCTATGGCCTTATTGAGTCCCATTCTCTGCTCTTTCAAATGCCCCATGAAGATTTACACTTGCTGTCCTGCATTTCCTACAACATTGTCAACTTGAATAGGCTGTAAAAATGCATGCACAACAATACCTCTTGATTGATTCGACCTCAATTGTATTTTCCTTTTCTTTTATTTGGCTATTTTGACTGCATCTTCATATGTATTAGGATCTTTGATTAGACTCTTTTCTCTAATTTTAGGTTTAAGCAATGAAACAAACTTGTCATTTTTCAAGGACATCATGGAAGGTTGCTCCATAATCTATGCAATTTCTATCCATTTTGCTTCAAATCTCGCTGCAAATTTAGACACTTCCTCATTTTCTCCTTGAAACATCTTTTCCAAAGATTTCCATAAACTCTGAGGAGTTTTCTTAGTTGCAAACCTTGTAACGAACTCATTTTTAACTTCATTCCAATGTTCCCTTGCTCTTCATTCAATAAGTTCCACCATAATCTTGTAGAACCTTCAAGTAACATGCTGATCATTTGAAGCTTATCTACATCATTGTTCCTTCAATCTCGGTAAGCCATCCACTCCAATCTCTTGATAAATTGATTAGCATCCTCATTTTCAATACCAAAGAAGGGTTCATATCCAAAAGCCGCCATGCTTGAGTTTGTGTACAGGTTGGTTTCCTAACCTTACACTTCCCAATTGATATAATATCAGCAAGAGATCTTCAACACAGGAGATCCTCAGTGGGGGCACCAATCTATGGTAGGTGAATTAGGTAGTCGGCCTCTAATAACCCCCAAAACAACACCACAACAAAATGTACGAGACGGTACCACTGAACACATGATAAAAAATTCTTGATCATTTACTCCTCACTGAGACTTCAACTCAACACTTAAACAATTCAAACCTTCAAGCTTAGATTTTACCACTTTTAGAGAGAATATAACATTGAAACAACCATGGTAGAGACTCTGACAACACGATCTTTCAGATTCACACAACTTTTATTTCTTAGGGATGGCAACCCCACGTAGCAAACTGCTCCACAAAGCGTAATCGCTTCAAGCAATACAAAATCAGTTGTAGACCCTCTCTATTCTTCTTTCCTTAGAGCACACATAAATACAAACCAAATACATGGGTAATCAAAGCTTTAAACGGAAAATTTTCATGCTCATTCAACTGCTACAAGCATTTCACTATTGAAGACATTCCATTATTGCATCAAAATAGAGCTTGCATTGATATAGCAATGGATAATCATGATGAATTCCATGGGAAACCAAGTTGGTGATGTAGATGCTGCTAAATTCACCTATTTCCTCATAGAGCACACAAATTGCTTCATAGAGCATAGAAATTGCCTCATAGATCATTACACAAAACAGTTCATAACTTTCTAACCAGACCTCGGATCGCCAAGCTTTAAAAAGGAAAGTTGTAGCTCGTTGTAGCTCTCTTTCCAATCTATAATCTTTAGACAACTCAGAGTCAAATTCCTTGATCTACTACCCTGAAACAGCTTTGCACAGTCTGTAGTCATAAATTCCTACATGTTCTGTATAGCAAACACAACTATTTTGTTTCAAAAGCACAATCTTGCATTGATAAAGTGTTAAGGGAGCTTCAAACTTTACAAACTCTGATTTATTATTTTCTTGGTTGCAAATCCTTTCAGATTTCCACTAACTCGAACCCGTGCATTCAACACTTGCTCATAATACATATTCCGTGCCTCATACCCAGTTTTAGATGTAGAGGCCCTTCACTTCCATTCTTCTCTGTTGAGACAGGAAGCCTCACTCAACAACTAACATGCATCACTCTCAACAAGGCGAAGAACAACCCTCTGTTGTCTTTCACTCATATCCATACATAAAAAATGATCTGCAAACTCTCTACCTCACAAAGCAGTATAAGAAAACAAGACAAAAGAAGACTCCTATTACCATCATCCAAAAACTGAGAACTCACATCAGCCCATTGACTTCAGCACAGCAGTTGTGCCATCTTGCTCCATAACTTCAGCTTCATGGTCTCTTTCTTCTGACAATTTGTTCTTCTTCTTTCGAGCTTCAGATTTCTCCCTTCTTCACCCTACAAGATTCTTCTTCTCCCTCTCTCCCTCCCCCCCCCTCTCTCTCTCTCTCTCACACACACACACACACACACATTTTTTCTCTTGTGTCAAACCCTCTTCTCTTCTCTTCTTTCCTAAAAAAGAACTACTCACATTTTTACTTTTTCCCTTAATTTTTCAAGTTGCCCCTTGCTTCCCCTTAATTTCTAGATGGAAAACATGCCCTTTGCCACGTAAAATTCCACTCAGGGACTCAAAACCAAAAATGAGAACACATTTTCTTCTTGTCTTGCATGAAGCGCATGTCTCAAAATTGAAATACCTCAACCAGGTGTCGAACATGCATGGCATCATTTGGGATTTCCATTTATCAACTTGACTCCCGCTACTACATGTATGTGTTAGAAAGAGAAAAATGACATTTGCATGTGTTATCCCACTTGACTTCATGAAGCATCATGTCCTCGGTCGCTCATTTTCACTCACCAATGTCAGACGTAGTATTTGAGTTTATGCATCGTCCTCAAGCAAGTCTATGGTAATTGGCTCATTTGGTTATTCAACCCATTGTTTCAGCTCTAGCCATAGCGTTGGATGCTACCTCAATTTTGCAGAGGATGTCACTCCTCTTTTCTTTCTTGGTACTCTTAATGAGTCATGGGATGTATTCCGCATTGCATTATGTGCCTCTACTACTACCTTGAAATTATCTAATGTTGAGAGTGCTCTTCTACACAAAGAGGTTAACCGTAAGAATTTGGATGCCTCTCGTGTGTCTCATGCTATGACAATTAGAGGCAGGAATGATGGATATGGAAAGCATGGTAGTGGTAGTGGCCGTGGACGGGGTACATTCGGATGTCTGTGGGCCCATGCCTTGTCAGTCTATGGGTGGTGCAAAGTATTTTGTTACATTCACAAATGATTTTTCACGAAAAGTTTGGGCTTATCCCATTAAGCTGAAATCCGATGTCTTGGATGTGCTTCAGAGATGGCTTGCATTGGTTGAGAACTAGTCTAGGTATAGGCTAAAATGCCTAAGGACAGATAATGGGGGTGAGTGTGTCTCACGTGCTTTTGAGTAGTTATGTGATGAGAGGGATATTAAGTGTCAGTTGACCACCCCCTACACCCCCCCAGAATGGTTTGGCTGAGCGGATGAATAGAACCATCCAAGAGCATGTACTCAGTATGCTTAGTCATGCAGGCCTACCATAGAGCTTTTGGAATGAGGCAGTTAGTAGAGCTGTGCATGTCATAAACAGATCACCTTCTAGTGGTTTGGATTTTCAGCTTGCAGAGGAGGTATCGACTGGAAAACCCCCCTCTTATGCGCATCTCCGTGTCTTTGGATGTGAGGCATTTTGCCATGTGCCCAGGGACAAGAGAAGTAAGATGGATCTCAAGAGTGTCAAATGCATTTTCCTTAGTTATGGGAATGCAAGTGAGACGGGTTACCATCTCTGGGATCCGCAAGCACCGAAAGTCATCCGCAGTCATGATGTAGTCTTCCATGAAGACAAGATGCATAGGCAGCCTGAGAGAGTTGTTGAGATCCGCATGGTCATATTTCAGGAGGAGTCGAGAGCTCCCGCACAGCCAGTTTGATAGCCTACAGTTGGAGTAGATGCTCATGGTCAGGGCATTGGATAGGGAGCTGGGCATGCAGTAAAGCCTGCCGTGAGACGGTCTACTAGAGACAAATGTCCACCAGATAGATTTCAGCTCTCGATGCATTATATCTTGGTTACAGATGTAGAAGAGCCTTTCACTTATGATGAGGCTATGCGCAGGGGTGACAATCACTCCTAGGAGAGGGCTATGCAGTCTGAGATAGACTCCTTGCATAAGAATGACACTTGGGATTTGGTTTCCTTGCCTACGGGCAAGAAGGCTTTGCCATGCAAGTGGATGTACAAGCTAAAAAGTATCCCTGGACACCCTAAGCCGGCATACAAGGCTAGATTGGTAGCAAAGGGTTTGAAGCAGGAGCATGGTGTGGACTTTGATGAGGTCTTTTCTCTTGTAGTTAAGATGAACACCCTGCCCTTAGTCTTGGCTTTGGTTGCTCAGCTTGACTTGGATTTATACCAGATGGATGTCAAGATGGCTTTCTTACATGGGAACTTGCATGATGAGATTTATATGGAGCAGCCTAAGGGCTTTGCAGAACCTAGCAGGGAGCACCTAGTGTGCAAATCGAGGAAAAGTCTTTATGGCTTGAAACATGCACCTAGGGAGTGGTATCATAAGTTTGATACCTTTATGCAGTCACAAGGCTACAACCGGAGTGCTATGGATCCATGTCTTTACACGAAGAAAGCCCATGATGGTTCTTTATTAATTTTGGTACTCTATGTGGATGATATGTTGATAGCATGGAAAGCTCATGATGAGCTAGATACTCTTAAGGCTCAGCTCAAGAAGAGCTTTGAGATGAAAGATCTCGAACAGGCCGCTCACATACTTGGTATACGCATTACATGCGACAGGCATCAGGGACTTCTCTACTTGTCACAGAGGGAGTACATTCATAAAGTCCTTGAGTGCTTCCGCATGCAGGACGTAAAGCCTATTGGCTATCCATTGCCTTCTTATGTGAAGGTATCGCAGGCTAATTTTCCACATACAGAAGAGCAGAAGGTCGAGATGGCCAAGATTCCCTATGCGTCCGCAGTGGGCAGTCTTATGTATACCATGATAGCCACTCATCCAGATATTGCCTTTGCAGTTGTTGTTGTGGCACGCTATATGGCTACATGTGGCAAGAAGCATTGGGATGCCGTAAAGGGTATCATGAGGTACCTGAAGGGCACTACAGATATGTGCATATGCTATGGCAGCCAGGTATACAGGAGTCGTGGGGTACATTGACTCTGATTATGCAGGACATGAAGATAGTAGGAAGTCCACTTCCAGCTATGTATTCACCTATGCTGGAGGTGATGTTTCTTGGATGTCCAGGGTGTAGAAATGCACAGCCCTTTCTACTATAGAGGCCGAGTATGTCGCAGCCAACTGAGGCTTGCAAGGAGGCCATTTGGTTGTGTCGTTTAGTTGCTGACCTTCGTATTGATGGTATCCCTACACTACATTCGGATTCTATGAGTGCTATTCAGTTAGCCAAGAATCTGGTCTTCCATGCGAAGACGAAACACATTGAGGTGAGGTATCACTTTATGCGTGGGGTCGTTGAGGACAAATCTGTTGATCTTGTCAAGATCTCGACTGACAAGAATCTTGCAAACCTACTCACAAAAAGCCTCTCTACAGAGCACTTTGCCTTCCTCAGGAGGTTGATGGGCATGGGATGAGATGAGGTCTTTCCTCATCCTATTGTACATGTGTACATATACAACGTATACAAGGGTGGATAAGGGTAGTTGGATGTGAATGAACTGGAGGGTAGGGAAAAACCCTAACCCTAATCATCCAAAGGCTATTTAAACAACCTAGAGGAGGTTACTCTCTATGTAAGGGAGTGTGTACTAGTTGTACTTGTGAACAACTCATTAAGTAAAATCTTCTTATACTTGAGTTCTCTCTCCTCTTGTGTGCACTTTCTCTTTCCGTCACTCTAAATTAACTTCATTTCACACTAGATGCACATGAGCATATCAATTTCTCATCATATCCTTCACCTCCATGGCTACCTGTCATACCCACCTCTCTCAGAGGACATGGAGAGAGTAAAAGAGAGTATTTTAGCTCAAGACCTCTTCTAAAGATCTCTTTTCTAGCTCAAAGCGCAACAACTTGGCACATAACACCCTAGAATTGTGGTCGCATGATGCCAGGAGGCATATTTCACGGTGGATTCCGTGCCATGGTGGATTCCGTGAGGTTTTACGGTGGATTTCGTAAACTTTGATGACCGGGGCTCATACACAAAGTGGATTCTTTGTGTGAGAAGTTGATGGGGACGCCTGTCCTTTTCGGGCGTTTCATTAATTTAGTGTGTACATGGGTGATTCCATAGCGGGTGATTCCGCAAAATGCATATTAAATTAATAAACGTTTATGAGTTTAGAGTGCGCACTCGTAATAAATTAAGGTTAGGATTGATTTCTAACCAGTTGATTTATTTATGTAGTTGAAGACTGCTAGGTATTCACTTTTGTCGGTTTAATTGTATTATTTTACTAACGATTGTGAATGCTTCAGTTGATGTGTAGAGATAGCAGCAGCAGCAGTGGCGGAGGAAAGCATTGGAGGATAGCGAGTATTTGATTTATCATTTATATTTTGATGGGCGCATACCTTAGGCATGGCACCTATATTTTATCGCGCCTATTTATTGAGGCGTTGGATATTTATTTATTATTTTGTATGCGCATGGACGCACGATTATGTTATTTGTACTTGGACATTGTATTAGGCATGCCAGACTCTTTGGGCACTGGCCATTAGCTTTATTCCTATTTTGTGCTAGAGCAAACTCAAAAGCTAAAAGCTTGCTATTTTGTAATTTGGGCTATTATTTGAGCTTGAAGATGATTAATACATAAAATACATGCTTTGTGGAGCGCTCACACAAGGCATGGGGAGAGATTGCACCCAATTGGTCTCTTGTTCATGTCGTTCATGCTTTTTACCTTGAATTTTGTGCAAAAAGTAGAGTTCTATTGTTCTTGGGGACCTTCCGGCATTCACTACGCGAGCGTACAGCATCCGATCTGCGTACCAGTGGTATCAGAGTGAAGCTGAGATCAATAGCTTCCAATCGCTACCCATCTTGTGCGAAGGCGGAGCTCTTGGAATGATTGAGCTCTACGGTCAATCTCGTCGCGAACGGTCGATACGGAAGATTCCTGGCAATCAAGAACCTCTGTTTCCATCATTAGATCGCGAAGGACTAGCTTGCAGAGGCGGAGGACCACTCCTACATCCTCTTTGTCAAGTCGTCAAGAAACAGAGATAAGCCATATTTCTTGCCAAGTTTAAAAGCTTCAATCTTTAAGTTACAAAGCTTAGTCAATTAGAAGCTTAACTTAAGCTTCAAAACGATTCATTATCAAGGACGTGAGGACGTTCTGGGTGCCGATTTTTTCGCCGAGGACATATTCATGTCCTCAAAATTGATGACGGACCAAGAAGCATAAAGCTTCTTAATCCCCTAGGTCACCTAAAGTCATTCAACCATTCAAGTCTTCAAAGTTCTTTCAAGTCAAGTTCTGCAAGTCAGATAAAGCAACTAAGTTTTGCAAGTCCTGGAACTCTGTAAGTCACATAAGTCTGCAACTCTACAAGTCAGGCAAGTCACCTAAAGTCAAAACTGACTTCTGTTCAAAACTCATGGAAGGGCTGTTCCTGCACAGAAACTCCGAACTGCAAAGTTGTTCATTGGAAGATACTCTTCGCATACGCAGGTTTGCTGAAGCATTTTCAACATATGAAGAAGGATAAAATGTAGATTTTTCAAAGATTACAAATCCCGCAATAGTCGAAGACGAAGATTGTGAAAGCCACACCCAAAAATATATAAGCCTTGTATACCCGATCTTGAGCTACGCTCATCCCGCTAACTTGATTTTAAGAGTGAGAGGTCTTTTGAGTTTTACAGGATGACGGAACCACATATGGATGATCTAATGGCTGAAGGTGACCTACCTGAACCTACAATGGAGCAAAAGCTGGACTTAATTATGATGCAGTTGGACGAAGAACGACGAGCTAGACAAGCATTGCAAGTTCAATTGGTTAATTTACAAAGATCGTCTACCGACAAAGAGGAACCTCAATCTGAAGACCTTATCCAACGTACCATCGACACGACTCTCGAAGCTCAAACTATGCACAAGGAATCAAAGATAAGTAAAAGAAATTTGAAATTCCGTACTTTCAATGGCACTCGAGAGGGAAAAACTGTTCTTGCATTCATTAGTCAATTTGATGACTACTTTCATGAGGAAACCTATGCAGAAAAAGATAAAATCAAGTATGTCACTAATCATTTAGTGGATAGAGCATCACTTTGGTGGATCGTGGTTCGCAAAAGTATAGATTGTCCCACTACCTGGGAGAATTTCAAGAAGAAGTTTATGCAGAATTTTCTTCCTGCACAATTTCATGAAAAAGCTATAAAGCAATGGGACCTTCTTCAGCAATGGGATCGTGAGCCTATTCCTCAGTACACCGAACGCTTTTGGAATGCACTACTCCAGTTACGCATGCTTGAAGACGTACCTGAAGTGACACACAAGCGCAAGTATATGTCTGGACTACTTGGGCATTACTACGCTGAAGTTAATATGTTCAAGCCTGCAACTCTTGAAGACGCAATTTCACTAGCTCATGACATTGAAGACAAGTTGCGAGGTAGAGACAAGCGTCCACAGCAATTCCAAGCCAATGATAGTTATGGATCTAAGCAATTCAACTCAAATTTTAGAAGATTTAATCAAGGTCGTTTTCCTTCATCATCTTTCCGTAAAAATTGGGCAAAACCACCTGCTTTACCATCCAATACCAACCAAAACCCTAAGCCTATTCCACAGCCAAATCCTAATATCCCTAGACTTTCCGCCATTGCAAACAATGTAACCAAAGCCAAACCTATAGTCTGTTATAAATGCCACCAGCCTGGACATCTAGTAGCAAATTTCCATTCAAGGAAGCCATCTGTCCATATCAACTACCTTGGAGCAATGGAAGATGAAGAACATGAAGATATGCCTGATTTCACGGAAGATGAGGACGACACTACTACTCCTTCGGATACTTTACTAGGTATGCCAACTCCACATTCTTTATTGACAATGAAATGTTTAGTTCATGGAAAGGAAAAGATTATTTTGCATGATGATGGTAGTACTCATGATTTTATTTCTGCAAAGCTAGTAAAAGAATTGAAGTTACAGACTGTACCTACACATTATCGCATCAAAGCAGCATTCTTAGGCACTAGGTATAATGGTACACATGAAGTGCATGACTTAGAAATTCAAATTGGTGAATACATTGAAAGAAGAAACTTTCTAGTTGTACCATTACAGTCTAGTGTTATTATTTTGGATATGCCTTGGCGTCATCAGCATAACCCAGATATAGATTATTCCACACATTCAATTAATATCAAATTTCAAGGAAAACATATTACATTGTATGGTATGCATGCATTTAATGCTTTTCCACTGCTTTCACATACTCAAGCTAAACGTGCATTACGAAAAAGTAGTAAATCCTATCTCATTTGGGTGAATGAACTGCAAGTTAAAGAAAATCATATGCACCCTAGGCATAAAGAATTTCTTGCATACTTTAAAGATTGTTTTGTCGAAGATCTACCACCTGGTTTATCTCCTTCACGTCTAGAAGACCATAAAATAGATTTGATTCCTGGTACCCAACCACCTTGTAAAGCACCATATAGGCATAACTAGATAGAGCAAAAAGAAATTCAAAGTCAAGTTGAGGAATTACTAAATAGAGGATTGATTAGACCTAGTAGTTCTCCATTTGGTGCACCTGTTCTGTTAGTAAAGAAAAAGAATAATACCTATCGTATGTGCATTGACTATCGAGATTTAAATAAGATCACTGTAAAGAATAGGTATCCAATTCCTAGAGTCGATGACCTTATGGATAAACTGCAAGGTTCTGCCATATTTAGTAAAATCGACCTTAAATCTGGTTATCATCAGGTGAGACTAGATAAGTCTGACATATTCAAGACTGCATTTAGGACACAGTTTGGTCATTATGAATTTTTAGTGATGCCTTTCGGATTGACTAATGCACCTGCTACATTTAGTAGAATGATGAACTGTATATTTTTGAAATATCAATATTGTGTAATTGTCTTCTTTGATATTTTGGTGTTTAGTCAAAATGAGAAAGAACATTATGAGCATTTGTCATTGGTTTTCTAGTTATTAAAAGATAATCACCTGTATGCAAATCCGGAAAAGAGTGAGTTCTTTAAAACATAAATTGAGTATTTAGGTCATATTGTATCATCTGATGGAATTAAAGTTGACCCTAAGAAAATAGATGCAATATTGAATTGGCCTGTACCTAAAAATGTGCATGAGTTACGATCATTCTTAGGTCTTACTAGTTTCTATAGGAAGTTTGTGCGTAATTTTTCATTACTTGCTTTACCATTGACTAAACTTTTGAAGAAAGGTATTGTTTATCATTGGTTCGAAAATCAACAGAAATCCTTTGACTTATTGAAACATGCATTAACCCATGCTCCTGTCTTACAATTGCCTAATTTTAATAGACCATTCTTTCTAGTAGTGACTGATGCTAGTGGATCAGGAATAGGAGCCGTACTTATGCAGGATAATCATCCCATAGCCTATTCTAGTTGTAAGCTGAAACCCTCTGAACTGAAATATTCCACATATGATAAAGAATTATTAGCTGTGGTACAAGCCTTAAGACAATGGAAACATTATTTAATGGGTTCTGAATTTATGATTAAGACCGATCAGCAAAGTATTAGACATTTACTCAGCCAACCCCAAATATCTGACCGACATATCAAATGGGCATCCTTTATTCAGAGTTTTCATCCTATCATTCAATATCAACGCGGTAAAGAAAATGTAGTGGCTGATGCATTAAGTAGAAGACCTGCCATTCATAATATTTCTGTTATATCTTTTGATTCTTTGATTGCTATGAAAGATACTTATCATCAGGACATTACTTTTCATGTTGATTGGACTAAATTAGTTCAAAATAACTTGATTCCTATTGATTCACTATCTTATAATGATGGATTCCTGTTTTATGAAAAGAGATTATGTATTACAGTTCCATCCATATCTTTTGTTTTGAATGAGATTCATTGTCCTCCATATCAAGGTCATAGAGGTATCATATCTACTTTACGTACGTTAACTGAAGATTTTTATTGGCCGCATATGGACACTGATGTATCTAACTTTGTTTCTGAATGTTTGATTTGTCAAAGAGTTAAGAGACATCATGGTAAACAGTATGGATTACTTATGCCTTTGTCTATTCCGTCAAGACCATGGGAACAAATCTCTATGGATTTTATTACTGGTTTACCTAATACTAAATCTAACCATGATATGATTTGGACAGTAGTAGATAGGTTTAGTAAACAAGCATATTTCATTCCATGTAAGAAAACTTTAATAGCATCACAGGCAGCACAATTGTTTTTGAAAACTGTTTTCACTAACCATGGATTACCAAAAGTTATTATTTCTGATCGTGATTCTAGATTTTGTAACAACTTTTGGATTACCTTGTTTGCTAACCTAGGCACAAAAATTGATTTCTCATCTGCATCTCATCCTGAAACTTATGGACAAACAGAAGCTACTAACAGTACTATACTAGATCTTTTACGTACTTATACTATTTCTAAACCTCAGACATGGGATACACATTTGCATTTATTACAATTTGCATATAACAATACACCACACACATCTACAAAGAAAGCACCGTTTGAAGTGATTTATGGTTATAGATTATCTACACCTGTTGCATCTTTGTCAAATAGAATTCAGAGTGCTAATGATATTGCTAGTATGCACAATACTATTTTTGATGAGGTTAAAGACATGATTGCCAAAGCCCAGCAATCATATACCAAGCAAGCCAATAAGAAAAGACAAGCAATGAATTTCAAAGTTGATGACTATGTTTGGTTGAGAATAGAAAAACGTAGACTACAAAGTGTAGATAGACATCCAGTTGTCAAATTAGTCCCTAGATTCTATGGACCATTTAGGATCATTCACAAAATTAATGACAATGCATTCAAGTTAGAATTACCACCTCACTGGAAAATTCACAACACATTTCACATTAGTTTATTAAGACCCTTTAGAGGCCAATTACCTGTACATCCTGTTTATGAAAATCCACCTTTGTTAGAGGAAGAGACTGAAATACTTGAACCTGAAGCTATCATAGATACTAACTTTATGACCACTAGAACTGGCCGAAGATATTCTAGATACCTAGTCAAATTTAAGAACCATCCTGTAGAAGAGCACAATGGATGCACGCTAGAGACTTAAATGCTTTCCCCACTCTGTTAGCTCCACATTGAGCTAATAGCAATTGAGGTCAATTGCCATCCCACCCCGGGGGTATGATGCCAGGAGGCATATTTCACGGTGGATTCCGTGCCATGGTGGATTCCGTGAGGTTTTACGGTGGATTTCGTAAACTTTGATGACCGGGGCTCATACACAAAGTGGATTCTTTGTGTGAGAAGTTGATGGGGACGCCTGTCCTTTTCGGGCGTTTCATTAATTTAGTGTGTACATGGGTGATTCCATAGCGGGTGATTCCGCAAAATGCATATTAGATTAATAAACGTTTATGAGTTTAGAGTGCGCACTCGTAATAAATTAAGGTTAGGATTGATTTCTAACCAGTTGATTTATTTATGTAGTTGAAGACTGCTAGGTATTCACTTTTGTCGGTTTAATTGTATTATTTTACTAACGATTGTGAATGCTTCAGTTGATGTGTAAAGATAGCAGCAGTAGCGAAGGAAAGCATTGGAAGATAGCGAGTATTCGATTATCATTTATATTTTGATGGGCGCATACCTTAGGCATGGCGCCTATATTTTGTCGCGCCTATTTATTGAGGCGTTGGATATTTATTTATTATTTTGTATGCGCATGGGTGCACGATTATGTTATTTGTACTTGGACATTATATTGGGCATGCCAGACTCTTTGGACACTGGCCATTAGCTTTATTCCTATTTTGTGCTAAAGCAAACTCAAAAGCTAAAAGCTTGCTATTTTGTAATCTGGGCTATTATTTGAGCTTGAAGATGATTAATACATAAAATACATGCTTTGTGGAGCGCTTACACAAGGCATGGGGGGAGATTGCACCCAATTGGTCTCTTGTTCATGTCGTTCATGCTTTTTACCTTGAATTTTGTGCAAAAAGTAGAGTTCTATTGTTCTTGGGGACCTTCCGGCATTCACTACGCGAGCGTACAGTATCCGATCTGCGCACCATCGTAGGAGCACAGCATTGCTACAGATGCAAATTTGACACAATTTCAAGCAATGACCTACTCCCCCAAGAGGGCCATCTACACCTAAGAGGGTCCAGAGAAATTCCCTCTCTATTGCCCATAATCAGCAAAACCCTAACTATGGTTTTTTGTGGCAACCATAGCCCAAGCTTAAAAGCTTGGTTTTTTGAAATTTTCCACTCACTAAAATCATCAATAGTGATTTTAATCACCGATTTAAGTCATGTGAAGTCTGTTGCAAATCTGAAAGCCTCATCTTAAGTCCAATCACCTTGTGGATATCATTAAGCTCATAAGAAAGCCGACTTGTGAACATACACTATAAGATAAGTGCTTGTAAGTACTAATGCTACATTTCATAGTCATGATTTTGATTCTAATTAGTATGTGAAATGTATTTTACACTAATCCTCGGTCTTAAGAAGATTAGTCTCTATCTTAAGCACATGTATTAAGTGCTTAACTGTCATTGTAAGACTATATGTAGGTTGTAAACACATAGACCATTGTCCTTATTTCTCATTTTATCGTGTAACATATCACATTTAAGTCTGGTACTTATTAAACATTTATTATGCTTCCGTACTTATTGGTCATTCTGTAAATGACTAGACACTACCATTGCCTAGTGCAATCAATAAGACCGTCCTATTATGACCATGGTCCATGCCAATGTTAGACCTCAAATCTGTGAGTTTGATGATAAAGACTTTCATTCATAGCAAGTATTAGTAAAGTATAAAATGATGAAATGAGATTGCTTGCCTTTCATCAAAGGGACAAGGTTATTGACCCATCAAACCCACTTGATGTAGAAGATTATGAAAGAGTCCAAGCCATAATCATACTTCATTTGGATGAATCCTTAATTCATCACATTGACCAACTTTCCATTGCTAAGGAGAAATGGGATACGTTTGAAAAGCTATGGCACTAAAAAAAAAAACTCTAATTTTTTCTTAAGATCGATTTTTTTAGCTTGGAGTATAAGCAAGAAGAAGACCTAGGTAAGTTCATCTCTCACATGAAGGGGCTCATGGCACAGCTATCCTCAGTGCAAGCTCCAATTCATGACGAAGATACCATTGCGATTCTCTTGAAAGCTGTAAAGAAGGTATTCCCAACCCTTTTAACTACTCTTACAATTATACCTAATCCAACCTTGCAAAACACCATCCAATCTCATTTAGATTAAAAGAAAAAAAATCAGAAAGAAGATAACACTAGTCAAGCATCTACTTCAACAGCCCGTGAGCAACTCTTAGCTCATACTGTCTCCACTAAATGCTCCTTTTACAAGGGACATCTTGTCAGTAAACTGTTGGAAAAAATATCATCACAAAATGAAGTGTAACAAATGTAAGAAGATAGTACATATTACCAGTAAATATCCGATCATCCCTGAAGTACCAAAAGAATTGGAGACCAACTTTGTCTCCAAAACACCTCATGATCGACTTTTCGAAATCTATAAATCCTCTACTTATAAGCACTCTTGTAGTCTGATTTATAAAAGCATCCCATTTGTTTGAGGGGGGATACATTAACACGTCTTGTAGTCCAATGTCACTCTAGCATTGAGAAAGGTGTTGAGAGATAGACATGTGATAAGGATAGTTGGATGTGAATGAACCGGAAAGCAAGAAAAAACCCTAACCCTAACCACCCAAAGGCTATTTAATGAACCTAGAGGTCACTCTCAATGTAAGAGAGAGTGTACAAGTTGTACTTGTAAAGAACTCATTAAGCAGCATCTTCTTCTCGTACTTGACCTCTCTCTCCCTCTTGCGTATACTCTCTTGCTCTCACTCTGATATTGCAATACAAATATATGTGACAAGAGCAAGAGCTCCAACTACATTTGTCAAAAAGAGAGTCCCCAATGTCTACATTAAGTCCATGTGTTGCATATCCTGCAATCAAAGCATTTTAGAACATTGCATATCGAATGGGCAACCTCTCAAACACTTGGTGTACAACTACAAGCAAACCACATTTGCTACCGCTGTGTTGCCCACAACAACAATGTCCATGAACATTGTACTGATTCTATATGCAAGTTTTAGCATGTTTCTGATCTCTCAACTTAGCACATGCACTGAGGAGGGAAAGTGATTGTAGTATGTTGCATGCAAGTTTTTTCTCCTTTTTGCAGCTTGTGGTACAAGTGGAGAGCATGATGCAACTCTCCGTATCTAATGTGCCTTGAAATTAGAGAATTCAAGTAGAAGTGGTTCCTAACATGAAAAGCCAAGCTGTCAAAAGTCTGTTCAGCATCTTGCAAGCTTCCACATTCAACCAGCATCAAGACAAGGTAGTTGCAAAAAATCAGATGCGATCCCAATCCTCATTCTAATATGAAATTGTACAAGTGCTTGCCACACTTTGTTTTCTTCTCATGTCTACACTTTTGCAAAGTGTTGATCCAATTCTGTAGCTCAAAAGGCATCCTGATTCTCTACCTAAGCATGCTGCACTATCAAAAGTCACTATAAAAATCCATACTTTTCCAAAGTATCATGCTACTACATGGTTACACCACCATTGGTATTACTCATCATGCTATGTTATGAAGCATTCAGGAAATATCTCCCATCAAATAGTATATGTTTGTCTCCCAACTCAGAATGTGTCCCCTTTCTCCACCGTACCCCATGACAAACCCTAAGTTGTGTTGGCCAAAGCATGAGCGAATGGCTACAATGCAAAGAAAGCTGCTTGGTGAGGAGATTGCGATCACCTACAGACTGACGAAATGTGGTATGCCAAGTAGTACAACAGCCATAACCCAATGTGCACGTGTTGTGGTTGCCATTAACCAAACAAAAATATGCATCTTTGAAACAGAATGCTAGTTGGCCCTGCTTGGATTTCTCTAAAAGGGATCAACTTGCCATTTACAATCTGCATGTGATGTGGCTGCCATTGACCCAATGAAAATGTGCGCCTTTGTAACCGCATGCTTGCTTGACCTGCTTAGATTTCTGCTAAAAGGGATCAAACTTGGAGTTGCATGAGGCACAGACTCCTTGATGGTGTGCTATCATTCAATTCTACCCACAGTCCTCCTCCCTTCCAGTAGGCCTCGGGCTAGGAAGAGACGATTTGTCTATTGTTGTCTTCATCGTTCCATTCAAATAGTTTCCTCAACCGGCAAAGCCCTTCGAGCACAAGGTGCATATTTCCGTTAGCATTTTACACTAGAATCCATGATCGTCTTCTCTGCACGTACCCTACAGGAGCAGGTCGTGCTAGACGTCAATCACCTGAAACAAGCATCGCGCTATAGAAGAAGGCAAAGGAAGGGAAGGAGAGAGGGAGAATAGAGCGCTTTCTTAATTATTTTTTTTCCAAAAAAATGAAAATATTCACACATTTCAAGGCTAAATGAATCACTTAATTGAAGTTAAGAGTGGCTAACTTTTTTGAGACTTGCACCACATCCTCATTGTATAAGCATCTTTACTATTACTTAACGAGAGGTGGTGGGCGGGTGCCACATGGCAGCCCCCACCTCCCCCACAAGAAAAAAAGAGAATGGCGGGCCGGGTGCCACGCGTCCAACACCCGCCCCCGCCTGCAAAAATCACGCCCGCCCCAACATGAAGCGCCGGGCTGAGTCTAGGCGCGGAGCGCCTAGTATGCTCTAAAAGACAATGCTAACAAAAAAAGCTCAAATAGCGAGGGGAGGGACGAGCTTCATATTTGAAGGTGGACATGCATTCTCAATGTCGCAACCATGGGAGATAGCAATAGTGGGATACAATGACAATCGACAAGTGATCATACATGATAGTGTGCCACATAAGTCAGAAAGAAACTACCTTCAAGTACCCACTTGGCAATATACTAGTGGGGTGTTTCCCCACTTGGACTGGTCACACAATGGGCCTTTTGTGCCACATGTTAAAGTTTTTAACTCTCTTTTTAAAAAACCTTTAAATGTTCATTATTCTTCATTTTTTCCCTATGATTTTTTTTTTTTTTTGGTTTGTTCTCCCAAGATTGATCATGGGCATTTGTGATAAGACATGCATCCATTTTGGTGTCAAGGAGCCATGGGAGGAAGGAGAAGTTACATACACTATAATGGCCCCCTTACCCAAGGGCTTTTCCTTGGGATGAAACTAGCTTAAGAGAGAGACCTAATCAAATATTATGAGCTCACAAAAGAGAGATGTAAAGTAAAGCCAATGATTACCTTGTTGACATATTATAGGGTACAAAGTTTGCTATAAAATATTTAAATTCACTATTGCAAAAAATGAGGTATTGTTAGCAAGACACAACTCAGTTGGTAGAGGTGGGTGCATGTGTTTCAACCAATCTACGGAGCGATTTCTCCCAACTATTGCATGGCTTGCAACACTTGTCATCCTTCAAAGATGGTGGCTCCTAGGTATTTTTAGACAATGCCCCAATAATAGGCCACACAGTACCTCATGAAATAGTTGATGGATCTTTAAACTGCTCTATAGTTGCTTACATGTGCATCTAATAGGGTAGGATTGAGTGTGCATCCAAGATGATAGCATACTCTACACACACTACCTAGAACATTGGGATTCTTTCTGGCAACCCATACATTCATTTGATTGGAGATCTAATTGAGAATCAATATTCGAGCCTGTGAATGACTCTATTTAACCATAGCATATGCTTAGCTTGACTTATATATGGTAGTAGGATGTAGGGAACCTTGAACCTATAACTTGATATTTTGAAGTCATCATGAGTTCTACATTATTTATATAAGTAACTAATATATTTATTTGCTTCTACAGTAATAAATCGCATTTATATTGATTAGCTTTTATGGATTTTTTTAGGATAGGCATTGGTAGTATTTGGCCATTCACAAACCTTTCCTTGAAAATTCTATCTTTCCTCAAGATTGGAAAATTTTAACATTGTCATTCCTTGGACACTCATAGTTTTTTATCTTCCCTTCATGTGATATGTTTGGGGCCTTTGGATAAGTGTAGGGCTATCAAATCCTAACTATGCATGAAAGGGATATTAAAAGCCAAGTCTTATGGAAACCTTATGCATGTCAAATCACCTGATGTTAACAGAGTCAAGTTGAAAAGTGCATTGATGGATAATATTTACTTTGTAGCATCCCCCCCCCCCCCTCGGTGCATAAGAACGTCCCCCCTTTTTAATTTTTTTTAAATTAACTCAAAATTTTTTACCTCTCTCTCTCTCTCTCCCTGCCGACAGCATGTCGGGGAGAGAGAGGGAGTAAGAGAGGGAGAGGGGGCATGCACCCCCCCAGGTGGAGGGGTGGCGGCCATTACACGGCCGTCTCCCCCCTCATATACCACCCCCTCCCCACTATAAAGGGGAGCCCCCCCCCCCCCTCGTGGGCTCAGACGCAACGTCCCCCCCCCCCCCCCCCGGTGATCTGCAACAACGCCGCTTCCCTGCTCGGCCTGAATGCCACTAGGCTGCCAAAGCCGTCGCCACCACCATCATCATCATCATCTCGTCTTCATCAGCACGACGCCCCCCCCTTGCTCTATCAGTAAACAAAAAAATTAAAGAAGCTTCTTGGGAAGCTTCCACAAAAAAGTTTCCTAGGGGGTGTTTCACCCACAGACCACGGGAGGACGCAATTCGTCTGCGAAGGGAGTTCCCTTGCGAGAAGGAAGGTCTACCAGTTCGCAGAGAACTTCAGCACACCCTCCATCTGCCCAAGCCCCAATTGTGATGGCCCCAAAGCGGCACACGAGAGGAGCACACACGGGAGTAAGAGGGGCACATGTAGGAGTCCCCACCCGAAGCGTGAGAGCCGATAATACCCCTCTTGCGGAAGTTCAGGTTCCATCAAATTCACCCTTCGTTTCCGCATGATATGGGTGCATTAAGTATAAATTCGCATAGGGAAAACCTAATTGCATTACTAGAACGCTTCGTTTTGAAAAGATCATAGGAATCTTCAGAAGATTTTTAAATTGCATGACAAAGTATTTACATTCCTCGCATCATCATGATGAAAGGTTGTCGCATTTTTGAATATATGGTTTATGTGTTAAAAGATGCACTTATGCAATAATGCCCTAGTTGCATCGCGCACATAGGTTAAATATATATTGGGATGCTCATGTGCATTGGAAGGTTTGCATTGGGTAACTTATGTGGCAAGAATGGGTTATGTTGTACACAATGCATTTGTGCAATAAAAAAACCCCTTGTGACGACCGTAAATAGGTTGATTCGTAGAAGGATATTTAATTAAAGAATAGGTAGTTGCTATGGAGAGGAATAAAAGGGTCATATTTCTGCATAAGCAACTGCATTCTATTTTGCGTGACTTGCATGAGAAAGGAAATGAGTATGCTTTTATTTCAATATCGTTGTAACTGTACATAGCATAACCTGCATGCATAAGCAACTTGCATGCATAAGTAAATGTATGAAAAGGAAAAGGGTTATATTTCATTTGATGAAAAGCATATAATACGCATGAAATGACAGTTACATTCAATATGAAAGATAGGCTTAGTTAAGTTGAAATGTTGCTTAGTATTGTGCTTGCAGAGTTAATCCAACTTAGAACATTCTATGTTGTGAGTAAGAGAGGGTACTAGGCCTTAGGACACGAATACTAGTAAAATCGACAAACAAAGGATATTAAGCGACCAAGCGAGTTGCTTGCAAACTGTCGTTACGACCTTAGACTACGAAATAAGGATGCTTTCCTAGTCCAGGATAAATCGATAGGTTAAACTCTAGGTTGGATTATTGATCAAGGCCTACGCCTTGCATATTTGGAGAGGATAATTTCAGACAATCATCGGATTGTCTGATTGGACAATCTTACTAGGGACAAGTGGTCCATAAGGGAAAATGACGTTATCTTAGGGTTCTCGTCTTAAAGGTTGAAGGACCAAACGATAAAATCTCACAAGAAATCCTAAAGCCAAATCAATCTTCAACCTAGTGGGACTAGGGTTTTGGATTGGGGCCAATGGGACTCCCAAATCCTATACCTTGATCAAATGTATTCTTAATCAAAGTTTGCCATAAGATAGGGGATGTAATTCCTCAAGATAGGTACTGCTACCTATCTCGTGTATCAAGTCTGCAAGGTCACATACTATTGCAATTAAAGCATAAGATGACTCTACTACATCCTAGGCCAAGGAAGGCGAGTTCTAATTACAAGTTAGATTCATTAAGAGTTGAGTAGTCGCCCTACTACAAATCTCTCTCTTGGGGACTGATTTGTCAAACTTAGGGCAATTCTGAATTGCCAAGAAGCAAATTGACCAACCAAGGACAACGGGGTTGTCCAAGATCTATTTGACTGTAGTACAAGGAAACCTAAGATAATGATAATTGGGGTCGGTAGGGTATAAACCCTAACCCAAGGAGAAAGGGTAACAAGCAACATAGCTTGCCAAGCCCTTGGAATCTCACTAAGTCATGAATGATCCAGGATCGAATGCTGGGAGTATTCGGAAAGAAGGAATCACACCTTAGCAGTTGGTGATACGAACGACCACAGAAATGATCGTGATTGTACACTGAGGTACATTGTTGGAACTTCTTTGCTCAAGGTACTAATTCAAGGACAAACACTTAATGCTTCAGGTTAATAGCCTGGAGGGATATACAGGTTCAGTTACCTCCAACTGCATGCCTGGCCCTATCCAAGGGGGTTGTTAGCCGCACCGGGTACATGGACCAAATCCGCCGCAAGAGATCTCTCCGTGGGTGCTGCTTGCAGTGGGAGGACGCTTGGGTGCCAAGGGAGGCTCTGGCTGTAAATTCCTTGCCTCCGGATCCCGCACAAGAGGCCAACGTGACTCGAGATGGGATCTCAAGGCTCGTGTACTAGTCTATGGGCGAAACTTGGAGCAGCAATCCTGTTGATTGCTGGGATAGCCTTTGGGCAAGATACTTGATGTATTCCAAGACTATGATAAATAAAGGTCAAATATTTGGAAAAGAAACTTGCTTGATATTTTTTTAAAAAATAAGTGCCTAAGTTGCGTGAAGGAACATGTGTTTAAATTGGGTAATTGAGGAAGCTGTTTTTGCATGTCAAACATAATGTGGTAGGTAATTAGATAACTAAGAAACCTGAGGAAAGTGCGGTGGACATGACTTGGGTTCGTCCTACGGAAGGCTGGTCCCGGTTAGCTAGGAACTTTTCTCAAAAGACGTGTTAACAAGATTGTGAAGACCTAGAGAGTTAGTAGAGCTAGAACCTCGATTTATGCTGTTTTAGGGGAGCGGAATGGGACTATGCCTTATGGGCAGAAAGGTTGAGCTTCGCATCCCTCTCATTTTCCATTCTCCATGAACCAAGTGCAGCATAAATCTACTTCGACTCTGTTATTCCTATGCAAAGTGGTTCATCTGGAGCTCGACGCTAGCTACTTCCTAGAGACTTGGCTGATAGGAAAGAAACCCTGACTTCAGGTCGGTCCTAAGTGGGAACGGATGGATACTTCCGCTTCGAGGAAGACTCGGGAAGACCTAGATCGCAAACCCTATGACATTCCTTGCGAGTGCCAGGTGGCGCTTTCTAAACTCCCCTCCCGATGGGCTACTAAGACGTGTCCCACAAGTGGACAAGTAGACACGTTACAGTTGGTATCAGAGCGAACCAACGAGATCTAAAGATTATAAGGGAACTTAATGGAGGAAAATAAAGGGAATAAGGGGTTAACAGGGGAGGGTGAGTAGAATAGAGTAGTGTTTTCTATTGAAAACATTTCTTTACTCACTTATGGATGCTAGGTTGCAGAGTCACGAAGCATGGAGCAAGTTCTTGGTGTTCCAAGTCATGTTCGTGACTGCAATGCATGCTTCAAATTTTTGTCTTGACATGATGAATATTCTGGACCGCATCTATAATCCTTTGCCCTTGTATGAGGAACGGAGATGAACGGGAGACTCAGGAATATACTACATAGCAGCCCACCGACTCACGTACCTTCAAACCAACTTGAAGAGAATCAAGTGGATGGAGGATTTACAGATTGTGAAGCTGTTCATCTTTGTCGAAGCTCGCGTAAACTCAACTTTGCATGTTAGTGGTCGGCAAGTCAAGCAGAATAAGTACGTCTATGAAGAAGTGGCCCGGGTAATCTTTGCTGACAGAATCAAAGTGTTAGGGCACTATGAGAAGAACAGGTATCAAAGGAAGGGATACCCCAAGCTTCCTATGACTTACCGTTTCTTGAAAATCCATGACCCCACTCCATATTATTATTCCGTCCCTGTAGCCGATTGTAACACAATCCTATTTTCCCCAAACTGATGTATCAATCAGCCTGTCCTACTTATCCAAAATAAATGCACTCAAAGGGATATGCCTTTATGAATAAATAATACTTTTTACAATTGTCTATCTTGATCATAAATGTTAACTAAGGTGTTAAGTGATTAAATCACTTAGCTAAAAAGATGTGCTAGTCATATTAACATAATACGGGAACGTATGATAAAATGTTAATATAAAGAATCTTATTGTTTAGACGCAATCCCAAGCGCAGGTTCCAAATCTGACTCCTACACTAAGTCCAGCTGTGGCTCAAGAGAAGAAATTCCTTCTCAAAAAAATTAAGCCATCCGAGTTTGATGGCAAGGGAAGGATTGTTCAAGCCGATGCGGAGATCTGGATTGAGTCCATGGAGGACTTTTTTGAGGTAGCAAAAATTGCACCTGCTAACCAAGGCATGCTTGCCAAACTTAAGCTTACAGGTGAAGCAAGACTTTGGTGGAAATAGTGGTGCAGAGACCAAGCGATCTTGGAGGGGACAGTCACTTGGGATAAGCTTAAGGAAGCTGTGTGAGGGAGGTATTTACCACCTGCCTACCGCACACAAAATATGAATGAATTCTATGACTTGAAGCAGCTAGGATTATCCCTTGAAGCATATTATTCGAATAGCGCAGGGTCAAAATCAGGGCCAAAGAAAGAAAGCTAGGGTCAATGCTATCAACAACTTTGTTCCAACACAAAGGAATGATCACAACCCATGTTGCTTCCATTGCAAGGAGCCCGGACACTTCAAGAGGGAGTGTCCCAAGCTTGGCAGAGGGCATCGCCAAAGGCAATTCCAAGGTCAAAACAAAGCCGCTCATGGCAAGGAACCACCGTTATGGCCAGAGGGAGAACCTCTAGTGTTTTCAACAAGGAGCTGGACAATGAAGAGGATCCATCCATGGATGTTGACATTGAGAGGGCAATGGTTCATGCCACTCTTCATAAGAAGGGTCCGAATCACCAATTCTCGGTGATTCAAACTCCATTAGAATATCAAGGTAAAAGCTTCAAAACCTTGATTGACTGTGGCAGTACACATTCCTTCATCTCACCAATCTATGCAAAGAGATTAGGGATAGCCACAATAGATGCACCTACTTTACTTGTGGAATTAGCAAATGGTCATGAAGTCACTTGTACTAGGCAAACTACTAAGGTGAAATTCCTATTGGGTGGGAAGCCAACTTCTGTGAGATTCAGGGTAATGAACCTAGGTGTCCACGAATGTTTACTTGGAATGGATTGGCTAATACCCAATGATGCCCACATCCACTATGGGAAGGGCCAAGTCTCCTTCCGAAATTTCAAAGGGGAACTAGTCATGACTCAAGGTGAGGCTGGTAAGCCAAAAATACAGTTGGCAAAAGAAACACGGATAACAAAAGGTGTTCAAAAGGGTCTACCTGTCTATCTGATTAAACTGAATAAGCTAGATCAGAATCAAGAATCTGGAGAAGAACCTTCATGGTTAAAGGAATACGCAGACGTATTCCTCGAAGATCTGACGGAACTTCCTTCCCAAAGGAAAGTCGACCACGAAATCAAACTTGTGCCAGGAGCTGCACCGATCTCAAAGAGGCCATATAAGATGTCCACCCTAGAAGGTATCAAACTGAAAGAGCAACTTAAGCAACTACTAGATCAAGGCTACATCCATCCTAGTAGTTCTCCATGGGGAGCTCCAGTGTTGTTCCAAAAGAAGAAACATGGAACGCTTCGCTTATGCATTGACTACAGAGGGTTGAATCAAGCAACCATAAAAAATAAATACCCCATTCCAAGAATAGATGAATTACTTGACCGTCTTCAAGGGGCAAAGATCTTCTCAAAGATAGATCTCAGATCTGGATATTATCAGATAAGGATCAAATAAGAAGATATCGTGAAGACAGCATTCAGTACAAGGTATGGACATTTCGAATTCCTAGTGATGTCATTTGGGCTGACAAATGCTCCTGCTACCTTCAACAAGTTAATGCAGGATATCTTTAGGCCCTATCTTGATGACTTCGTACTCGTCTTTTTTGATGATACCCTAGTCTACTCAAATAGGGAAAGGATCATGAACCCCAGCTTTGCATTGTTCTTGAAACAATGAGAGCACACAAGCTTTATGCCAAGAAGAAGAAGTGTGCATTTTTCAAGCGACAGATTGAATATCTGGGATTCATTGTATCAACAGAAGGAATTTCAATAGATCCAGCAGAGACGTTCTGGAATGGCCAACACCAACTTCTATCAAAGAAATACGAAGTTTTCTTGGATTGACAGGGTGGTGCAGAATTTTCATCAAAGATCTAGTGTTGGATTGTTGAGATGATTGGGGCCCTTCTTGTTGAGAGCAGCATGTAGTGTTGCTCTTTCCATGTCCACTTCTAAAGTGGGATCTTCTTCTTCTACTATCCCTTTGTCTCTTCCCTTGAAGGTTATTCTGGCAACTTTCCCTTTGGTGGCTAAAACTGCTCGATATTCTAGCCATGAAATTGCCCTTGGGGGATTAGTTGCCCTAACTTTGGACATTGTCTTTTAAAGTGGCTGAGCTCATTGCAATGGAAATATCTTGGTAGCTCCTTGTTGCCAACTATAGGTAAAAAGTATCCAATTGCACTTGTCTTGGCCTTCTTCCTTTGCCCTATCTGATATTGTCACTAGGTCTTCTTGACATATCCTCGCAGCCCTTTCTATGGAGAATTTGTCCCCAAAATCTACCACTCTTGGATGTTGATTGAAGTTCATGTATAATGGGCCTTGCTCAAATCAATGAGTCTTGTAGGTCAAATGGCAAATTGCTTCAAGACAAATATCCAATGGAGGATTTAGCCCATGAAAAAAAATTGATACTTGTTGTGTGATGTCCATGGGTGGAGCATAATTTAGAAGGGACAACAATATTGAATAATAAGCCTCAAAGGTTAATCTAGATTTCTTCAAGCTAAATAATTCATTCATTTTCAGTGTACGATAGGTCGATGGGAGGTATCACCCATGTATAGCATCCTTCAACTTGTCCCAAGTAATAGTTCCCTCCCCAACCCCTTGGTGCTTGCACCATTGCTCCCACCAAAGTTGGTTCGCCTGTCAACTTCAATTTTGCTATCATTACTTGATTTGGAGGAGTGGTTTCTATACTAGCAAAGTAATCCTCCATAGATTTGATCCAAATCTCCACTTCAGACTCGACATCCTTTCCTTTGCCATCAAACTCGAACATTTTGACTTGCCTAAGAAGGAATTTCTTCTCTTGTACTTCGATCAAGACATGGAAGGTGTAATACCTTAGTTGAGTTAACATTCACAAGATTAGTTACACATCTTGAGTGTTTACAATACTCACCTCTCTTTAAGGTCTTTTTCAACACTTGAACTCACGAATATTAAATTTATAACATACACTTAGTATGAAGTACAAAATCTTGCAAAAATTTGAGAATATTTTATTATTCATGATTCACAATAGGACTAGTCGAATCTCTTTATTATGTTAAGTAGATAGTTGGAATCAAGCTAGAAAAGCTTTTGGATCAGAACAATTCTAATTATGAAATTCAGATATATCAATGGTTCTGTAGGTTGGGGGTTTATTAAATATTTTTGTGATTTTGTATTTTTGGAGACGATCTAGGAAACCACCCTTACAATAATTCTAATGGTGCGAGCACCCTAAAATTTTTGAGATGTTTGTAGTCACACCTACTTCAGTCTCTTTGTAAGGAGCAGTGAGAGCTCAAGACTAGAATCCCATATGCACAGTAGGAGAAGTGTTGAGATGACAAGCTCAACACATGTGGACATGGATGATGGACCCCCTGGTTAGATGGATCCACACGTCTACACTTAGCACGTCGGTGATCATTATGACTCTCACATGGCCATTGACTCATTACTTATTATATTCAGGTTGTTACACCTATTTACAACTGGCATAGTTACAGCGCCAGTCGACTAGTGTAGTCGGTTATGCATTGTTTGACTTAGTAGGCCACTTTCCTTTTATGTTGTATCTTATCTATACTTTGTGTACATTGTAAAGAGTGTGAAGAAGAAGAAGAAATCAGAAAGAAAACGTTTTGGTCTCCATCTCTCTTCTTGTCTCTTGAGTGAGCTTCTCCTTGTGCATTCTGTGTGTGTTCAGCGCAGCATCTTGAGCAACCCCCTCCACCACGCGATTCTTGACATGGTATCAGAGCCGCACCACTGAGAGAGGCTGTTTTCGAAGGTTGAAGCAAAGGGGAAGAAGCAAGGTTCGAGCAAGCAAGCCACGGGTAAGAAGCTCTCCCATCCTTCCACTCTTTCTCTTGGATAGTGCCTGTGGAGGCACCGGAAGCAGGGCAGAGCAAAAATCTCAGATTGCAGTGAGATTTGGTGTGCGCGAAGAGCACTGTATATTCTGCAGATAAGCCCTTTAGGGTTTTGCGGCAGTTATTTTGGGCATTTGAGGCTGTTTCAGGGCCCGTTTTAGAGCCGCAAGTTGCGGACAGCAGTTTCAGGGTACGTTGTGACTTCAACTGTATCGACCGACAGTGGGTGCGCAGGTTACAGATTTCAGATCTGTAAGATTAAATGTGTTTACCAGTGAGTAAACACGAGGTTTATCTGCAAACAGGTTGCAGATTGCATGTATTTTTGAGCAGACAGTGAAAAAGGCTGTCTAGTGTATTGCTGTGCACTACAGGTCGAGGATTGCAGAAGATTTGCTTGCTGTTTGGTATTATTCTTGTGATAATGGCAGAGAACAGTGGAAGCCCCATCATTGAGAAGCTTGACAAGAACAACTACCCTTCATGGAAGTTCCGTGTCACGAACTTTCTTATTGGAAAAGGCCTCTACGAGTTCGTTTCAGGTGAAGAAAAGGAGCCGGAGGTGAGTGATCCTCCAACTGCAGAAGAGATTAAGGCACGAAAGGAATGTAATGCAAAAGACAAGAAGGTCATGTATTGGTTGTCTGCAGTAATTGACAATAATATGTTGGGACACATTAGAAATGCAGAGAATGCATATGCAGCTTGGACCATACTTGAAAGTATGTTTTCTGTAAATACAAAGGCACGAAAGATTCAACTCAAGCAAGAGTTGAATACATTGAAGAAAGGGAAGATGTCTATAAATGAGTATGCACTGAAGGTAAGAAGCATTGCAGATGCATTGGCAGCGATTGATGCAATGCCTGATGATGATGATTTGGTGTCGTCTACCTTGGGTGGACTTAACAATGAAAAGGCTTGGAAGTCTTTTGTAACTTCCGTATATGTCAGAAAGCCATTTCCAGATTTCGATGAGTTGGTCTCCCTTATGATCACTGAAGAGATCAACATGCAGAGTGAGACATCTGAAAGAAGCGGTGAACATGTCCAAGCTTTCTACTCCAGTTCAGGAAGGGGACGTGGCAGGTTCTCTTCAAGAGGCCGTGGTATAGGACGTGGTAGTGACAACCAGCAAAACAGATTGAATCAGCAATTTGGCGATATGCAAGTTTCAGGAGGTCGTGGTAACTTTAGAGGCAGGGGGAGCTTTAGAGGAAGAGGTGGATGGTAGAACAGAGGTTCTAACAACTCTGGTATTGTGTGCCACTACTGTGGCAAAACATGTCATATTGCACCTCAATGCTATGCCAAGAAAGACGATATTCGGAATGGTAAGTTGCAGCAAGGAAACTATGCATCGTCTTCACGATAGAATGAAGACAAAAATGAACGTCTGTTTGTTATGCAGCATATGCTGAATGCTATTACAGGAAAGGGAACACATGAAGATGTTTGGTATGTCGATTCAGGTGCATCCAATCATATGACCAGCCATGCAGAATGGTTTGGAGAGATGTAGGATTTGCAGAATGCAGGTTATGTGCAGACGGGTGATGACTCATGCCACCCAATTTCACACATTGGAAAAGTTCCCTTGTCCTTGCATGATGGTAAGACAAAGAGTCTTTCAGATGTATTACATGTGCCATCTATTACAAAGAATTTGGTGTCAGTCGGTCAAATGGTAGAGCAAGGGCTGCAAGTCAGATTTAATGCAAAGGGCTGCTTTGTAGAAGATTTCAATGACAAGTGCAGGTTGGTAGCAAAGGGAAGTAGAGTTGGACGTATGTTCACTCTAGATGCTGGAATTCCTACTATGAATGCTGCTATGTATGCCAAAGGAAAAGGTGTTGTTGCAGACATTGAAATTTGGCACAAACGCATTGGACATGCAAATGTACAAAGGCTGAAACTAATGCAGTCCAAAGGGTTGGTTACAGGTTTGCCTACATTTAGAGTTGCAGAATTTCAAAAGGTATGTGAAGCATGTCAGTTTGGTAAGCAGTCAAGGCAACCCTTTTCACATGATAGAGATGTAAGCAAAAATATTCTTGATATTGTACATACAGACATTTGGGGGCCTACACAAAATGTATCTCTTGGAGGCAGTTCATACTTTGTCATATTCATTGATGATTGTTCTAGAAAGCTGTGGGTATATTTTATGAAGGAAAAGAGTGAAGCGTTTGAGCACTTTAGAACTTTCAAGGCTGCAGTTGAAAGAGAAACATGCTTGAAAGTAAAGTGCCTGAGGTCAGATGGAGGGGGAGAGTACCTCTCAAATGAGTTCAGTGATTTTCTGAAGTCTCATGGGATAAAGAGATAGTTCACATACAGGTATACCCCACAGCAAAATGGGGTTGCAGAAAGGAAAAACAGGCATATTTCAGAAGTTGCACGCGCCTTGATGGCTGAAAAGAATATGCCTAAGCATTTTTGGTCTGAGGCTGTTCATACTGTTGTTTATATTATGAACAGAACTCCCATAGCTGCAGTTCATGGTATGACCCCCGAAGAATGTTTTACAGGTAAGAAGCCTGATGTTTCACACTTGAAAGTATTTGGCTGCATTGCGTATGTTCATGTGCCAGATGAGTTGCGGAAGAAACTGGATCCAAAGGCTGAAAGTGTATCTTTATTGGATACTCTTTAGAGCAAAAAGGGTATCGCTATTACAACCCTGTCACATGTAAGTTCAGAGTGAGCAGGGATGTCATCTTTGATGAAATGAGCAGTTGGTATGCATCTAGTGGTGATCCATTGGATGTTGATGATGATCATGACACTCATGTGCAGGCTGAAAGGCAAGAATCACGAACTCTTAGTGGACCAGATACATCATCTGGTAGTCCTTGGTCTGGGAGACTAAGGAGTACCTCTACATCTTCAGGTGCATCTAGTAACACTACAGGTAAAGACAAAGGAAAGAATAAAGTGTCAGAAGGCATTGATGCAGTTCTTGATGGAGACTCCAGTGGCTTAGAGAGCTTAGATGATGAGCTTGGCATTCCTTCAGTGAGGACTCCAGGTGTGCAGAGAGCACGTGCTGATGCAAAGACTCCATTGAGTGATCCAGTGGTACGCAGGTCTAGCAGGGTGAGATACCCTGTTAAAAGATTTGGTTTTGAAGGTTATGCAGCTCACCATTATGCTTATATGGTGAAACTAGTTGAGGTTGTTGAGCCTACATGTTTTGAGAAGGCTGTTGGTCATGCTCATTGGGATGCAGCAATGGATGAGGAGATGGCTGAATTAGAGGCCAATAAGACTTGGGATCTAGTATCATTGCCAAAGGGAAAGAAAGCTATTGGATGTAAATGGGTTTATAAGATTAAGCACAATGCAGATGGTTCTATTAGCAGGTACAAAGCTAGGCTGGTTGCAAAAGGCTATGCTCAAACATATGGCATAGATTATGATGAAACCTTTAGTCCAGTTGCTAGGATGGCAACTGTCAGATGTGTGATTGCTTTGGCAGTAGCCAAAGGTTGGAGGTTGCAGCAAATGGATGTAAAGAATGCCTTCTTGCATGGTGATTTGCAGGACGAAGTGTATATGGATCAGCCAGCAGGTTATGAAGATTTAGAGCATCCCACGTATGTGTGCAGATTGAAGAAGGCACTCTATGGGCTCAAGCAAGCACCTAGAGCATGGTCTGACAAGATTAGAGAGTATCTTGTCAATATTGGTTTTTATGTTTCTGATGCTGATCACTCACTTTATGTGAGAAAAGGAGATGCAGGTTTGGTCATCATAGTCATCTATGTGGATGACTTGATTATTACAGGTGATAGTGATAGTGGGATTGCTGAAGTCAAGGGTTGTTTGAAGATGAAGTTTGAGATGAAGGATCTAGGTGAGCTAAGGTACTTCCTTGGCATTGAGGTGGTCAGATGTGATGATGGTATATGGCTGTCCCAAAGACAGTATGGCTTGGATATGTTGTCCAAGTATGGTATGACAGCATGCAAACCACTTTCAGTCCCGTTGGAGCAGAATGTAAAGCTGAGTGCTGATGTTGGGGATGAGATAGAAGACCCTACTATGTTCAGGAGGATAGTGGGGAGTTTGATTTACATGACTATTACAAGGCCAGACTTGAGCTACGCTGTTGGTCTTGTGAGTCAATTTATGCAAGTACCTAGAAAACCACACTTGGATGCAGTGAGACGCATATTGAGATATGTCAAGTCCACATTACATTATGGACTTTTCTATGAGGTAGGTACAGACGTACATGTGTTTGGATACACAGATGCAGATTGGGCTGGTAGTATGTCGGATAGAAGATCTACCAGTGGATACATGTTCTCTCTTGGTAGTGCAGTAGTTGCTTGGAGCAGCAAAAAGCAATCTACAGTTGCTTTGTCGAGTACAGAGGCTGAGTATAGAGGTGCTGCTATTGCAGCATGTGAGGTAGTATGGCTGCAAAAGTTATTGGCTGATTTGGATGTGCAGGTGGAAGGTCCAGTTGTCATTTATTGTGACAACATGAGCAGTATACAGTTGGCTAGGAACCCTGTGTTCCATGCCAGGACAAAACATATTGAGGTACACTACCACTTTGTGAGAGAGAAGGTACTAGTAGGTGAGATTGACTTGGTGTATGTCAGCACACAGGATTAGATAGCTGACATCTTCACGAAGGCATTGGGTACAGAGAAGCTTCAAAAGTTTCGAAGCTTACTTGGAGTTACAGAGATGCAGTTGAGCTTGAGGGGGAGTGTTGAGATGACAAGCTCAACACATGTGGACATGGATGATGGACCGCCTGGTTAGATGGGTCCACACGTCTACACTTAGCACGTCGGTGGTCATTATGACTCTCACATGGCCACTGACTCATTACTTATTATATTCAGGTTGTTACACCTATTTACAGCTGGCATAGTTATAGCGCCAGTCGACTAGTGTAGTCGGTTATGCATTGTTTGACTTAGTAGGCCACTTTCCTTTTATGTTGTATCTTATCTATACTTTGTGTACATTGTAAAGAGTGTGAAGAAGAAGAAGAAATCAGCAAGAAAACGTTTTGGCCTCCATCTCTCTTCTTGTCTCTTGAGTGAGCTTCTCCTTGTGCATTCTGTGTGTGTTCAGCGCAGCATCTTGAGCAACCCCCTCCACCACGCGATTCTTGACAAGAAGTGCAACCATCTAAATTCCTATAAAGCATTGTACTTGCTCTCTTTTCTAATGCAATGATAATACTATTTTCCTTTCAGCAAAGTGTCTATGTCATTGTCAACACATGAGATTGTGTTTATGAGTCCAAGTCTCAATCTTGGTACCTAATTCACTTGTGTGACGATTTGTATTGTCAATGTCAATGTATTCATGAGTTTATTCTTCCTCTTTCAACCTTCATAGCTTCTATCATACCCATGTCCTAGATCCATGTTTTCACATGGTATTAGAGCTCAATTGGGCATGGCATAGCTCCTTCTCTATTCTATCAGTCCCTCTCCAGCTCAATCCAAGCTCAGGGTGAGTATCTAACTTCATCTCCATCCCTATCTCTACTTGACCTTCCATGGCAGCCATAGCTTGCAGAACCTACCTTGCTTAGAGCCTCTTGTTCTCACTCTAGAGGCCATAATACATCACGCTTTCTTCTCTGAATGTGTTCTTCTGCTTAGGGTGAAACATCCTGTTATGCCACATCTCGACATTGGTGCTGTTTTGGCCTGGCATTGGCAACATTCTCCATCACAGCACAGATATGCGCTCTGTCTGGTTGTACAGCTGTGGTGGAGCTACAGGGTGCAATATCGCAACTAAGAATAGGGAAATCTTAGCCCATGGCTTGAGCTCCTTGGCCACTAAGTTTTGTGGCAAATGCCTTCTCCTACGACTCATTGCAAACAAAATTGCAGACGGGTTTGAAATGCTAGAAGCAGTCTGCTATAGCCACTCTATCATAAGCTCATTTTCCACTTCTTCTTTCACTCCCATTGAAAAAAAACTAACATCTTGTCACTCTCATCTCCTTCAAAACAGATGTCTTAGCAAACTTTGGGCCATCAAATCATTGAGGAGGGGAAGTCCTTGAAGATCTTTTGAAGTCTTGAATAAATCAAACCTCTTACATCTCATCCTTCTCATTCTTCTTACCCTACTCAAGGTTCTGCCACTTTGAGTTTCTAGCAAGCAATTCAGTAAGCAAATCAAGGAGGGGAATAGAATACCTATTCAGCATTTACCAAGCATGTGGCTCCACAAGTATCTTTTGATACTAATTACTTAGTGCTTTTTGGCACTTGTGCTTGTTAGCACACTCGAGATTATCTCGTGTGCTGCTCAAAATCTGAGAATTTTGGTGCTAATTTGCTGCTGCTCCAACCATCTAACATGGGCAAAGACTCTCCAACTGCTCGCTTCAAAGGAGTTGGGTTTCACACCTGGCAAACCTGCATCAAACTCATCTTGATGAAGAAGGGCCTCTAGGCCATTACCACTGGAAAAGAAAAGAAGTCTTGTGATGCGGACCTTGCAGCCACTTGGCAAAAGAATGATGATAAGGCTCAGGCCATTATCAAACTGGAGCTAGATGACAACTATATCCACCATGTATCTAAATTACATGGAAAGACTTCTAACCCAATTTGCAGGAATCAACATTAAAATGGAAGAAGATATTTGCATTGGTGTTCTACTTAAAAGTTTGCAACCTGAATACAATAATGTATCAATAACTCTAATCAATATGCCAAACCCTGAGCTTGTTGATATCCAGGTATCACTGTTAGAGGAGGAAAAGAAGCTAAAAACTAAGGAAGAACCAAGCACCTCTAGAGATGAACAGGCACTATACGTTGGCAATAGGTACAAAGACAAGAAGGATCAACTTTTCTATGACTTTTGCAAAAGGACCAAACACACCAAGAAGTTCTGCCACACTAGAAAGAGGTCCCCAAAGGCCTATCTAGTTTCTGTTAAAGAAGAAGAAGAACGTGGAGCAAAAGAAGAAGAAAAAAAAGAAGACCATCGGGAGAAGGACAAACCTCGTCAATCCTTTTATTCGGATAGACTCTTTTAGCCTTGTATTTCCTAACCCTAATGCTTCGGACATAAACTTGTAAACTCCTCATGTAGCCTTGTACTACAGCCTCTGTACACTTTGTGAGACCCCTATTACAACCTCTCGATGACCATCATGTTTATGGCACCCACACTTTGCACGTGTTGCTTTCACTAAAGCCTCTATATGCTTTGTATTTTTGGTTGTGATTGAGGAGGGGTGTTGAGATGTTTGCAATCACACCTACTTCAGTCTCTTTTTAAGGAGCAGTGAGGGCTCAGAACTAGAATCCCATATGTACAGTAGGAGAAGTGCTACCGTCTAGTTTCCTATAAAGCATTGTACTTGCTCTCTTTTCTAATGCAATGATAATACTCTTTTCCTTCCAGTAAAGTGTCTATGCCATTATCCACACACAAGATTGCGTTTATGAGTCCAAGTCTCAATCTTGGAACCTAATTCACTTCTGTGACAATTTGTCTTGTTAGTGTCAATGTCTTCATGAGTTCATTCTTCCTCTTTCAACCTTCATAGCTTCTTTCATAGCCATGTCCTAGATCCATGTTTTCACAAAAATAGCAACACAATCAGACTAGAGAATTTGGAGCACTTGATCATAGAGATATTGATTTTGGTGAATTCCTTCTTCGTCTATATTGAGGATGGGATCTAGATGTGATTCTTCAAATATGAACAGCTTGACCAGTTTATGGTCTTACATCCACTTGATTCTCTTAAGGTTATTTTGAAGGTAGGCAAGTTGATTGGCATTGATGAAGCAATAGAACCCACTTTGCATCCACCAATGCTCCCAATATAGTGGTTAAGGATTGTACATATGATCCAAGTTCCTCATGAAGCGATTCTCCTAATGAAAGTCAAGGGAATGCATCATCGAGATAAACATTTCTTGGAATATCAAGAATTTTTATTAATCTCCACTATTTTGAAAAAGATTCTATTAATTTGTTAAAGGTGACTCTGGTGCACAGATCGGTCGCCGTATGTGCGCGTAGTGAGTGTTAGAAGCTCCCCAAGAAAAAAAGAACTCTACTTTTTACACAAAAACCAATGAAGAAAGCTTGCACGACATGAACAAGAGACCAATTGGGTGCAATCTCCCCCCATGCCTTGTGTGAGCGCTCCACAAAGCATGTATTTCATATATTATTCATCTTCAAGCTTAAATAATAGCCCAAATTACAAAATAGCACGCTTTTGCTTTTGTGCCAATAAAGAATTAAAGCTAATGGGCGCCCAAGAAATCAGGCGGTACCCAAATACAATGTCCAATACAAATATTTAAATCATGCACCCATGAGAATAAAAATAATAATAAATAAATATCAAGTACTTTAATAAATAAGCGCAACAAAATATAGGCGCCATGCCTAAGATACACACCCATAAAAAATTGATGATAATTTGAATACACGCTATCCTCCAATGCTTCCCACTGCCACCGCTGCTCGCTCTACACATCAACTGAAGCATTCACAATTGTTAGAAAAATAATACAATTAAATCGACAAAAGTGAATACCTAGCAATCTTTAGCTACATAAATAAATTGGTTAGAAATCAATCCTAACCTTAATTTATTACGAGTGCGCACTCTAAACTCATAAATGTTTATTAATTTAAATATGTATTTTACGGAATCGCCTGCTATGGAATCACCCATGTATACATAAAAGTAACAAAACGCCTGAAAAGGATAGGCATCCCCATCGACTTCTCGCACAAAGAATCCACTTTGTGTATGAGCCCCGGTAATAATAAAATTTTATGGAATCCACTGCAAAACCTCACGGAATCCACCGTGGAATATGTATCCTGGCATCATACCCCCGGGGTGGGATATCAATTGTGCTCAATTGCTATTAGCTCAATGTGGAGCTAATAGAGTGAGGAAAGCATTTAAGTCTCTAGCGTGCATCCATTGGGCCTCTTCAATAGGATGATTTTTAAACTTGACCAAATATCTAGAATATCTACGGCCAGTTCTAGTGGTCATAAAGTCAGTATCTATAATAGTTTTAGGCTCAAGGATTTCAGTTTCATCATCTAGCAAAGGAGGGTTTTCATAGACAGGGTGTACAGGTAATTGGCCTCTAAAAGGTCGTAATAAACTGATATGGAAGGTGTTGTGAATTTTCCAACATTGTGGAAGTTCTAGTTTAAATGCATTGTCATTGATTTTTTGTATGATCTTGAATGGTCCATAAAATCTAGGTGCTAATTTCACAACTGGGTGTTTATCTACACTTTGTAATCTACGTCTTTCTATTCGTAACCAAACATAATCATCAACTTTAAAATTCATAGCCTGTCTTTTCTTATTTGCTTGTTTTGTATATGATTGCTGGCTTTGGCAATCATATCTTTAACTTCATAAAAAATAGTGGCATGCATGTTAGTAATATCATCAACAATCTGAATTTTGTTTGATAATGATGCAACAGGTGTGTGCAATCGGTATCCATAAATAACTTCAAATGGTGCTTTCTTTGTAGCTGTATGTGGTGTATTATTATATACAAACTGAAGTAAATGTAGATGTGTATCCCATGTGTGTGGTTTTGAAATGGTGTAAGTACGCAAAAGATCTAAAATAGTAATGTTAGTAGCTTCTGTTTGACCGTTTGTTTCAAGATGAAATGCAGATGAAAAATCAATCTTTGTTCCTAAGTTAGCAAACAAAGTAATCCAAAAATTATTATAAAATCTAGAATCACGATCAGAAATAATAACTTTTGGTAAACCATGGTTAGTGAAAACAGTTTTCAAAAACAATTGAGCAGCTTGAGATGCAGTTAAAGTTTTCTTGCATGGAATAAAATATGCTTGTTTGCTAAACCTGTCTACAACAGCCCAAATCATATCATGATTAGCTTTAGTGTTAGGTAAACCAATGATAAAATCCATTGAAATGTATTCCCATGGTCGTGATGGAATAGATTATGGCATTAGTAAACCATATTGTTTACCATGGTGTCTTTTAACTCATTGACAAACTAAGCATTCAGATACAAAGTTAAATACATCAGTGTCTATATGTGGCCAATAAAAATCTTCAGTCAATGTACGCAAAGTAGGTATAATTCCTCTATGACCTTGATATGGAGGACAATGAATTTCATGCAAAACAAATGATTGAAATGGAATTGTCACACATAATCTTTTTTCATAAAATATGAATCCATTAGTATAAGACAGTGAATCAATAGGAATCCAATTATTTGCAACTAGTTTTTTCCAATCAACTTGAAAAGTAAGATCTTGATGATAAGTATCTTTCATAGGGATAAGGGAATCAAATGATATCACATAAATATTGTGAATTGTCGGTCTTCTACTCAAAGCATCAGCTACAACATTCTCTTTTCCAGGTTGATATTGTATAAGGGGATGAAAACTTTGAATAAAAGCGGCCCATTTAATGTGTCGGTCAGATATTTGTGGTTGACTAAGGAGATGTCGAATGCTTTGTTGGTCAGTTTTGATCATAAATTCAGATCCCATTAAATAATGTTTCCATTGACGTAAGACTTGTACTATAGCTAGCAATTCTTTGTCATAGGTAGAATATTTAAGTTCAGATGGTTTGAGTTTGCAGCTAGAGTAGGCTATGGGATGAGAATCTTGCATAAGGATGGCTCCTATTCCAGATCCACTAGCATCAGTAACTACTAAGAAGAATGGTCTATTGAAGTTAGGTAGTTATAATACAGGAGCATGAGTTAAAGCATGTTTCAATAAATCAAAAGATTTTTGTTGATTGTCAGACCAGTTATACACGATACCCTTCTTTAAAAGTTTTGTCCAAGGTAATGAAAGTAATGAGAAATTCCTCACAAACTTTATGTAAAAACTAGCAAGACCTAGAAAAGAACGTAATTCATGCACATTTTTGGGTATGGGCCAATTTAAAATTTCTTCTATCTTTTTAGGGTCATCAAAGAAAACTATGACACAATGCTGATGTTTCAGAAATATGCGATTCATCATACGACTAAATGTGGCCGGTGCATTAGTTAGACCGAAAGGCATAACTAGAAATTCATAGTGTCTAAATTGTGTTCTAAATGTAATTTTGAATATATTAGATTTATCCAATCTTACTTGATGATATCCAGATTTAAGATCTATCTTACTGAATATGGAAGATCCTTGTAGCTTATCCATAAGATCATCTACCCTAGGAATTGGATATCTATTCTTAACAGTAATTTTATTTAGGGCATGATAATCAATGCACATGCGATAAGTATTATTTTTCTTCTTCACTAATAAGACATGTGCACCAAATGGAGAACTACTAGATCGAATTAATCCTCTGTTAAGCAATTCCTCTATTTGATTTTGAATTTCTTTCTGTTCAATTTGGTTATGTCTATATGGTGCTTTACATGGTGGTTGTGTTCCAAGAATTAAATCTATCTTATGATCTTCAGGACGTGAAGGTGGTAATCCAGGTAGTAAATTAGTAACAAAACAATCTTGCAATTGGGCAAGAAATTGTGTATGCCTAGGATGCATTTGTTTTTCTTTAGCTTGAAGTTCATTCACCCATATTAAATAAGATTTGCTACTTTTACGTAATGCACATTTAGCTTGAGTATGAGTAAGCAGTGGAAAATTATTAGAAGTGTGCATACCATGCAATGTGATTTGTTTTACTTGAAAATAAATTTTAATTGAATGCGTAGAATAATCTATATCAGGATTGTATTGATGACGCCAAGGCATTCCTAAGATAATGTCACTAGACTGCAAAGGTACAACTAAGAAATTTCTTTGTTCACTAGACTGCAAAGGTACAACTAAGATAATGTCACTAGACTACAAAGGTACAACTAAGAAATTTCTTTGTTTAGTATATTCACCAATTTTAATTTCTAAATTTTGCACCTCTTGTGTTCCATTGTATCTAGTACCTAGGAATGCAGCCTTGATGCGATAATGTGTAGAAATAGTTTGTAAATTCAATTCTTTGACTAACTTTGCAGAAATAAAGTCATGTGTGCTCCCATCATCATGTAAAATAGTCTTGTCTTTACCATGGACAAAACATTTCATTGTTAATAAAGAATGGGGAGTTGGCATACCTGGCAAAGTATCCGAAGTAGTACCAATGTTGTCATCATCTTCTGTAAAGTCCGACATTTCCTCACGTTCTTCTTCTTCTATGGCTCCCAGATAATTGATATGGACATGTGGCTTTTTCGATTGACAATTGGCTGCTAGATATCTAGGTTGATGGCATTTGTAACAAACTATGGGTTTTGCTTCAAATACATTATTGGTAATGGCAAGAAGTTTAGGAATGTTGGGATTTGACTGTGGGGATGGCTTAAGGTTTGGATTGGTGTTTGATGGCAAGGCAAGTGGTCGTGTCCAAGATTTATGGAATGAAGATGGAAGAAAACGACTTTGATTGAATCTTCGAAAATTTGAATTGAATTGTTTGGAACCAAAGTTGCCATTAGTTGGAAATTGTTGTGGTCGCTTGTCTCTTCCGTGAATCTTGTCTTCAGTGTCATGGGCCAATGAAATTGCATCTCTAAGAGTTGTTGGCTTGATGATATTGACTTCATCATAGAAATGTCGAAGTAGGCCAGACATAAACTTGCGTTTATGAGTTGCTTTAGGTACATCTTCGAGCATACGTAGTTGCAGTAGAGCATTCCAGAAACATTCAATGTATTGGGAAATAGGTTTGCGATCCCTTTGTTGTAGAAGGTCCCATTGCTTGATGGCTTTTTCATGGAATTGAGGAGGAAGGAAATTCTGCAAAAATTTCTTTTGGAAAGTCTCCCATATAGTGGGACAATCAATGCTCTTGTGGACCACAGTCCACCATAAGAATGCTCGGTCAACTAAATGGTTAGTGACACATTTAATTTTGTCTTTCTCAGCATATGTTTCTTCATGGAAGTAATCATGACTGATAAAAGCAAGTGCAGTCTTTCCATCGCGTGATCCATTGAAAGTACGAAATTTGAAGTTTCTTTTACTTATCTTTGTTTCTTTGGGAATGGATTGGGCTTCAAGTGTTGCATTGATGGTACGTCGTATAAGATCTTTGGGTTGCGATCCATCTTGGTCAGTGGTAGATCGTTGCAAATTGGCCAATTGAACTTGCAAAACTTGTCGGGCTCTTCGTTCTTCTTCAAGCTGCATCATAATCAAATCCAACTTTTGCTCCATCGTTGGTTCGGGTAGATCACCTTCAGCCATAAGATCGTCCATGTTTTGTTCTGTCATCTTGCAAAATTCAAAAAGACCTCACACTCTCAAAATCTTATTAGCGGGATGAGCATAGCTCAAAGGCGGGTTTACAAGGCTTGTATATTTTGTTTGGCTTTTGTAGTCTTTCTCCTTTACGTATGCGGAATTTGTTGTCACAACCATCTTCCAAGAGAATAGTGTCACGTAGAAACTGTGTATAAACTGCGTATGAACTTCCGTGTTTGCTATAACTGGTTCAACAAGTCTACAAGTGTGAACAGAGACTTCCAAAGAGCAATAAACTGATTCATGTACTTCTACGTATGAACTCTCTCTATGATAGTTGTTGAGTAAGTCTTTAGTGACCTTTGTGACTTGCAGAATTAAGAAGGCTTGGAGTACTTAGAGGACTTAAAAGCTTAAGTCACCAAGCTGATTTTCGTGGACGTCAGGATGTACTCGGCAGAATCGACGGTAGCGAAAAGATACTCCCGTCGCAGGCGGAATAATTCGAGTCTTTAAGCTTTTTAATAAGCTTACTATTAAGCTTAATAAGCTTTATGTTAAAGCTTTGAAAGCTTTTGGCTATGGAGTTTAGTGTTTCTTATCTGTATGAAGATGACTTGTTGAAGGAAGTATCCACATGGTCCTCCGCCTATAGGGGTTGGTCTCTCGCGATCAAAGGGTGCAGAAGGGGGTTCTTGACCGCTAGGAACACGTTGGTATCGACCGTTCGCGATGAAACTAACTGTAGAGCTCGATCGTTCTCTAGGAGCTTCGCCTTCACGCAAGATGGTAAGCGATTGGAAGCTCTCAATCTCAGCTTCGCTCTGATACCACTGGTGCACAGATCGATCGTTGTATGCGCGCATAGTGAGCGTTAGAAGGTCCGCAAGAACAAAAGAACTCTACTTTTTACACAAAAACCAATGAAGAAAGCTTGCACGACATGAACAAGAGACCTATTGGGTGCAATCTCCCCCCATGCCTTGTGTGAGCACTCCACAAAGCATGTATTTCATATATTATTCATCTTCAAGCTCAAATAATATCCCAAATTACAAAATAGCACGCTTTTGCTTTTGAGTTTGCTTTTGTGCCAATAAAGAATTAAAGCTAATTGGCGCCCAAGAAATCAGGCAGTACCCAAATACAATGTCCAATACAAATATTTAAATCATGCGCCCATGGGCATACAAAAATAATAAATAAATATCAAGTGCTTTAATAAATAAGCGCAATAAAATATAGGTGCCATGCCTAAGATACACGCCCATAAAAAATTGATGATAATTTGAATACACGCTATCCTCCAATGCTTCCCACTGCCACCGCTGCTCGCTCTACACATCAACTGAAGCATTCACAATTGTTAGAAAAATAATACAATTAAACTAACAAAAGTGAATACCTAGTAGTCTTCAGCTACATAACTAAATTGGTTAGAAATCAATCCTAACCTTAATTTATTACGAGTGCGCACTCTAAACTCATAAACGTTTATTAATTTAAATATGTATTTTGTGGAATCACCCGCTATGGAATCACCCATGTACACATAAAATTAACAAAACGCTCGAAGAGGATAGGCGTCCCCATCGACTTCTCGCACAAAGAATCCACTTTGTGTATGAACCCCGGTAATAATAAAATTTTATGGAATCCACCACAAAACCTCACAGAATCCATCGTGGAATATGCCTCCTAGCATCAGACTCATTATTACATCAAATGTTTCTTTAACAAGGTTACAAATAATTATTCCTATATATTAGTTTTATTTTGCTTTGATAACACATCTAATGTGCCCGCTTGTTGAGATATCCTTGGTGGCATAACTTAGTAGTCAATTGAGATGATTTTTCTAGGCAAGGCCACTTAGTACTCTTTCGAATAACATGAGGTTTACTACCTAGAATCTCTTGAGTCCACTTCACAACAACAGGTCCTACTTGTTCCCATGAGAAAAACCTGAGTTTTGATTTCTAGGCAAGCTAAGGTCTCCTATTTGAATAAGCATCATCCTTTGAGCAACTATTTGTGCTAGATTGCTCGAATTGAAACCGACTTGTATCACACTTGGTTCAAGGTGAGTGAGAAATGAGGAGAAGTATAAATACATCGACCCCTCGACCCATAAGGAAAATCCTCACTCTGTTTCCTTAGAATGATATGGAGTCAAAGGTCCTAGTTGATTCTAGGGTCAATTTTTTCCATACTCTAATGCTACAAATTTGTGAAAATCTCTTGGGTTACTAAGACCACCCTATCTTAGGGTGGATCCGTTAGGGATAATGCCCTCCTACTTTCCTCAATTGGCTAGTTTTAGTTATCTACTTACCTAACACATTTAAGTTGTATACATAGAATCAACTTTCTTAATTAACCCTTTTAATCATGTTAATTTATATAATTTAAAATCACAACACACAAACAATGAAACAAATATTTTGAAAGATATCTTCTTTATTTAATAGAAATTTCTTATACAAGTATTCACCTTTCACCCTTATGGAAAAACGACATGAATGCTCTTATTTCTCCAAGGTTTTCGTCCCTAACTAGTATTGTGGCCTCAAGAGATCCATTCTAAGTAACATAGGAGTTTAGGAAATTCCTAGGAGTCTAAAAGTGTATTGGCCAGAGCCCCCCTTGCATCCTCAACTCATCTTGCCTAAGGACTTCCTACGGAGTGACCTCTTGCCATCGAGGTTGGTCCACAACTCTTTGAGGTGGCAATTTATCCCCCCTTGGAAAAGGGACCTACAACTAGTCTTGGGGAAGGTCTAGTGCACTTTCCTTTTTATCCTATTTGTTGATTTAATGTATTAGGATTTTTTCTTATTCAATAGATTTCCTGAGTACATCAAGTCAAACTTGTATGCATTGCTATAAACACAAGCAATTTCTTTAAACAATATTTCTAACAAACAAAGAGGCAATTGAACAAGACCTTAACTTATAAGCAATCCCTATCGACTTGGTTCTCCTTTAGCTCTTGGATTTTGCCTAATTTCCCTTCGGATTTGGATTTTCTAGATCCCCCTTTTTAAACTTCAATTAACTTTCATACATTAGGTCTTTTCCTTAGTTATCATTGGTCTTTGTTTTGCAATCTTTTGTTTGTAGTCCTTATCAAGGAATTGGTTGACCTCACTAAGCATCTATAGATTATCCAAATTTGTGGAAATTAATTGGATCTTAGAATTTATAGGGGGTTTTTCTCCCTTGAGAAGTACTCCTAATCGATAATATTGATAATCTATTTTAATTATTCTAATTTGTATTAAATACCAAGATAATGCTATTCTTCCTATGTTTATAAGTACTAAGATAATATTTTTGATATTTAAGAATTTCATAAACACAAGGAGAAATATCTTAGATACAAATTTCACCCTCCCTTATATTCACATGATTTGTAAAATCTAAAAGAATTATTCTTAATGTAACTTCACTTATCCTAATGTTTATATAATTTATAAATGTAAAGGAGAATTATTCTTGATGCAACTCTCGTCTTTCCAATGTTTCCATGATTTATAAATGTAAAAAGAATTATTCTTAATATAACTTTTATCTTTTCAATGGTTGTATAATTTATAAATACAAAGTATACAAGAATGCAACTTTCATCTTTCCAATATTTATATGATTTATAAATGTAAAACAATTATTTTTAATAGAATTTTTATCTCTTTAACATTTACATGATTTATAGATGCAAAACAAAAGTTATTCTCAATGCAACTTTCATTTTTTCAATGTTTACATAATTTATAAATACAAAAATGAAATTTAATGCAATTATTTTTTATAGGAAACTTAAGATAAATTACTCAATGGTATATTATGTAATTTATCCTAACTTTGAATCATACAATTTAATTTAATAGCATTTACTTGTTCTATCATTACATTCCTAGCTATTATCAAATGAAGATTAATTTTTGTGAAGGAACCTGGTCTTATGTCGCTTGAGATGGTGTGTCGACCATGCTCGCGACATCATTAGTGGCTCTCACACTTCTCACTCTAGAATATCTTCTCTTTGGGGCCATCACAAGAAAATGTCCACGACACTAGCTCTGGTCTTGAACTTTAGACAGTTTGGTGGCTCCTAGCTCGAGACTTTGTTAAGGGATGAAGGACTCATGTGTCAAATGATACTAAGGTAGGTGAGGTTCTTGTGGGTTGGAGTGGTGCTCCTCTTCACCATTGGGGATGATCTCGTCTCGCTCCTTCATCTCACTCCCTCTCTTCCCCCACTATCTTCCTCTCTATTTTTGTCTCCTTGACTGTCTCTTCGCTTCTTCCTCTCTACTCTCTCTCTTCCGCTTCTCTTCTCTTCTTCTTCACTCCTTCTACTCTCCTCCTTTCTTTTTCTTCACCTCTTCTACTCTTCTCCTTTTTCATCTCTTCTTTTCTTCTCCTCTCTTCTTCTCTTCTCTTCTCCTTCACCTCTTCTTCTCTTCTCTTCTCCTTCACCTCTTCTACTCTCCTTCACCTCTTCTACTCTCCTTATTTTCTCTCCCTCTCCCTCTCCCTCTCCCTCTCCCTCTCCCTCTCCCTCTCCCTCTCCCTCTCCCTCTCCCTCTCCCTCTCCCTCTCCCTCTCCCTCTCCCTCTCTCTCTCTCTCTCTCTCTCTCTCTCTCTCTCTCTCTCTCTCTCTCTCTCTCTCTCTCTCTCTCTCTCTCTCTCTCTCTCTCTCTCTCTCTCTCTTTGTGTGTAACGTGCCCACCTATCAACTATCCATCCGCGTTTTTAGCGGGCCATCGAGAGACGAATCTAAGTGACACTTCCCAGCACTCCCATGGAATGTTACAAGGTTTATCGCCCAAGGTTTCTCGAGTCTGCCTCGCAATGGAATGTTCATGGCCAAACCCACTGGGATTGACTAGAAATTAGGGCTCCTAGTGGACAAGGTCTCTTAACAATATTCTAGCCTCAGGACTTGGATATCCTACTTTACCCAGAGGTACTCAAGCCGAAGCAAACCCATGCCACACTTGGTTCAAAGAGAATGGGAAACGAGAGGGATGTGCCGCACAATCTCTCTGCCCATAGGGCATAGTCCCATTCTGGTCCCCTAAAATGACATGAATCGGGTTCCAACCTAACAATACCTAAAGGTCGTATAACTGTAGAACCTTGTGAGAAGCCTCCTAGTCCTCTGGGACCACCCTTCTGTAGGACAGACCCGTCGGGGATTCCGTGCATGCACTTCCCTCAATAGGCATTCTTTACTTATCTAATTATGACCTAGCACATTTATGTGTGACATTTAAAATCGGCTTCTTTAATTAAGCCTTTTAAGAAATAGGGTTTGTTCGTGTAGCTTATGGCACTAACACGAAAACAATTGAGACAAGTTCCTTGGAAGTAAACTTTATATTAGCAATTTAATAGAGATACAAGTCTTGTCCAAAAAGGATGATTCCCACAACTCGTGAGGATACGTCTTATTTCCTCCAAGTTTCCACCCTTGGACTAGTAACAAGGCCTCGAGAATCCATCTCAAGTCACATAGATCGTCTAAGTAGGACCCAGAGAGGCATGGAATTTATAACCAGAGCCCCCCTGGTATCCAAGCATCCTCCTATGTTCAAACTAACCCACAGAGAGACCTCTCATAGCGGGTTTGGTCTGCGTTCCTATCATGGTTATTTAGAGCCCCCTTGGATAGGGTTGGTAGCTAGCTGGGTGTGGTTTGGCACGCCCACCATGAATTTAACCTGATTCATTGTTCTAATTTCTTTTGTGAGTTTGGGGAAATATAATCCTTTCATAGACAGTGTTCCTAAATTTACAAGCACAAACAATAATGAAGGCAAGTGCTCGGGATATCTGCTAAGGTGGAGTTCCTATTTTTGAACGCTTAGCGTTCACCCTTCTTGGGTCTTTCTTGCCTTGGTGTCAGTTGCATGACCTTTTGAGGGATAGAGAATACCCTCATTTTGACCTCATTCCTATGTGATAGGAGCGAGAAACTATGCGATTGGGTTTATATATTCGAATAGTAGCTACCCTAATTTGCTGGGCATTAGTCCAGGGTTCTTGTCTTGGGATCATAGGTCTTAAATAACTCAATCTAGGATTTTATTTGGTTATTTGGTAGCCATTTTTCTCTTTAGAACCTTATCAGGGTTTCTAAGTTTACCCTAGGGCCTCATTCCCTTAATAATTCATAACAGAAACTTTTGTTCATCCCTTCCGCAAGTCAAGAGTAAAGTAAGACCTTTTGCAATTCTTAAATAGTTGCAAACATCAAATGTCACATGACGAATGGTCGTTATTTCATGTGGATATGACATTCAAGTTTTCTTGTATTGGCTTCGAGTTGTATCATAATTTAAAATGATATCTCCAAGGGAGTTTTGAACGACTTATCGCGGCAAGTTGTTAGAATGGAGACCAATGAGCGTGTTTACTTCACTTTAAGTCAACATATCATTGTAGCAATAATTTGATTTATTTACAATTAAATCCTAACTGAGTCGAATTGAACCCTAGCCTTACTTATTATACAGGGTTTCATTTATCGAACTGCCTCTTGCAATTAAGTTTAGTAATTCATATGCGCATCTTAAATCTATCTTTTAATATGAATCCCTATTATGTAGTGCAACCGAAACTGTCCATGATGCCACACAACTCTAGATGCAAGTCTTTCCTGAGTTGATGATACGATGCAAGATTCCCATTCATGAAAATTTCTTCTAGTGAATTTATGCAAATTAGAAAGTGTGATCTATGTATTTAAGTATGAGTGCACATGAGTTCATCATACTAACGTAAATGCGAGTTAATTCACTCTAATGGTTTACATGGTGTGTGTGTGTGTGTGTATTGGCAACCTAAGATGCACTTGCAAAAATTCATGCCTAATAATTCAACTTAGCGATGCAACAACCCATAGATGCTTAATCGATTTGTGGCAAATCATGGTCATTAAGCCTTTACAACTACCTTTCCAGCTAAGCAATTTACGCGATGCAAAAGTATGTTTTGTTTTTTTACAATGATTATGCTTTACTATTCCATTCATAGGACTAGACATGGTAATGGTACCTGGTTTTGGTGTGTTGAATTAGCGTTTAAACCCAAAAACCCATTCATGTTAGTGTTGATATCTTTGCCTAATCCTCCTTCTGTGGTTGCGGCTTTTCTGGTTACTTGGGAGAGTTTGCGCTTTGGGGCCATTTCGAAGCTTAGAATTGGGGCCTTCTCTTCTCTCGGAGCACTCTTTTGTGCCGGAGTTTCCTACACTTTTCCTTGACTCCCGCAACCTTTTTCCATGTAGAGGGGTAGTTGATAGAGAGATCACGAAAATCTTGTTGGGGAGAGAGGGTACTCGAAGCTCCGTCCAAGAAAGGAATTTCCCTTGAGCCTCTTCTCTCTCTCTCTCTCTCTCCCCCTTTCTCTCTTACTCTAAGATTCCCCTTTCCTCTCCCTCTCTCTCTCTCTCTCTCTCTCTCTCTCTCTCTCTCTCTCTCACCCTTTCTCAAACCAATAGCAGAGGGGGAAAGAAGAAATTATAATCTCCCTTGCTTGAGGAGGGGGGGGTGTGACACGAGGCCCCCTCCCTTTGCCTCCACCCAAGCGACCAAAATGGTCCCCTCGTCACGCAGTCAATGACTTCTGGGCTGAGAAAGAGAGATAGTGGGGGGGGATTGGAGGTGGCACACATGTGCCCCTCCTCCCCATCATCATTATCATCCTCAGCTTGATCGCTCTCCTTGTCATTATCATCAACTTTGCTACCATCACCTCAAAGCTCCACGTCGTCTTGCCTTTACCATTGTTGACGGTCATTGTAGCTCCCCCTCCCTTCGCGAGCTAGTGGCGCTAACAGGGAGGGCGTTAAAAAAATTTCGTTGAAATTTAATTTTAAGGGGGGGAGGTCTCATAGCCATGGTGAGATATTACATCATTCCCCTTAACGTTGGTCATCCTCTATATCAATCATATTTGTAGAGTTTATAACTCTACTGCCTTGAATAAGAGGCCAATACCCTCTCTCCATCATTTTGTATTTTATAAGTACCTGCCATGGGTGGAAATCCTTACCATCAAACTTTCGAATCTAAGGATGGACATCAGCATATGTTGTGGTCATTGGGAAGGTCTTACCACTTGTTAGGACAAGGGCAGTGTCTAGTCCCTTACAAAATTTTCACTGAATGCGGAAGCAAATTAGACAAAGTGAAGTCAAAGTTGCAATGAAGAGAAAGGCTGCAAATCATATAAGTGTAATATTTATGAGGTACTCTTTGAGGGTGCTACTCCTCAATCTCTTTTCCTAAATGTCTAGGATTCTATCTGGCCTGAGCTCAAGGACTCCTTGGCTTGGCATTACAACTTGTCGATCATTGAGCAGATGGTTAGGATTGGATACATATTTCTTTAGTAGGCTAACATGAAATACATTGTGAACCTTTACATTCTTAGGGAGTTGGAGTTTCTAGGCACTTGAGGATCCTGTAGGGTCCGCAATACCTTGGACGACTCAGTTTCTCAAATTCTCCCAATGATAAGGAACTCTTCTTGGATTGTACGCAAATAAAAACCATATCTCCCTCATTGAAGAGTCGCTCTTGTCTATTTATATATGCATAGGCTTTCTACCTATCCTTAGAGGCTCTAATGTCTTGTCTAATAGCCTTGACCTACTCATCCATTCCTCAAGCATTTTCTTGGAAGCTTCTACCCTTAAGGTAGGATTTGAAAAGTTCAATGGAGTACGGCAATCATGCCCATACAATGCTTGAAAATGTGTCATTTTCATGCTTTGTTGGTAGGAAGCATTATAGGCAAACTCTACCAATGGTAGATATTGGATCCATTTCTTGGGTTCATGACAACAATATGATCTAAGAATATATTCAATGACTTGGTTGAACCGCTCCGTTTGGCCATCAGTTTGAGGGTGATAGGCTGTATTGAAATAGAGTTGAGTCCCAATGGCCTTGTATATCCCTCTCCAGAAGTGAGATGTGAAGAGGGAGTCGTGGTCACTAATGATCCTTCTAGGCAACCATGGAGTCTGAATATCTTCTTGATGAATAATTTGGCAATATCTGAAGCTTTATAGTTTGTCTTAAATGGAACGAGGTGTGCAACCTTGGTGAGCATGTCTATTATAACCATAATTGAATTGTATCCTCCTTGAAATGAAGGAAACCCAACAACAAAGTCCATGCTGATAAATTCCCACTTCATTTGGGGAATGTCAAGAGGTTGTAGCTTCCCAGGCATCTTGACATGTTTTACCTTTATGCGCTGGCAAGACAAACATTATATGACATATTTGAGCGCGTCTCCCTTAAGCCTTTTCCAATGGTAGCTCTTTTTTATCGTGTTGAGGGTCTTGACATATCTGGGATGGCTTGAAAAGGGGGAGTCATGTGCTTCCCAAAGTATTCTCTGTTTGAGTTTCTTGCTTGAGGGTATGCATAATCTTGTCCTAAAATAGGCAAGGCATTGATAGAAAATTCTTGATACTTGACCTTAAATCTAGGGTTTTGGTCCTTTTCCAAAATCTCCTTCATCATCTTCAGATATTCTGGGTCATGGCTAGATTCCTCCTTAGCTAATTCAAGGATAGGGTTGCGAGGCATTGACACCATAGTTGCTAATGATTCCTTCATTGAGGGTTCCTCTATAATAAGAGAGTTGAGGAACACTTTGCAACTTAAGGAATCAACAACTACATTCTCTTTGCCATGCCGATACCTGATCTCAAAGTCCTATTCCTATAGATCTTCAATCCAACGACGTTGCCTCATATTGAGGTCAGTGTAGGTAAAAATCCATTTAAGGCTATTATGGTCCGTGACAAAAGAGAACTTGTTACCAAGCAAATAGTGTCGCAAAAGTTTGAGAGCATGAATAACTGCTAGTAGCTCCAGGTCACGGGTGGCATAATTCCTTTCATGGGTTTTTAGGTTCCTACTATAGGATGACCTTCTTGCATTAGTACACAGCCTAGTGCAAGTGAGCTAATCCGTGACAACTTCAAATTCCTTACTCAAGTTAGGGAGTTTCAGAATCATTGCTGTCATTAGGCTATGATTGAGTTGATCGAAACTCAATTATTCAGTGGGCGTCCACACTATGGCAACCTGCTTTTTTAGAAAATTTGTGAGAGGTGTTGTGATTAAGGCATAATCCTTAATGAAGATCATGTACCAACCTGTTAATCCAAGAAAGCTTTGTGCTTCTTTAATAGTAGTTGGTGGAGGCCACTCTTCGACATCCTTAACCTTTGTAGGATCTACGGAGATTCCTTCATTTGACACAATAAATCCAAGATATTCAACTTGCCTCTTGAGGAAGGCACACTTTTTCTTCTTAGCATAAAGCTTATGAGACCTCATGGTCTCAAGGATGGTGCAAACTTGGGATTCATGATCCTCCTCTTCCTTGGAATAAGACAAGGTGTCATCAAAGAAGACAAGCACAAAATCATCAAGATACGGTCTAAAAATGTCCTGCATTAGCCTATTAAAGGTGGTAGGGGCATTAATCAATCCAAAAGACATTACTGTGAATCAAAATGATGATATTTGGTGTTGAATTCCGTCTTAGGAATATCCTCTTCCTTGACACGGATCTGGTAGTATCTTGACCTCAAGTTAATCTTGGAGAAGAATTTTGCTCCCTTCAATTGATCAAGTAACTCGTCTATCCTTGGGATACGATATTTATTCTTGATGGTTACTTGGTTCATGCCTCTATAATCAATGCAAAGGCGAAGTGTACCATCCTTCTTCTTTTGAAACAAGACTAGAGCCCCCCAAGGAGAATTGCTAGGGCATATGTACCCTTGGTCCAATAGTCATTTGAGTTGCTCTTTTAACTCAATAGCTTCAAGAATGGACATCTTGTAGGGCCTTTTCGTAATCGCTGCAGCACATGCTGTTAGCTTAATCTCAGGATCCACTTCCCTAGGTGGTGGTAATTCTATCAATTCTTTCGAAAACACATCCGCATACTCTTTTCACCATGATGGTTCTTCATTGGAGTCCCCTACATGTTCCGGCTTATTTAGCTTGATCAGATAGACGGGTAATCCTTTCCTTATTCATTGAGCTATTTGCATTGCCTTGGCTAGTTGGATCTTTGGTTTACATGCTTCTCCTTGTGTTGTAACTTGCTCACCTTTAGGATTTCGAAAGGAGATTTATCCTTATCCAAAATGGATATGAGTGTCGTTGATCCATCCCGAGTAGGCACTCATGGACTCCTAGATTCATTACCTTGAACTTAACAAATGTGGGCTCATTTTCGAGTAGGAATTCCACCTTAGCAGTTTTTCTAGTGCAAGTGATTTATTGCCCATTTGCTAGTTTGATAAGCAAAGTAGGTGCAGCTACAGTGGTTATCCCTAACCTTCTTGCACAAGCTGGTGAAATGAAAGAATGAGTGCTGCCATAGTCAATCAAGGTTTTGAATTTCTTACCTTAGTAATCCGATGGTGTTTGGATCACCAAATATTGGCAATTCGGTCCCTTTTTATGGAGGGTGGCATGAATGGATGCCCTCTCAATCTCAGGTTCCATGGACGAGTCCTCTTCTTCGTTGATTCCCTTAGTGGTGATATTGGAAGCTTTTGCCCTTCCCATTGCTATGAATGCAGCCATGGGTAGCTCTAACTTGGCCATTGAATTTTCCTTAATGATGATTTTTTCCAAGTTTGGGACATTCCCTTTTGAAGTGCCCAAGTTCATTGCAGTGAAAACATCGCAGGTTTTGGTCACTTCTTTGAGTGGGGACAAAGTCATTGATTGCATTTGCCCTTGGATTCTTTAGTTGGCCTTGACTTTGTCCTTACGCCCTTTTAAATTGAGCTTTCAACATCCCTGGATTATTTTAGTCTTTGTGAGACCAAGGTCTATTATTTCTAGACTTTGGTTGGACTTCTTGGGTGATAGGTCGTCCTGCTCTTATCAATGCATCTTGTAAATCTGAAGGATGCATTGATTCCAATCAAGTGTTCATTGGTGGGTTCAACCCATCACAGAACTTTGAGACTTGTTGGGAAATACTCATTGTCAAGGCATATTTTAGCAAGGAGACAAATCTCGAGTAGTACGCCTCCAGAGACAGGCCAATTGTTTCAACTTGAAGAACTCATTCATCTTCTGAGTTCTGTATGGAGGTGGGATGTACCTCCCCTATACTTCTTCATTTAGCTTATCCCAAGTTATTGTGCTTTCCATGACTGCTTGGTCTTTACAGCATTGCTTATACTAGAGCCTAGCTTTGCTGGCAAGTTTGAGCTTGGCAATCATAGCCTGGTTAACAGGTGATGTTCCTACTGCGTTGAAGTAATCCTCCATGGATTCAATCCATACTTCGGCATTGGTTTCAATAGTCTTCCCCTTTCTATCAAATTCTGGTGGTTTAATTTGTTTGAGAAGAAACTTCTTCTCTTGTGCCTTCGTTGGGCTTAGTGCAGAAACAAGATTCTAGTTTTGCGCTTGGGGTTGTATTTGGTTTTCCATTAAAACCTTCGTGTTAAGATTGCATTAACATATCTCTTCACAACTTATCTCAATGCACATATTATTTTTCATCAATACTATATGCAACAAATCAAATAAACATAAAAATTCTTATTTATCCATAAAGAAGCATAATCCTCAAGTACAATTATTTAGGAATAGATAGAGATTGGCTACAATGATTTTCTTTCAAGAGATACATCAACACTAGGTTAATAATTCCCTATTGGATTTAGCTACAGGGACAGAATAGTAATATGGATTGGGGGAATGGATTCTCAGGAAGTGGTAAGTCATGGGAAGTTCAGGAAATCCCATTTTTTGATAGCATGACATTCGTTTTGCCCCATTACTTTAATTCTGTCTCATGGCAAGACTTTGACCACCTCTTCATAGATATAACGATTTTGTTCTACTTGCTAGCATCCGATTTGTAGGATCGAGTTCACACAAGCCTCTTGGAAGATGAATAACTTGATAATCTTTAAGTCCTCCAACCACTTTAGCCTCTTCAGATTGTTTTGAAGATAGGCGAGTCGATTAGCATCTATGTAGCAATAACCCGTGCTCCAAGTCCAACGCCTTTCCGCATCCTACAATCACTCGATCAGTGAGTATATGGGCTTGGTAGTCTGTTTGTTAGATCCATGGCCTGCCTAGCAAAACTCGATAGCTAGGATAAGCAACAACTGATACTATGCATAGTGGCTGCTAAAAATATATAGAACATTTTTCCCCTTTTAGGTGCTTTTAAAACAAGTGCTTTCACAAGCTCCTGCTTCACATCATCAAAAGATACTTTGCAAGCATCACTCCATGTATTCTGACAATTGAAGGACAATAGGTTTGTCAATGGCAACACTCTTTCTACTAAGGGATTGATAAACCTTTGATAATACCCTACCGAGGATAGAAAGTTATGTACTTCCTTTGGAGTACGTGGCGGACTCATGGCAACTATGACATTGATCTTTCCACGGTCAGTCGCAATCTCTACTAAATTGACCACATGGCCTAACAATAGCCCATAAGGGACTCCAAAGGCGCACTTTGGTGGGTTGAGAGCTATGCAAAATTATCTGCAAAGCTCAAAACACTTTTGCAAAATAATCAATTGCCTTTCTCTTGTGGTGGCTGTCCCCAGGTCATCAATGAATACTTTCAATTCCTCTAGAGGGATGCCACCAAATGTCTTGTCGGCTGTTCTTTTCCATGAATCAAGTGCATTACATTAAAAAAATGCCATCACATGGTACGCAAACGTACCAAAGGCAGTAATAAATGTCGTTTTAAGCTTGTCTTGCTTAGCAATTGCCATTTGTTATACCCCACAAAGCAATCAATGAACAAATATACTTCCCTACCCGCTGATTGATCCAAAATTTGGTCAATAAAGTGCAATGGGTAGTAGTCCCTCACTCTGAGGGGACTTAGGGTGAGCATCCACTATTACATGATTGCACCTCTACCTAGAATTACTCGACCAGCGAGTATATCAACTTGGCGGTCTGTTCGTTATGCATGATGGTTAAGGTTGATTGGGAAATCTTGCATAGAACCGCACTAAGAGAATTGGAAGGATCGCATGCATCTAGATTGCATCTTGAAGGTCTAAATGAAGAATCATGTGTTGCCATGTATGTTAACTGAGCTTGGTTGGAATTAGAGATTAAAAGACCCTTGGTTGGGTTGCAAATAAGGCATGTCCATTGCCTTGACTGATCAGCTAATGCTTGAGTTAGGGATTAAGATAACCTAACGTAAAACCCAAGGGAAAAGGACAAGTAAAGAATAAGTTATCTTACCAAGACCATTTGCTTGCGTAATCTTGTTTGAAATTATTGGGATCTTTCCAGGTCACGAAAAGACCCAAGATCGAATGCTGGGAGCATTCGGGAAAAAAAGGAGTCACACCTTAGCAGTCGGTCGTACAAACGACCTCCGAAATGTTCGTGCTTGTACTTAGGTACATTATTTGATCTCTTTGCTCAAGGAACTAATTCAAGGAATACACTTAATGCTTTAGGTTGGAAGATTGGAGGGAGAGGCAGAAACAGTTACCTCTGACCATCTGCCTGGCCCTATCCAAGGGGGTTGTTAGCCGTGCCGGGTATATGGACCTAACCCACCGCGAGAGGCCTCTCCATGGGTGTTTCTTGGAGCGCGAGGACGCTTGGGTGCCAGGGGAGGCTCTGGCTGTAAATCCCTTGCCTCTGGATCCCACACAAGAGGCCGACGTGACTCAAGATGGAATCTCGAGGCTCATGTACTAGTCAATGGGGCGGAACTTGGAACAACAATCATGTAGATTGCCGAGATAGCGTTCGGGCATGATATTGGATGCACTCTAGGATTTTGATAAATAAAGAGCAATTATTGGAGAAAAAGGAACTTGCTTGGCATTGTTTTTGTGTTAGTGCCTAAGTTACGTGAAGGAACCTGTGATTAATTTGTTTAATTAAGGAAGCTGATTTTGCATGTCAAAACATAATGTGTTAGGTAATTAGATAACTAAAGCAAATTGAGAAAAGTGCATGGACGTGACTTAGGTCCGTCCTACGGAAGGGAAGTCTCGGTTAGCTGGGAACTTTTCTCGAATGATGAGATAATAAGACAATGAAGACCTAGTGTCAATAGATGTAGAATTTCCAGTTTATTCTGTTTTAGGGGAAAGAAATGGGACTATGTTGTATGGCAGAGAGGTTGACTTTCACATCCCTCTCGTTTCCCATTGTCCATGAACCAAGTGCAGCATGAATCATCTTCAACTCTATTGTTCCTATGCAAAGTGGTACATCTCGAGCTCGATGCTAGCTGTTCCCAGAGACTTTGCTGATAGGAAAGGAACCCTGACCTCAGGTTGATCCCAAGTGGGAATGGCTGGACACTTCCACTCAGGGAAAACTCAGGAAGACCTAGATTGAAAACCATGTGTCATTCCCTGCGAGTGTCAGGCGGAGCCTTCTAGACACTCCTCCCAATGGGCTGCTAAGACATGTCCCACAAGCAGACAAGCAGACACGTTACACAATCGCTCACCCCAATTACTCATATTGCTCAAGAGATGTTGAAGGACCCATATCTCACACACAATCTAGAATTTGACAAGATGGGGAGACTTAGAGAGAGTATTACAATTGATAGTGCATTTGTGCATCCTAATGTGGCTAGCATAAATGTGAGAAGGAAGGCCAGGGGGCCTTATAGTGCAATGTATAGAATATAGTGACATGTCCTATAGTGGTAGTAGGGACATGTCCCATGTGTACATAGGGAAATGAGAATGTATATCTTGAAATCATCATAACATTCCTCAATCCTCACCTCTCAGTTATTGATTAAAGGGAAAAAATCACTTCCACTCAAACCCGCCCTATGTCATGCTCTGTTAATAGATACAAAAAGGTAGCCCGATTCCTAAAATCTATTGATGTATTGCTCATGGTCACTTGTGCAAAGGTTGTATGCCTTATACATAATTGATGGTGTAGTAGTGCATCCCACCTTGCGTTGGCATACAATATGAGAAGAAAGGCCAGAGAGCCTTATAGTGACATGCATTGAACAAATCGTACTCTGTGCATTCAGAGGCCTATCCATATGTGCAATGCTCCATTTTGCACATCTTACCTCTCATTAAATGAAGGAAAATAAATTTTCACTCACCTAACCCACTATCTCACAGTCTATTGATAGATACAGAGGGCATCCCATGCTCACATCCCCATGTAGCTAGGATGAAATCTTGCACCATTCAAGGGGTTGTCGATGAAGATCACTTGCCATTAATAGTAGGGTGTTAGTGTAGACGCCTATTGAGAGAGGTAGCCAAAATATCTGCAACTTGGTTTATATATAGGATATTTTATCTATTGGAGGGGTTATATACTCTTTTGAAGTGATAGGATACAACCACCAAGGGAGGTATCTTCAGAATTGCACCCTAGAGAGTTCAACTGATGAGTTAGCTATTATGGACTGCGAGGTGTTGCCACCTTTTCTTGGAGAAAGGCCTACTATGATAGGGAACTTCTTTCTTTTCTCCTATAATAGATTGTTTGTTTATTTGTTTTTTTTTAACTTTTTTTCTTCCTACTCCTAAGGGTGTTTCCACCTTTTCTCAAAGTTTATGTCCGAACCAAAGTCCTTTTCTCCCATAACCTATTTCCTTTTTCTTTCTTTTGATTTTTTCTTTTGAAAATAGGGGCAAGAATACTATTTATCAAAACCATCCATGCCACATCTATTGGATTGAAAGGGGAGATAACAGAGCAGGGGCAAGGGCTGGAGTTGAGGGGATATAGAACTTTATCCACCTCATTAGGATGAGAAATATGAATATCATTATTATGGTAGGCCTTTTTTAGAGATTGTGTGCTTTCATGCACTATGTAGTAGAGTAAAAATGCATTCATACCTTAGCCAATATTTAGCCTATTAGGCTTAAGTATAAAAGGCTAAGTTGTAACTAGCTAAGGAACTTTTTGCCATTTTACACATTTCATATTTGAGATCTTAACCTCCCACCATCTAAGAGGGTGTATACTCTTGGCCACCATAGCTTGGGGTGCATACAATGTTGTAGTCTCTCATCACTTGATTCTCAGTCATTCATGGTAATATCATTTCATGCCTAGCCACCTTGGTGATGGTTTCTTAGCATTTTAGTCTATTTATTTGTATTTTCAATTTAATAGTTTCCTATGGGAGTTAGCTTCTTTACATTGGTATCAGATCACATCTTTGATCCAATGGAAAGGTCATTTTCATGGTGAATATGGTTACAAGATTAGGCACAAAGTAATTGGAGGACAATAATTAGTCACAAGATTTGATACAGTTAAAACGGTGACTAGTTAAGGTCTCTACAATAAGTCGTGACTAAATTTGATGGTCTTGAAGAATGTATGAAGAAATAATGGGGGATTCAAGGTCATTTTTGTGATTCATGGTCAACTGGGGCCATTTTGAAGGATCATGGACTTGATTGAAGCCTAAAAAGGGTTTAGAAGGGGTAAACCGTGGTTATTTTTTGGAGCAAACTTCTCTTTCCTCTTTCCAAGCTTCTTCCTGAAAACTTCCATGGAGTTCTCTTCTCGTATCTCCTTGCCATGGCCATATCTCTTCATGAAACCTTTAAAGAATGATCCTTGATGTCTCAAGCAACTTATAGACTATCCCATTGCTGAGTCTTTAGCAAAATAATGATCACGTGGAGTAGGAAGAGGCCAGGACAATTTGTGCTATTTTCAGCCCTACTCTCCTTAGGTAAAATCAATAATGTCCTTCATCATTGAAGCTTCTCCCTCATTTGAATGATTAATGGCTGATACTTGAACTTTCACTCTCTTCAGCCCTGAAGCTTTCTTCACAACCCTAGCTATGGCTGAAAATGGATAGCATGAATATTTCAACAATTTTTTGAAGTTTTGAGTCAATCTTGGTACCTTTTAACTTCAAGAAGTGAAAGGCAAGCATCTACAATCGACATTGGGCAAACATTGGGGCTTCCAAGCAAGATTGAAGCACTTTTCTCATCTTAGATTGGGGCAAAACAAAGAAACCATCATTCTTCATCAAATTTTTCTACCTTGAGGCTTCAATTCATAGGACTTTTGTTGTCTACAACCCTGGGAAGGTTTAATTGAAGCTATTTCATCAAGATTGAGCTTACGATGAAGTATTCCTTCAAGATTGAAGGCATTTTCAGCCTCTTGAACATGGAAATATCTAAAAATTCTTGGAATCCTTGATTGAGAATTTACACTCATCAAATCTCAAAGGATCTTCTCCAACAAAACATTCTAGACTTCTATCAAAGCATTGGATTCTCTTGATGCATTGGAGAAATCTTATTGATTGGGAGATGAAAATTACATGGGAGCAATCATATTGGACAAAGCTTTCTTGTAGCTAGCCTTATGATCTTCAATCTTGATCCATGGATGGTGGTTTATGCTGAATATTGATTGGTTGGTCTTTATCTACTTCTCTTCATCAACATTAAAGAGGTAATTCTATTGCTTTTAGCTGAATCTCTCTTTTCATCCAATTGTTGAACTAGTCCTACTGTTGATAAAGAGAGATTGAGTATAATAGATCCTCTTAATCCCCATTGAAGGGCATGTATAATTCAACCTAGGACTAATTATGATTGCTTAATGAATTCTCTTTTCTACCCATTCAAATATTGATGCCAAATTGATTACATAAATGCTACCCACTGCCTACTTGGATTTTTTCTTGGATAATTGAACATTGATGCTATAGGACTAAAATAACAATAAAAATGGCAAGTGGAAATATTGTAAAAGTAATGACTCACTGCAAACGGGTAATTACCTATCCGTAGCCTTTTCAATTCAATCATTTCCCAATACCCACTCACATTTCATTGAAGAATTAAAAGGATTTTTCACTCAATGAATAGTATCCTTGTTTGATTAGCCATTAGAATGTACTTGCCATGTTGATTTCCGTGAGGAAATGTAGATGCAAGGTGAGTCGAGAAGACAAAAGAGAGGTGACCCTCCCTTCTTGATTATCATCCTAAAGGAATGCACAATCCAGCTTGAGGAGGAACTTTGCACATTCCTCTTGTCTCGGAGCCCATGCAATTTTAAAATTTAGGTGCAAGTACATTCCCCATTGTCAGAGTTTTGCAGTAGCACAGTAGTGATCAACCCTATTTAGGGTATCACAGGTGGTTAAAGGTTCCATTGGAACAAAATTGGAAAAAGTGGATGGCCTCTTCTATTCTCAGGATACCTATACGTGGCGGTCATAGTCTTACAAGTCTTTACAGTAGGTACCTACTAATCTACATGTTATCCTTGAGCCCTATAAGTGCCTCATAACCCTCTTCAAGTTGCTATAAAGGTTAATGTTGAGCTCAAATTGCACTTGCTATTAGTACTTTTATACCTTAGTACTAGTATACATGTAGAAGTAGCATATGTAAAGTGACTTAAAATTTCATATGAAGTTTTTACTTGACATTCATGTGCCTTCTTGACGTTCAGGAAATTGTATCTTTTGAGATCCTCTGTGATGAGTAATGTTATCTTCTTCAAGACAGTGCCATATTTTGGTTGCTCATATCTGGTTCAATTACTATATATTTGTGTCTTGAATATTTATGATGTCTATTTCAAGTTAACTAATCATTAGGAATGGTCGTGATGACGAAGAATTGTGTGATAGTTTTCAGGATAGTAGTTCTGCATTGATGAATGTAATATGTAGTTCGTGTTTGCATTGTGTTCCTGAAGAATAAATGTATGAAATAGCTATAAATCATGTTAGGGAGTTTCTTGTCGTAACATAGTTGTTTCGAGTAGTTTGATGTTTCCTGTATTTTCCATTATGGTCTTGATAGGCCATAACACTTTGGCAATCATGCTAGTTTCATGGGAATAACTCTCATGATTTAGGCATTAGGCTTGGAAAGAATAATTACAAAATTGGACTACAAGAATTCAAGATGCTAATGGCATTGGAGATGTATAAGGTGCCTTGCATGGGCAGTATTTATGTCAAACAATTATCCTTATTTATCCTATCCTATCCTCACAAGCAGCATATCTCAAGAATTGACGGAGGTGTTGTTAAGACAGCAACAACAAACTGCAAGGCCTAATGATACAGATGAAGTAGTGCAATTAGGTAGGCTAGATGAAGAAGAGTTCACAAATGTTGGACAGAATCCCTTGTTTGGGGGTGGGTTTCTCTGAGGGTAGCTCAATAGTATACCATTCTCCTACCACCTCTACAGAGTCCCCCCCAACACCTCCAACTCCTTCAAGCATACCAGGTTTATCAGATAATGAAGAAGCAATATTTCCTTGTGACTATCATGGTACTCCTCCAAGGTAGGCACTTGAAAGATTGCAACATGTGATGTTAGGAAGGACATTCCTATTAAGGAATGCAAGGGTTCCAGTAAATAAATCTTTGAGTTTTAACCCTTTACTACCACAAAGGAAGCCCAAGAAGCAAAAAAATATGAATCAAAATCAACTATTCGGCACAAAGGTGAGAGCATCTAAATGCCTCAAATATCTTTCAGAGGATTTGGGAGAATGCAGGCAAGACAACCTTGGGGAAATTTAAGAACACATCAGCAAACTACTCAAACGAGAGTATGCCACTATTGTGGAGTTCAAGGACACTTTGTTGGACCAAATTGTGAACTTTGGGAAAGGCATAGGATTGAGAGAGGAATTCCAGTAGCCAAGACCCACAACAATGAAAGACCTATAGGCGTATCTCATCTACAGCATCCACCTACCCCAATTCCAACAGTCCTCATAGAGTTACCTAACCAAGATGAGAAAATGCAATATCTAGATGGTACAGGAACTGCTAGTTGCAGGAAAATTCAGCAATAAGAGGTTCAAGAATGGCAAGAGGGAGTGTTAGGTAACTTAAATGCTACAAGTATGCATGTTGAATGTGATTGTTCTAATTGCATTAAAGTAGAGAATTTTCTTGATGAAGCTATGGTATTAGTAGTTACCAGAAGCCAAGCAAGCTTAAAGCTTGATTGGCAAGAAAAAGGCAACAAAGCAGGTCAAAAGATTTCAAAAACTTTCATAGAAAGTTAGATTTGAAGAGCTTGATGATCAGTCAGATTCAAGAACCCTATTTCCTAATGAGTAGGATTAGTATCTTAAAGATAAAGAATTAGGAGAATTTTAGGATGGAGGTCTAGCAGAGCTATTCTAGGCTCTAGCAAAGTGTTCCTTGCAATTAACATTAGAACAAAGTTGGCTAAATTGAAGTAGGATTGGGGGAATGATTATGTATGTATATCAAGGGGATTGAAAGAGATCAAATGATCAATAGTTAATAAGGTAATCATGAAGAGTTCTTCTCGACCTATGGTAGATCAGACTATTAATTTGGTAGATGAAGTGGAAGACGATGAGGAGGAAATGTTTCTTTGAGAAAATCATTCTGAAGTGGGCAATATTATTCAGAAGTATCAAGATTATTCAATAACTACAGGACATAAATTTTTGGACCACCAGGTTGTTCAAATTGCATGTAGAAACCAGTCAGGACAGCAACCTGAAGGTTTTCCTGAAGGTCAGGAGCAGCCTGATGTTCAGGAGAGATCAGAAAATGAGACCCATAAAAGGGTTCAGGACCGGGACAACATTTATCTTGAAGAATTTCAGCAAGAAACACTTGGAAATTAGCTTTTTGATGTGGATAACTATAGGGACAATCCTGAAGTACTAGATGCAGAGAATCAAAAAGTAATTATTTAGGTTGAGTTGAGATATGAGCATACCATGAGAACATTTGCAAGGGTTGTTGAATATGAGGTTTAGGAAGTCAACTTAAATCTTGAAGGAGAGTTTAAATCCATTAATGTCAATATCTTTATGGAAGAAGAGTTCAAGCAAAACCTCATCCAATTGTGCAAAGAATTTAAGGAAATCTTTGCTTGGGATTACATAGATATGAAAGGATTTGATCCATCTATTTGTCAACATAGAATAAATCTTTAAAAATGCCAAGACAATTATTAAAAAAGGCATAGGATGAATTTAAATTATGCCAAGTAGGTTAAGGATGAAATTGACAAGCTCTTAAGGGTTGGATTCATCAAACTAGTAAATGAGGTCACTTGGTTATCCCCTATAGTGGTGGTGCCTAAAAAGAATGGAAAGATCAAGTTTGTGTGGATTATAGGAAATTGAATGCAACCACTATTATTGATCCTTTCATTGTCCCTATTGTTGATTCTCTTCTTGATGATGTGGTTGGCCATGAAATGTATAGTTTTCTGGATGGTTTTTTAGGCTACAATCAAATAAGTATGTATCCGGAAGATATGGATAAGACAGCCTTCATCACTAAGTGAAGAGCATATGTTAGTACACGGTCATGAATATTGGGTTTAAAAATGGGCCTGTTGAGTTTCAAGGAGCTGCACATTAGACATTTGGGCCGTATCTAACAACCTTTATGAGGGTGCTCATTGATTATTTCTATGTTTTTGGCAACAAGAAAGAGCATCTCCAACACCTTAGGTTATGCTTTGAGAGATGTAGAAAATTTGGTATGCCCTTAAATCCTTTCAAGTTAGTATTTGGAGTAAAGAGAGGTGTGCTCTTAGGCCATATTCTATCTGAGGAAGGTATGAGCATAGATCCAAGAAAGATTGCAGCTATTCAGAAAGCCAAAGCTCCAGTCAATGTGCAAGAAGTTATGAGGTTTGTTGGACAAGTGAAGTGGCATACCAAGTACTTAAGGTATTTGTCACATATTTGTGCTCCTCTCACTACTTTAACCAAAAAGGGGATGCAGTTTGTCTGGAGGGAAGATCATGAAAAAGCTTTCAGTATTCTCAAGAAAATGCTCATTGTAGCTCCTATATTGCAACCTCCTGCATGGGATTTTCCTTTCCATATTTTTGTTGATGCTTCTGATATCGCTGTGGGAGTTGTGTTAATGCAAGACAAAGTACCTAGATGGTATAGACCTATTTACTCTGCAAATCAAAGATTGAGTGCTAGTGAAAAAAAATATTCAATAACTGAAAGAGAAGCACTCAGTATGGTGCATTCAGTTCAAAAATTCAGACATTATTTGCTTGGGAATCAAGTCATATTTCATGTGGAGCATCAGGCACTCTTGTTTCTGATAAAAAAACCTCAGTTAACAAGAAGATTTGCTAGATGGATGTTGTTGTTTTAGGAATTTGATTTCAAAGTTATTCATAAGTCTCATGGGAAAGAGCATGCTATAGTTGATTATCTCAACAGACAGGACAATGATGCTATGGAGATAGGAGTTCTTGATTAGCTTCCTGATGTTAAACTTTTTGAAGTTTAGGTAATAGACGTGACTCCTATTACGATCAATTGTTTCATTTCTTACAAGATGGAGTGATGTCTGCACACTTTACAATAGATCAAAGGAAAATATTGGCATTGAAGAGTCGATCATTTCAAGTTATTATGAATATTTTGTACAGAAGAGGAGTTGATAATGTTTTACGGAGATGTGTTCCTGAATTTAAGCAACCAACAATCCTTCATGAAGCTCATTCTAGACTGTCAAGAGGTCACTTTTCTCGAGAAATTACAGGCAGGAAAATTCTACATGCAGGTCTATGGTGGCCTACTATGTTGAAGGATACTCATCAATATGCTAAGGAGTGTTTGCAATGCCTGAAGGAGGGTCAACCTCTTGATACGAATAGAATGCAAGATGAACCATTTCAGAAATGGGGAATAGATTTTGTTGAACCCATTAAGCCAGTTGCAAAAAGGACAGGTAATCTGTACATTTTGGTTTGCACTGATAATGCCACAAAATGGGTGGAAGCTCAAGCCTTCAAGGATAATAAAGCTATCAGTGTGGCCAAGTTTTTGTATACTAACATCATGACCATGTTTGGATGCCCCATTGAGTTGATCAGTGATATGGGTAAGAATTTTTTGAATCAAGTTATTTAGGACTTAACTCTTAGGCACATGATTCTTCACAAGAAGTCAACCCCATAGCAGCCTCAGGCTAATGACAGCTTTCAGTGTCCTCAAGAAAATGCCCATTGTAGCTCCTATATTGCAACCTCCTACATGGGATTTTCCTTTCCATATTTTTTTTGATGCTTTTGATCTTGCTATGGGAGCTGTGTTAATGCACGACAAAGTACATGGATTATATAGACCTATTTACTCTGCAAGTCGGAGATTGAGTGCTACTGAAAAAAAATATTCAATAATTGAAAGAGAAGCACTCAATATGGTGCATTTAGTTCAAAAATTTAGACATTATTTGCTTGGGAATCAAGTCATATTTCATGTGGACCATCAGGCACTCTTGTTCCTGATAAAAAAACCTCAGTTAATAGGAAGATTTGCGAGATGGATGTTGTTGTTGCAGGAATTTGATTTCAAAGTTATTCATACTCCTGGGAAAGAGCATGCTAATGTTGATTATCTCAACAGATGGGACAATGATGCTATGGAGATAGGAGTTCTTGATTAGCTTCCTGATGCTAAATTTTTTGAAGTTTAGGTAATAGATCCTGACTCCCATTATGATCAGTTGTTGCATTTCTTATAGGATGGAGTGATGTTTGCACACTTTATAGCAAATCAAAGGAAAATATTGGCATTGAAGAGTTGGTCATTTTAGGTTATTATGAATATTTTGTATAGAAGAGGAGTTGATAATGTTTTACGGAGGTGTGTTCCTGAATTTGAGCAACCAACAGTCCTTCATGAAGCTTATTCTTGTTGGAAACCAGAGTTGCAGCATTGGAGTGTGTGCACAAGAGGGAGAAGAGAGCTCAAAGTACAAGAACAAAATCTTGCTTACTAATTTGCTTAGAGTACAACTTGGGTACACTCTCCCACACTTGATAGTGACCCATAGGCTGTTTATATAGCCTCTGCAAAGCTAGGGTTAGGGTTTTCCCTGCCCCTAGGGCTATTCACACTCATCTGCCCTTATACTCCCTTGCTTAAAGTGGGTTCCTATGCCTTGTTGTCTTCTAACACCCCCCCTCAATGCCAGTGTGGCATTGGATTACAAGGCATGTAAGATGTTCCCCCCCTTCTCGGGACGCCTTTATAAATTAGGCTTACAATGTTGTTTTAGGTAGATGATTTAAAGAGTCAAAATAGTCGATCTTCAGATGAATTGGAGGCATATTTGGCTACCAATTCTTTGGGTATATTAGGAGTGTTGGGGCATTTACTAGTGATACGCCCTGTCTTCTTGCATTTGTTACATTTCATCTTCTCGGGATACTTCTTCCAGCAGTTGTTTACAAGATGTCCTTTTTTCTTACAGAAAGAACATCTAGTGAGAGTTGTATGTACCAATACTTGATCACGGGAAGTTGAAGATGCCTGACTGTTGTTGCTTTCTTTGTGGTTCCTCTTTTCTTCATCCAAACAGGATTGAATGGTACTTGCCAATGTAGGATCTGGAATGTTGGTGAGAGTGGTTACAAGAGTAGGAAACACCTGTTTTACAACTTTTAGGAGAATAGCAATAGGATCTTCTTCATGTATTGGAGCTTGTACAGAGGCAAGCTGTGCCATAAGTCCCTTCATATGAGAGATGAATTTTCCCAAATCTTCTCCTATTCGATATTTCAAGCTAAAGAATTCAATTTTAAGGAAATTTTTAGTATTTTTACCAGTGGCTCCATAGAGCTTTTCAAGCTCATCCCATTTTTCTTTAGCAGTGTTTAGTTGATCAACATGATGAATTAGGGACTCATCTAAGTGTAACATTATGATTGCTTGAGCACATTGGTCATCCTCTATATCAACCAGATTTGCAGAGTTTACAACTCTACTGCCTTGAATGAGAGGCCAATACCCTCTCTCCATCATTTTGTTTTTTATAAGTACTTGCCATGGGTGGAAATCTTTGCCATCAAACTTTCGAATTTGAGGACGGACATCAGCATATGTTGTGGTCATTGGGAAGGACTTACCACTTGTGAGGACAAGGGCAGCGTCTAGTCCCTTACAAATTTTCCACTGAATGCGGAAGCAAATCAGACAATTTGAAATCAAAGTTGCAATGAAAATAAAGGCTGAAAATCATATAAATGTAATATTTCAAAGTATGACTGTGGTGGTCCTTTCTTATGTGTAAACTTCTTCCGAGGTTTAATAGTCTTTTTAGGTTTTAATGAAGTAAACCTAGACTGGACTTTAGGCTCCTCCTTATGGTATGGCTTAGTGGATGAAGCTTGTGTTGGACAAGGTTGGTCTATGATCCCAATTCTTGTTGCTGATGATTCCGAGGACAGTACAATGACACTCATCCTTTTGATTTCATTGACCAGTGTACTTGAAACAAAGTCACTCACGCTATGCAATACACTTCTAGTGTATGATGGTCTATGTTTTTATAATTGTACTCATAACCTTACAACAATATAAGAAGAGGAATAAAAAATCACTAGATTTTAGTGAATACCCAGAAAGAAAATGATTAGATGATTCATGATTAGTGTTTAGAAACACTAATGTCAAGCTTAGTGAAATGCTTGAATGAAACCCAGTTGGAAGTCAGCTTCCCAATGCACTTACTGATGTCCATTGAGCATGCCCAAGAGCTTTTGAATCTGGAATAAGCTTCAAAGAATATGCTTTAGTGATTATAATCAATGTTAATGAAGCTTAGAGTGAAAAAAATGACAAAATGTCAAGCTTAGAGCTTGCTGGCTATGGCTGCCACAAGATACACAGTTAGGGTTTGGCAGAGATCTCTCTCTGTGGGAGGAATTTCTAGAAGCCCTCTTGTGGGAGGATGGCCCACTAAGGGAGCTATCAAAGCCCTATGGTGGTGGCTGAGATCGCGTTGCCTGCTGCCCACGCCATGCCTAAAGATGCCATGCTGTCAAAAACTGCGCCGTTTCTGGGATTTTGACAATGCTGCCCACAATGTCGACTAATCCTGAGGTTTATCATGCTAGGCTAATTTGCCCTGGGATAGGGAAGAAGTTCCTAGAAGAAACCAGAAGGAGATATGGCCTCCTTTGTCCTCCCCAAGTCCTCCAATGGAGGTAGGTTGCAGGCAACTATGGAGGAAAGAAGGGTAAGATGAAAGAGGTAAAGGATCATGTGCACTTAGTGATAGCTGAGGCTGAGGGACGCTGAGGAGATCAGAGATGGCTTTGATACCATATTGGAAACTAGAGTTTCAGTATTGGAATGTGTGCACAAGAGGGAGAAGAGATCATTGCTTTGCTATCTTCCAACTAGCACTACGTTGATTTTCCAAGTTGCTATCATAAACCAACACCCACTCCCCTTCTTGTTATAGCTTGTGGTCAAAGTTTGTGTCGCTTGTCAAACCTTTTATTGTTCTTGATCCTTGTAGTCTTTATATTTTTCATGGCTATCTCAATGTTGTCAAGCCTTCTTTCTAACTGTCTAATATGTAGGACCAACAACTCTTCTTTATTCAAACCCTCTTCCCATGGTAGAACACTCCAAGTAGCAATAGTTTCCTCAATAGGCATGATTAGCTATTGTCCATACACTAATTCAGAAGGCATATACCATGTAGTTGTACTATGAGTGGTCTTATCAACCCACAAAGCAAAGAAGGGTAACATTTTTGGCCACTCTTTCATCCTGTCCTTGCATGACTTTGCTAATGCCTTAATGATAGGTTGGTGACCTCTTTCACTTTTTCCATTTGCTTCAGGATTGTAGGTTGAAGTTAAAGCCAGTTTCTTGATACCCAATCCTGAAAAGAAGTCATGAGCCTCATCTGCATCCAATTCTCCTCTATCTGCAACCACTTTACCAACACAACCATACCTACAAAAGACTTCTTTCAATAAGAACCTGAAAACTGCTTGGGTAGTTTTTGTACTAAGAGCTCACCTTCCACTTGATTTTTCAAGTCTTCTCGTGCAAGAACAAGATATATCATATTCCATAAACCTGTAGGCATGGTAACCAAATCAACTACCCATTTGTAGTGCATAAATAATGGATAGGTTGGTTGCAACCCATCTCTATGCTTTACCATGGAATACATCTGGCAGACACTGCATGATTCCACATAATGCTCCACATCTTTATACATATTCAGCCACCAATACTTCTCTTTGATCTTGGCAAATGTGCCCCAAACTCCTCTATGTTCAGCCCATAAACTTTCATGAAACTCCTACATCACCTATTGTTGAAAAGCCCTATCTCCCAATACATGTACTGGAGCTCCTCTCTTTTTCTTTGCATGCTTCCATAAATATCCATCTTTCAATAAAAACCCATAATCTTTTCTTTTAATCCCTTTGAATTTAGCTTCAGACCACTCATCCTTCTTTGTCATGAGGTTGAGATATTGGCCTATTCTCAACCAATCATCCTCATATAACTCTTCCAAAAATTGTGTTCTCACTAAAGCATAACACTAATGATGTTTTCTCACTACTATTTATCTCCTCCTCATGGCTGTAAGTTGTTTTCTTACTACTGAAATCCTTGTTACAATAGTTGTATCTACTGTAGTAACAACAACAACATACTCATTCCCTGCTATCATAAAGTCATTTTCCGCACCTATCACATCATCCTCTTCATCTTCCATTAGCTCCTCTTCATCTTCAAACCTTGCTCGTGAAAGCATGTCAGCCACAGGGTTTTCTCTACCTACAATATGCTAAAAATCAAGGTTAAGTGACTTTATATATGAAATCCACCATAACATGGAAATATAGGGAGTTGAGCAATTTACTATCATGCCCAATAGAGGTAGACAATTAGTCTCTATCACTACATGAGCTCCCATGAAATACTCCCTATCACACTTAAGGATTGTCACTACACCCCAAATCCCTCTTTTGACTTGAGAATACCACCGTTGCCATTCATTGAGGACCTTTTCTCCAAACCAAATGGCATACCTATTCCCATCAGCATCATCTTGGGCCCACTACCCAACCAATGCCGATTGGGTTTATATCCATGGTGAGAATAATAGGCTACCCATTCTCATAATTTTCTCTCTTTAGTGTTGGGGCTTAAATGAATAAACTCTTTAACTTCTAAATTTCCTTTGCATGATGTTTACCCCACCAAAACTTTTGCCCTTTTCTCAAGAGCTGATATAAACTTTCAACCACATGAGCAAAATGCAAAATCCATAACAAGTAAAAGACACATGCATCCAAAAATCTTATTACCTCGAATACATTTAAACATGTCTCTTGCATCTTGCTTATGGCATCAATATTTACTGGTGAGGGCTTTCTCCCATATGGTCCACACGTGTACAACAACTAATACTTCCTCCACTCTAAAAACTGAATTTTTTCTTGATAAAGTCAAATGCACTTCTTCAAGATGGCTCAAATCCTGGCATAATCAACCATATGATCAACTGCAAACCTTCTACATCCTTGCTCATTCTGCTCTTCATTCTTCTCATGGACATCACACCCTTTTATCGGTATATCATCAAGAAAGGGTAAGGTCTGAGGGATATACTCCCTCAAGAATTTATGCATAGCATTCATCATATGCACCATTGAATTGGTTGCTCCATGTGGAAGCGTACACATCCTAACCAATCCAAGTGTTGTCTTCATGGTATTGATATCCTAGCTTTCTAATGCAAGTTGGAACTTGTTGGAAGAGAGGGAGAGAGACAGAGTGGAGCGGAAGATGAGCCTCAGCTCATTGTTGTTCTTCTTTCATTATTCTTCCATCATACAAACTAAAAGAGACTTACACACATAGGTATGACTAACCAAGACTAACTGTGGTTAAGTCACTGACTACACCAACTTATTGAATGTCACACACATGTACAGATAGACTGACTGAAGAGTAGCGGGAGCTTGATATTCTAACACTCCCCCTCAAGCTCAAACCATATGATAAAATCCAAGTAGTTTTCTAAAGTATATGAACTTTTCTTTACTAAGAGACTTGGTAAATATATCTGCTACATGGTCTTCAGTCTTTGTTGCTATAAATAACTACTGATCCGAGCATTCCATGCTCTAGGTGCCTATTTCAGTCCATATAAAGCATTTTTTAGCTTACATACATGTGTAGGAAAGTCCGGGTGAACATAGCCTTCAGGCTCCTCCATATATACTTCCCCAACCAAATCACCATTCAAGAAAGCATTCTTGACGTCCATCTTTCATAATTTCTAGCCTTTGCATGCTACCAAAGCAATGATAGTTCTAATTGTTTCCATTTTATCCACTGGATTGAAAGTCTCCTCATAGTTAAGGCCATGTTGATGTGCATACCCTTTTGCAAGTAGCCTGGCCTTATAGCGTTCTAACGAACCATCTAACTTGCACTTAACCTTGTACACCCATTTGTAGCCAATGGGGACTTTGCCTTTAGGAAACTCAATCAATTTCCATGTCTCATTTTCAGCCAAGGCTGCATACTCCTCATCCATGGCATCACACCAATTATCATCTGTAACTGCATCATCAGAATTTGTAGGTTCTTTGTAACCTATCACACTAGTCATATATGCATAATGACAGGCTGAATAACTAGTGTATGTAAACCCTCGGGGGTCCACTAGGGTTTATCATATGGTACCACGTGAGTGTAAGGGAAGAAAGGTACATTTTATAAGGTAAGGGAGGGGGCTTATATAAGGGAAGAAATGTATATTTTATAAGGTAAGGTCCCTTAAATAGGGGGTAGATAAGGGGTATTTTCATATATTTCTTGCATGCAGGTGATGTCTCCTTATTACTACTAGTGAATCCCCTGTAATATAAAATTCTCAACTAGTTTTTTGACTCTCTCAAATCTCCATAACTGTGGCTCACTCTGAGCTTGCCTCTCATGAGGCGGTACATAACAACTCTGCCTTTTGCTCCAAGCATCATAATAGATGGAATGCCCAACTCACTATCCAAATGATCACTACTGGATAACTCATAACCTACTGTAAGTGGACATGTCACATCCTCAAGCATCTTTTCTTTTCCCTTATCCAATCTCCCCCTCATTGACATATCCGTGTCAGTGGATGTAGGAGTATGATTCTACAAGTGTCTTGACCAAGGACTTACTGTAGATGACCCATCACCTGTAGGACCACTCATAGATGTACTCACTGTAGGTGTATTTTCAGCTTTACTAGTGCTAGATCTGATCCACCAGTAGCCACTACAACAGGATTACCATACCATGATGCAAGCTCATAAAAAACAACATCTTTGCTAATCAATGTTGCATGTGTAGATGGTACATAACACTTGTAAGCTTTCCGATCTTGTGCATAACCAAGGAACACACTCTTGATAGCTTTAGGATCCAATTTCTTCCTCTTTTCATCAGGAACATGCACATATGCATTGCTGCCAAATACCTTCAAGTGTGAAACGTTAGGTTTATGACCATACAACATCTCATATGGAGTTACATCATGAATCCCTGCTGTAGGAGTTCTATTCAGCACATAGACAATAGCCACTATTGCTTCAGCCCAATAGCCATTGGGCAAACTCTTCTCATTTAGAATAGCTCTTGTCGATTCCATAAGTACCCTATTTTTCCATTCTACTACACCATTTTGTTGTAGTGTATAGTTGCAAGTTAATTGTCTTTTGATCCCATGTTTAGCAAGGTACCTGTCAAAGTAATTAGAGACATATTCTCCACCTCCATCTGATCTAAGACATGAAATTTTACAGCTCAACTCATTTTCAGAATGCTTTTTGAAGTCCTTGAATGCATCAAGCACATCCTCCTTATGTTTTATTATGTAAAGCCAAGTATACCTGCTAAAATCATCAATGAAGGATACATAGTAACAAGCATCACCAAACGAAGCTTTATGAGACGGAACCCATACATCTGAATGTACCAACTGCAAGGGTTATGAGCTATTCTGTACATGTCTCATAAATGGAAACCATGCTTTCTTTCCAAACTAACATGTATCACATACATGTCCAAAGTCATGATACTTGAACTTAGGCAGTCCAAGGACAATCTCCTTCTACTGTATAGATTTAAGCTTTTGTACATTCACATGGTCAATTTGCTTACGCCATATCTCAACATCCCATATAGCACCATCATCATGTGCAAACATGGCTGCTTTCAATTCTGGAATTGGCACATCAAGTAAACATTCTGCCATCTCTTCGGCCTCTAGCCCCCATTAGTTTGTAGTCATTACCATATTCTTCAACAAATCATCCATTTCTATTAAATCTCACCTATAGATTATGTTCTGCCATTTGTCCAACTGAGAAAAGATTATTGGTTATTGTAGATACATGTAATACAACATGCACGCTCTTTTTCTTGCCATCAGGCATCAACAACCAAACAATTCATGTGTGTTGAATGCAATGTTGGGTGTCATCCCCAGTACACACATAACCATGTGAACCTGCAACCATCTCATCAAACCATTCTCCATGGGGTGTCATATGATTTGAAGCCCCTGAATCAATGTACCATCTCTCATCTTTGTTCTGCCTAGATGCATTCTTAGACACATGTTGCATGGCAAACAACTTGTCAACCTACTCATCATGAGCACCACTAGAAGATGCATAGTGCCCATGTTGTTTGCCCTTTGCCTTCATATCTCCCTGCTTCTTGTAACAATCATATGCAATGTGTCTATATCTGCCGCATTAATGACAATCCTTATCTCTGTTTGAATGATCATTTGACTGCCATGAACTAGATCCACCACCTCTACCATGGGGTGATCTCCCCCTGCCTCTAAAGCCACCAGATCCACGCTAGCCCTGTGTATTTGTACCATGCCAAGCATTCTATTGATGTTGTTCATAAGTGTTTCGAATGTCTCCTCAACCTCAAAAAGAGCCACAGCCTCTGCCGCCTCTGCCACACTGGCTAGAGTAAAGAACGGTATCTCTGCTTTGAGATGTACTAAAACTTGTATTCAGCCCAAGCTTAACTTCCTCATGCAGTAGCAAAGCAATCAGCTCATCCCAATCAAGGGATTTAACTCTCACAGAAATAGACATATTGATTGCTTTATACTCTTTACCAAGTCCATTCAATGTCACTGCAATCATATCATCCTTAGACATTGAAGATCCAATGGTGGCAAGCTGATCCACTATGTTCTTGATCTCTGTAGTGTAGGCCTGAATGCTTCTGCCATTCCTAGACATGCTATTGAAGTGTTGCTTTAGCTGAATTTTTCTTGCATGTGTTACATTTCCATAATTCTTCATGAGCATGTCCGATGCATCCTTTGGGAAACTGCATCCAATAATCTGTATAACCATAGCATCTGATATACATAAGGAAAACCAATGTAACACCTTGCATACTCTCTCAGTCTATAGTTTATGAGCCCTTTTCTGATCATTTGTCAGATTCCTTTCATGTATTTCAAGTTCAGCCTCATCACCTATACATAAGTCCCAATAACATTTGCCAACCAAAAAATTCTTCATACGAAACTTCCATAAAGAAAAAATTTTGCTGTCCAGATTTTCTCCCACAATTTGAGTGATATTGTTAGTGCCTTGAGTATTTTTCATAGTTGCAGCTTAGGTATTCAGTGATGTATACAACCTGTAAGTATTGACTCCTTTTCCTATGATTTAGGACAGTTTCTTGCTATTCATGATAGTTTCCTATAATTCAGGATAGTTTTCCTGGCAACCTACTTGCTATAAACTGTATTCCAACAATGAAAAAACACAGTCAATTGAGCATAAACCAAGGTCAAATTAGTTCAAAACATTCTATGGTAGTGGCAAAACATCCCAACAACAAACTGTATCCATACAAGTATCAATGTTTGTACTGCGTGCAAGTAGCAGTACCAAATACAACCCACCCACTGCTATAACCAGTAGTATTTTCTCTATTAAAACAAGAGTATTTAGACCTCAAAATAGCCCCAAAATATCTCATTTAGTTTCCACTCTATGTAGGATTTGATACATGTCCAACCGGTCAGAATATATTGCATGTATGTCAAGTGAAGATGATAGGTATCCTTTTTGCAGACAATAACTAGTCAATACCCTAGTATAACCAGGAATAAATCAATCCAACTTGGGACTTTCAGCACTCACAATATCCCAAAAAACATCTACCACTCAAGTGGCATGATCCAAGAATTTGTCACTAGCAAATAAGCATCGTAGATACTTCAACCCTATAGGTATATTGTTTCCAAATTCAGGACAACAACCTGTTCACTATTTCCAGCCTGCAAATAAGCTCCAAAACTAAGCATTTAACACTCCAATATCATTCTCAAATGCATAATAATAAGGGCATATAAATTTTTAGGATGAAAGCCACCAGTGCCCTGGAATCACCTGCTATTTATTATAGTAAACAGCCAGTCTGCACAGGTCTGTGCTGAATATCTCAAAATCTGTGACGAATTTGAAAAAACTTTCTTCTGTAAAGTTGTAGAATACGTTAAAAATGGTTAGGATTAAAGGGTCGTTTCTCCAAAAACCATTTCTATAGCAAGATATAGCTTCTGCAAAAAAACGGGCTACAAGCACAGTCTCCTTTGATGATGTTTTCTTCAGATTTGATGTCTTGATGTCAAATGGCCACTACCAAGCCTTCAGGCTTCAAGTGTTCAAGCTCTGATACCATGTTGGAAGAGAGGGAGAGAGACATAGTGGAGCGGAAGATGAGCCTGATTGTTGTTCTTTTTTCATTATTCTTCCATCATACAAATTGAAAGAGACTTACACACATAGGTATGACTAACCAAGGCTAACTATGGTTAAGTCAATGACTACACCGACTTATTGAATGTCACACACATGTAGAGATAGACTGACTAAAGAGTAGCGAGAGCTTGATATTCTAACAGAACTAATCATATCATAAATATAAATTGACTTGCCTGCAAATGCTTCTACAAATTCATCCACTATCGGGCCTAATCCAACATTCCTTTTAGTGACTTCATTATCTGGTTGTAAATCCATATAAACCTCAAAACACCATTTTTCTTTGGAACAGTAAACCACCAATTTGAATATGGAGCTAAAGAAGGCTCCAAAATCTGAATTTTGATCTTCTCATTCAAAAGCTCTAGTAGCTTAGGCAAATATGCCTGAGGTATTGGAATAGGCTTTAAATTCCATGGCACATGAGGTACTGTAAAGATCACTATAGGTGCAGATCAACACATCCAATTTCATCTAGCTGAAACGCAAAGGCTTTCTCATGCCTTGCCAACATCTATAAGAAACAAGCTCTTTCTATAGGCAAAATGAAGCTTGTATTGCCAATTTTCAGCTCTTGTAAAGTTTCAGCTGTAAATTTGTGAAAACATGGATCTAGAACATGGCTTAAGGCAGAAGTTATGGAGGTTGGAAGAGAAACAATAAGTTCATGAAGACATTGACATGACTGACTATTACACAAGTGAATTAGGTTCCAAGATGGAAGCTTGGACTCATAAACACAATCTTTTGTATAGACTAACAATGACACGGAGACTTTACTAAAGGACAAAAGTACTATGACATTGCATTAGAAAAGAGAGCAAGTACAATGCTTTATAGGAAACTGGATGGTAGCACTTCTCCTATTGTGCTTATGGGATTCTAGTCCTAAGCCCACACTGCTCCATACAAAGAGGCTAAATAGGTGTGATTTTAGAAATCTCAACACCCCTCCTCAATCACAACTAGAATTACAAAGTGTGTAGAGGCTTTAGTGAGAGCAACACCTGCAAAGTGTGGGGACACCATAAACATGGAAAAACACTAGAGGATGTCGTAGAAAAGGCTAAGAGTGGGTACCACAAACATGGTGGACATCTAGAGACTATAACAGGGGCCTCACAAAGTGTACATAGGCTTAGTACAAGGCTACATGAGGAGTTTACAAGTTTATGTCCGAAGAATTAGGGCTAGGCAATACAAGGCTAAAAAAATCTATCTGAATAGAAGGACTGATGAGGTTTTTCCTTCTCCTGGTGGTCTTCTTCTTCTTCTTCTTCTTCTTCTTCTTCTTCTTTTACTCCATGTTCTTCTTCTTCTTTAATAGCAACTAGATAGGCCTTCTGGGGCCTCTTTTTGGTGTGACAAAGCTCCTCGGTGTGTCCGGTCCTTTTGTAAAAGTCATAGAAAAGCTGGTGGTCCCGGCTTAGCTTTAGCGGTCACCTACGTGTCTTTGCTATTTTTCCGTGCTTTTTCTGCTTTTTCCTTCATTTTCTACCAGCTTGACTCGAGGTTAACATTACCCCCCTCCTAGAAGGGTGCCAGTCCCATGGCACTTCTGTGTTGTTGCAGAGTGGTAGGCAGTTGGACAAATGATGATGTAAAGGGGTGGCCACGTGGAGATTCAGGTGCTCGTGGAAGATGAGGAAGGATGGTTGTCAGAGAATTTAAATGGATAGCAAGTGGTTGACGAGGCCTCGGAAGTTGGTGGTTTATTGCTTTCTATGATGCCTAACAGGAGAAGGTGTTGTGCTCTACCTAAGGGGAGTGTCTACCGTACCGTGTTAGTGTATTGTGCTCATGCTAGTGGAATGGGGAGGTGGGTCTAACCACAGGCAAGCCTGGGTGATGTCCCACACTTGAGGACCCCATTTGTGCCAAGGGAGGTGTGGTGCAAGTGGCTTAGGGCGACAGGTCTAACCATAGGCGAGTGTTACCTCCCTAGGTATGTCCTGCCCTTGATGTGCCCTAAGGGTGAACTGGGGGAGAAAAAGGGGCTAGGGGGTTAGGAGAGAAGCCGGCCGACCGAAGCTACCGAGCACGCCTAACTTGAGAACCCCTACGTGCAGTGATAGTGCTTATGTGGTGATTGAGTGCTTCTACAAGTGAGTGCTTGTGTTGTCATGCTTTCTGCTTTGCCTTTTTTTCTTACCTTTTCTCTTTTTGTACGTTATTTGCTTTTCTTTTCTTTTCTTTGTCTTTTTTTATAAAAAAATTAGTTGTTAATAAGGGAAGAAGTTACAGAGGGGGATATGGCTACTGTTGCTCACTCTGATCATGTTGGGAAGGAGGTTGGGGTTTGCAGGATCTATTAACGAAGGGTTGGCTTTGCAGATACCTATGTAGATCGAGGCGGGTTTGGAGTGTGGTGGTGGAGAGGAAGGGATGACTACAAGTCGAAAATGGACTATCGCTCATATCCTCTAAAAGGGCTAGGCAAAACGAGGGTAGGAGCATGGCTCGCATCATGAGACGGGCCATGGCACAACTATCAATCATGTTAGGATCGAAGAAGAGAGGGGGTAAGTTGCGCTCTTGTGGAGTGGGATCTATCCTAAGGAGAATTCTAAGTAGGCAAAGGTAATTACAAGTGGTGATAAATAATGGGTCAGCGCAAGAGGAGAATGTGTCTAGGAAGTGTACAATGGCATTACATAGATCGCTAGGGGTGAAGGTAAGAGCATCCTTGTAATTTATACAATTAGGGTTGTAGATGATTGGGAAATCATACCTTCCATGGGCACTTGGGTCAAAATCGACTCCAATCCTCCAAGGGTACGGCATGTGAGTGGGTCAAAATTGACTCCAATCCTCCGAGGGTACGGCATGTGAGTGGGATAATTATGCTCAGAGGGGAGTGCATTGCAAAAGGTCATCCAAGTGTCCATATTCATCAAACATAGCCTTCTCCTCCATAGAGGCTAGCTTTCAAATCCTGGCACAGATCTTGGCGGTCTGAATACCTTGTTCTACTAGTATTCGCTGTCTACGTTGCTCCATGCAACCGGATGCTGCTCTCTTTCCAGCAACCACCTATCTCTAAGCCTTCCAGCGACACCTATGACTTCATCCATCACTTTAATGGGTAAAACTCTTCTTAAGTTCGTGGGGAAGCTGAAAGCGAAGTCATAGGGTTGTCTATTCAGCTCCTACTGCTCCCAGGCAGTGATGTTTGCTTGGAAGCACGCAGGGTGCTCTTCTAGGGTGGGTGGAATTGGCACTGTGGTCGCTATCATTGGTCGAGCCCTCTGTCTAGCCCTGACCTCTTCAATAAGCTTCCTCTGCCTTTCTTCTTGCGCGACTGCTCTCTCTACGGATGGGTCAGTTGGGCGGCTAGCCTTCTGGTGGTGGCGAAGGGGGTGGATGTACCAACTCCTCCTCTTGAGGCCCCATTTCGAAATTGAAGTCGATCTCATCCCCCTCTTGCCATTGCTCTTGCTGCACTGCCTTTGCTGTGAAGCCCAATGAGTCTATCTCCTGGGGAGATAGCCCTGCCTCTAGTACTGAATTACGTTGTTCTTCCAGGCTTGGGCTGGCTCTTGTCATTCGAGCCGGTAGCAACTATAGTCCTGCTTTTAGTGCTCTGCGTGCCATGCCTAGTTTCTTGCAGGTTCTTTCCACGGTCTCGTTGTCTTCTAGCACTGTTACATCCAGCAGGGTGGTCATGAAAGCACGTTGTTGAGCATTGAAGCTCATGAAGATGGCACCTGCCCTGTTTTTCGCCATCAGTTTATCTTTCTCCAGCTGCCCTAGGCATTGGGCGAGAGTCTTCACCCGCCTTTCATTGTGAATGGTCCACTCCTCGGCCCTCTTTCTCATATCCTCTAGACTCTTGCCTTACCTTTGAGCCAGCACTGTCAGTCGCTACTCTTGGTCTTGCATGTCCTTCTTTAGCTGTACCTGTTTCTCTTGCTCTGCACTCAGCTCCAATTTTAACTTTTCTATCTCTTGCTCATACCTACGAGCCCTCTCTTCTCGTACCAATCCAGGTCATTTGCAATCTTATGGATCTTCTCCCCTTGGGCCTGCAGATCCTCGCAAAATCCTATAAGTTCATCATTTCGCTGTCTTAAAGATGCCATTGTTGAGATATCGAGCTCCACTCGTGATACGCCAGGGTGACCGTTGTGTATTTATGTCACCGACTTGTCAGTTGCAGACGCGGTTGGTACACCGCCCCTGAATAATAGCTACATGATAGCTATCCTTATCTACTCTAGTTCGTGGCTCAGTTAGTATGCCACCTTAGTTAGTTGAGTTTGGTTTGAGACCCATATCTAGGGTTCTTCTATTTCTTTGTACTTGAGTTCTTTTGGCTTACACAACTAAGAAGAGGAAAACTGTTTTCAGCCTCCACCCTTGTGTGTCTTCCCCCATTGTGCAAGCAAGAAAGCTTCAAGCGAGACTCCTTCCTTCTCTCCCACAATCTTGACAGCCATGACCTCGGCATCTTCACTGGCCTTGGTCTCATACTCGGCTTCTGCTTCCTCCTTTTCCTGGAGCTACCCTTTCAGCTCATGTAGTTCTCTCTGAGCTATGGCTAGCTGCCTCGTTGTTTCCAGCTGGAAGGCAGCTCTAGCCTCTTTCTCAGCTTCCAGCTCAGCAGCCGCTGCTTTCTTCTCTTCCTTCGCCTTTTCCAGCTAAGCTAGCAGCTGCTTCACGTATTCATCATATTCTTGTGCTGGCATGCCTGTTGTGGGGACAGAGGTGGTGGAAGTTTCTATTTTTTGTCTCTTTGGGTTCCTTTTCAACTCTGCATTAGCAGCTATAGGTCTCTTAGTTCCGGGTGCAGAGGGCGTGACCTCTCCTCCTCCTTGGCCCATCTGCTTGTCAACCAAAAATTGCACCCACTCCAAGACATTGCTGAGATCGACCTTGGGAGCGGAGCCTTGGGTGGCGGTGGTAGTGGGCGTTGTCGTGATGAGAGTGGCTGGTGTGGTAGGTACAAAGAGAGGGGGAATTGGCGCCATTGGTTCTTTGCCTTTTCCTTCTGCTGGGGGCAGGGGTGCGATTTCCAGCACATTGGTACTGGGACCAAGTGCTTCTGTTCTGCGTGGGCTCTTTGTGCCCTCCTCATCTCTTTTGTGCTGCTCCTCAATGGAGCGACAGGTGGCCAGTGCTATTTCTTCCTCTTCCTTTCTTCTCAACTCCTCTTCAGTCTTCTTCCTCTCCTCCTCTGCCTTCTTTGATTCCATCTCAGCTAATCTTGCCTCCTCTTGCTCCTTCTTTTTTCTCTCCTCCTCATCCTTGAGCGACTCCCTCCGAGCCCTCTCTAGATCTTCTTTTTCTTTTTTCTTATGCTCTTCTTCCCTCTTTCCATGCAGGGCTTTCGTTCTTTGTTTTGTGTGCCTCTGTGGGCTGCCCTGGGACTCTCCCTCTTCGTCTTTGTCAATCTCTGTTTCATCTGAAAACCTGTGCTGTTCTTCTATGTGAGATGGGGGTTGTGACGGTGACTCGTCACTTCCTTCTTCGTCTCCCTTCTTATCTTCTTCTTCCCGTCCTTGCCCTAGTGCTTCTCGGATTATGGCAGTAAGGACGCCTCCAAACCCTATGGTTGAGGCCTTGGAGGACGATGCCTTGCGTTTTGATCTGGATGATGGGGATTCTCCTCCAGCGGCTCTTCCTCCCATTGCTAGAGCCTTAGCTGAAGCCTCTATGGTTCTCCTCACAAACCCGTTCAGATTCACCTCGTCCAGTGATTGTGTCGCAATGCTGTCGAGCAAAGGGACGTTGATCCGGCTCATTATGGTGTTGTACCTCTGGCTCGAGAACAAAGTGTGCACCATTTTTGCTTGTAGATGGATATCTAGGTTTGGGATGTCTGTCAAGCTAATCCCATCGTTGGTATGGACCTTCACCTTGTCCATTCCCAACATGGCGTAGACATCCCTCTTCGGCTTTCTTTCCACTTTATTTGGCAGCCCCAGTGCCCTCTCCACCAATTCTAGGGTCAGCTCAATCTGTACTTGCCGGGTGGCTTCATTCTCGCGCACCATGATGGTGCCTCTGTTTCTGTTAAAGGTGCGCAAAAAGTCAGCGCACTGGGTGTAGTCCACCCTCTAGCCCATTGCTTCTAGGTATTTCTACAGATGGCACTGGTCTATAATTTGGCACACTACCGGCTCTTCAATGGCCACATCTTCAAGGTTGGGAAATTCAACTAGCTAAAGGCTCTAGTCTCCACCGTGAGCCCATACTTCACTTGCTCCTCCTCCGAGAAGGGGAGCTTGCCAGCCTTGTCCTGGCTTGCCATGATAGATACCTGCAAGTTCAACCATTTCCACTATTAGTGCTTTTTGACAAGTAACTTGGTGAAAGAAGAAAAGCGTAGCACATTTTATTGATCTGTAATATTTTGAGTATAGCATTAACTTTTCTTTTCAGACTTTTACCATTGTATTTCAACTTTTATTGACATTTCATACTTGGTTCACTTTTTAAATTCCACCTTACCCCCTCCCCCTTTGGAACGAGAAGAATCCGTCCCAGGATTGGAGGTTGAGAGGACAAGGGCATTCAGTATATAGAGCATCGGTCTATTTGCGCACGAGCCAAGCATAGAAGTTGGGGTTGTACTCTAGCTGAGCTTCACGGTCTAATTCAGATGGACGGATACCCACATGTGTGATGTATGTCAGAACATCGGTTAGGAGATCGCCAGAATCAACATGACTAGCAATGTGAAGTTCTTCCTCTATTAAGAGGCGGTCAAGGTAGGGATCCCCCTTGATGTGCTCTTCCATGGGTCGGCCACGAAGAGTGGTTAATACTCGATACAAGGTTGGCGCAACGTAAGTGGGATCGTACTCTGCTACTTTGATTGCATGGTGCTGCTCAGCGTTGGTCACTATGCGGCACTCCTCAACTTCCCATTGCAGCCTAAGAGTGTACCAATGCTTCAAAAACGTGGAGTCAGTATCAATGAGCTTGGATAACTATGTGATTTCTTGATCAGTGATAGCAGAAGTGGTTCGCTAATCGTAGGATGTGATGAGATGTTGTTTAATGGCTTGCTCTTTAGAGATCTCACTGTTGAGAAACTCAGTAGCAGAGCAAGAAGCTTTTGCAAATGCGAATTCAAAGGTCTCCCAAGAACAAGCATATTGCACACTTCCGTTGCAAAGGGTTCTTCTAATAGACCTAAGTCCAAGTGGTCATAGTTGAGGTCTAGTGACACAAAGGTGGCATCGAGTCGTTTAATGCATTCCACCACGTCATCCCCGATGTCCTCAGCAAGGTCAGCGATGGCTAGTGCTAGAAAGATTTTCGTTCATAGGAGGGCGTAAGGCCAACGGGTGGTCGAGGTTTGCTAGAACTAGAGGCCTTGACAATACAGAGTTGCGGTTGGGAGTTTCCTTAAGCCTGCAGTTGGGCTGTTTGGAATATGGGTGGATTAGGGTCAACCATAATAGATGGACTTAGGCATTCAGGTTTGCTTTGGGGAGTCGGATTGACTTGGTCGGATGATGCCTCTTGTGATGGTGGCTGTTGCTTGGGCCGATAGGCTTGTGCGACTCTCTTGGGCCGAAGCATAGATGAGTCGGATGGCTGGGGCTCTAGAGAGCACTGCGGCTTATGGTATTGAGGTGTTATGGGACGTGGGCTGATCAAGCTTGAGGGTGGCATATGAATAGTGCCTTTGGCCGTGGGGGCCTTAGGGATCCACAGCCAGGTATTTCCCTCGTAGTAGCCTTGCGCATGCAAGAGGGCTTTAGGGACCCATCTTTGCTTGATCACGCAACGCTTCCTGTGATTTCGTCTTGGCCTCCTAGGTTTAGAGTTCTAGGTCTTATGAGGATAGGAGCGTCGACTCCTAGGCGGTTGTTGCAGCTATTTAGGCACCCATTGAAGGCAAGACTGTTGGGCCTTAGCTTTGGCTACTGTGGGTTGTGGTTTATGGAAGTCGACGGATGTTTCTACCGGTGGCTTTGCGGACGGTGATGGTGTCGCGCAGCCCTTGCTAAAAGCTGTGACAATGCACACGTTGCCTATTGCTAGGTGGATGCGCTACGACTCATAATCAACATTGCAGTGAGTCTACTTTTTGAAGGTTCACCCCAGTAGTGACTCCATGCTTGCATCTGTAGTACTTGGCAACATGTAAAAAAGCATTGGAACAGTCTCAGACTCGATAGAAACGACGACTCTGCACTTGCCGAGAAGTGCATATGAGTGGGCCCCATATGGGCCTTCCTTGAAATCTTCTGGGGCCTTCCCCTCCTCTGTTCCTGTCTGGTTCCACAGCATTGGCAGCTGGTCCATTAGCTCTCTGTGCTGATGGTCCAGGATTTGACATGTTATTAGGATTATACCAACAGTTTGCATCTGTATGTCCCTGTTTCTGACAAGTGTTGCAATAGGGTCTCTCCTTTTTAGTGGAAGTAGAGATTCCCATACTCTTCAATGTTGCAGCAATCTGCTTGCTCAAATTTTGCACCTTGGCTTTGGACTTACCATTACCATTCTTATCCTTCCTTGTTTCGCTCCTGCCTTTATGTTTGCGCTTCCTCTTCTTTTTCTCCTGTCCTCAGTATCAGAACCCTATGAATTTGAGTCAGAATCCTCACCTTCTGAATCTGTGTCTGAGTCAGTCTCTGAATCTGAATCTGACTCTATATCTGAGTCTGAATCACTGTCTTGTTTCTTCTTCTTTCTGTATTTAACACTTTGCAATCTTTTCTCTGCTCTTCTGGCAGCTGTCACCAATTCATTGAAGCCTCCTGCTCCCCCAGGGATGTCTGTACTTGCTACTACAGTTCTGAGAGTGTCTCTCAAACCATTACAGAAATATTCCCCTAACATTTCATTAGTAGGTCTCTCTGCTGGTGCCAGCCTCCCATTCAAGTCCAGGAATTGATGTGCATAATCCTCCACCAGGAGCCTCTTTTGTTTCATTGTTTTCAAAATTTTCAGGATATCAGTTGGAGTCTTCCACCTCCTGAATCTTGACAGAAAAGCTGTCTGCAAAGCTTGTGTGTCAGGAAAATGTGCTGCACCATACTGTACGAACCAGTTCATGGCCTTACCCTCCAGTGTGGCAGCAAACTGCTGCTTCTTCACATCATCCCCATACAATACTCCTAGTCCACTTGCCTCCCATTTTGTGCTAAATTGAGCTACATGGGAATTAGGGTCTTCCTTCTTGGATTCACCCTTGAATGTGGCAAATTTAACTCTGAGATTTACTGGATTAAGAGGTTGTGCCATTGTTCCTGGTACTACTGCTGCTACAGTCTGTTTTCTGACAATTGCTTTAGCCAATGGATGAAATGCTAACTTTCTCCTAGACTGCCTCTGAATCTGTGTTAGTGCCAATGCACCCACAAATCTATTTCTATCTCTCTCTTCTGCCCCTGGGGTAAATGGTCCCTCCTGAACCTCATGTTGGTGAAAAGCCTCTTCAGTCCCTGATATCTGACTTGGACCTGCCTGTTCTATCTGGGCCTCTTGATCACTCAGATAACCCAAATCCAGGGTATCAACCTGACTTCCACGATTTGACCTTTGATGCTCCTTCTATTTTTGCTTCTCTTCCTGTTCTAATTTGGCCTGTAACCTGGTATAATAAGTTCCAAACCCTTCACCTCTGTATCTTTCGGCAGACTTTAGACCAAGGCCCCTTGCACTTTCTAGGTGCATTCCTCAAGTCATATGAATGCTGAAATCTACATAAGCACTGTTCTCCCCAAAACCTTTCCCAGGCTATTTCCAGAGACTCTGTAGGGAACAACTTAAAATGTTTTAATTTTGCCTTCCACACCAGCCCTTTAACTTTTCTGACAAGGTCTCCAGGCAATTCAGGAAAATTAACTTTCAGAAATACCTGATTATACAATTCAATCTCCTCTTGCTCTGTTTTCCAGTACTTGAATTCTTGCAGCAGGGCTTAGGCAAATTCTTCAAACTCCTCTTCCTCAGTGGTCCAGTGCTTGAATTCCTCAAGCCAGGTTCCCATTGCCACTTGTATGTTGAAACTGAATTCCTGTACTGGCGCGGCTCATTCTTTGTATCTCCGCCTATCGCCCAATGAAGATTCACAGGATCGCCAAGTGTTAAGGGCCAATTTCCACCCTTAATATACCAAACAGATACAAAACCTCCATAACAGATAATCAAAATCTGATTCTGAATGTTGATAATCTAACTTCTCAGATACAAATTCTGATCGCGATACGCTATTCAATATTCACTATTCATCACCATTAACCTTATCAATGGAATCAGATAATTCAGAATACAGTACAGAGAATCAGATATACACAGGCAAAATCAGGTAACATCCTTTCATTGCCAAAATAGAACTGTCTTCTACAGCAGCGCATTCCGATTCTCTCTTCCTTCCACGAATAGTTACACACCCAAAAGGTTCATGACTCTTCCATTCAAAAAGGTATAACTGACACCCCTTCATATCCCTTACGCCCTAAGGCTCAAACTAAAGTGATAAATATGTAAAATATTACACGGCGCAGCGAACAGAATCTGAGAAAGAGATAGAGAGTACACAACAGATAAGAGGAGAATCAGTAAATTCTTTAACTCTAAACAACTGATACAAAGATGGCTCTGTCCACCCGTGCGCTTCCACTGCGTGAAGCTTAGATGGCGATCTAGACAGAAGATAGGTGAAGAGCTTAAGGCTAGCTGGAATAACAACTCTGACTGGGTGAAAGATAAGTGTGTAAGATGGCTGTGAAGGGGTTTAGCTTTTATAGCCCGCAAAGGTCGTTAGGTCGGCCTGCTGACCGACCTACCATATGAGCCTCCACTAGTCGGCCAGGGAATATTCCAGGGAATATTCCCTTTACCATCGGGCCGGGGGCGCTGCCCCCGGACCCCCGCCAGGGGGGCCGCTGGCCCCCCCGGGACCCCCCAGCCAAGGGCCGCTTCCGCGGCCCCCGAACCCCACAATAGGGGCCCCTTTTAACTCCCTTACACCGCAACTCGATGCAATGCGCCTCGAGTTGCTACCAGCTTAACCACTCCGTCTAACCCAAAGATTAGACCCACAACATTCACCTTTTGCCATCTGGTCACATAGACCTCATCTGATATACAAGTCAGGACTCAACCAATGTCCGGGCTCACACTTGGCTTCTCCTCATAATGGGGGCCTTACAACTTTGAGCACCATGGATCATTGGTAGCACCTAATGAGGGTGGGGCATTGATCATATCTAACAAAATAATCCCTAAGGTTATGCCTCTAACAGGCACTTCATCAATTGCCATCTTTACCTTCTTCTTGCAAGGACTTCCTTTATTTGAGAAAAGAAAAGAGACCTACTCTGATATCACTATTATAAGATCCAAGATACATAGTCGACTTTCTTATATACTTAAAAGATATATGATGAATATTATGCTAGCACAGAGAGAGAACAAATGAGAGAAAAGAAAGATGTAAAGAGAGAGAGATAGAGAGATTGATAACACACTAGAGACTAGAAGATGGGCCAGTCCCCCCCTTGTGGAGTTATATTATTGACAAGGAGCAAGCTCCTCCATTACACATAAACCAATTCTTACTTATAGATCTTGGGAATAAGATCATGGTTCCTTGCATGGTATACAATTGGCTAACACTTGCACAACTTGGAAGTTGGCACCTTTTGATCCTTCTTGAGTCTCTCCTTCTCTCCTACACAATATGTGTAGGGATTTCTTCTTGGAGCTTGATTTTAGCAGAGCTTCCGTAGCACTTGCACCTTCTCTCCTACGCAATATGTGTAGGTTCTCTTGGAACTTGATTTCAGTAGAGCTTCCGCATCACTTGCACCTTCTTCCCTACACAATATGTGTAGGGGCCTCCTATTAGAACTTGATTTCAGCAGAGCTTCCACAGCACTTTGTGAGTTTCAAACTACCTATAGGCTTCAAGAGCTTCTCTTCTTGGAGGGAGACTTGTAACATAAGGTCCATGTAACCACCTTGAGCCATAGATAAGGAGAGTTCATTAGATTTCCTTGGGCCTTAACCTTAATATTGACTTCCACACAAAAGCTTGTATCATTTTATAATGTCTATTGTCTTTCTTAGTGAGAGAATTACCTCTCTTGTCTTTCTTAATGAAAGAAGAGACCTTAAACCTTGACTTGTAAGGGAGAGGATGACCCAAAATGAATGCAATGCTCATTACACATAAGTAAATGTTTCCAAGCATCCTTGGATGCACACATAAATACATATACACAATCCTAATGAACTTCCTCTTCTTAGAAATCAATCCATCTTCATTTATGTGTAACTCCTTGATTCTTGTGTACATGCTTACACTTGGCAGACACTTTCTTCCCCCTTTATAACTTGTACTACTTGTACCAGATATCCCCATCCATAGTGCTCTGATCACACCATTAAGTGATGCATTAGGAATATTGGTCTCTAAATGGTCTCATGGCCATGCTATATTATCATCAACACTTAAAGAAAAGTGAGTCATTAGTTTATTGACATAAATTTACTAAATAGAGAATGTGTAATAAGCAATCAATTTAGTGACAGATGGAAAATAGGTGACCTTTGGGATCTAGCCTTTGGTAGCAAGTTGAGCATAATACATTGAGTTTCAAGGTGTGGGCATTATCAAGGACCCCTATTTTGGGGTCAAGGGGTCATGGAAGTGGCCTATGGTTGGGGGTCTGAAGGAGGATAGTGGCCCCGTCATAGGGGTTTGGGGTAGCATCCCTGACCTAATGGTAAAGGAAATATTCTTTAGAATATTCCTTGGTTGACCAGGGAAGGTGCATAATATGTGGACAGGTCAACCAGACTACCTTCCTAGGCTATAAGAGGGAGACCTCTCTTAAGCCATCATCAATCTATCTTTCACCTAGTCAGAGTTCTTCTAGCTACCCTTAAGCACTTTGCCTATCATCTATTTGGATCATCATCTAAGCTTCACAGTGGAAGTGCACGGGTAGATAGAATCATCTTGTATTGGTTTGTTTGGAATTAAATAATTTTTTATTCTTCTCATATTTGCTATGTTTGCTCTATTCGCTCAAATTCTATTCTCTACACAATGTATTTTTGTAATATTTTTGCAACGAAATATTAACGACTCTTGATCCCACGCAAAAGCAATTTCAAGTGATCTTTCGCAACAACAAAACTCTGGCCTAAGAACTCCAGCCTCGTGCATTAACAATACCATACCCGCATGGTGCATATGAATCGGTGGCTCGAAACCGCAAGCCACCGTAGGAACACCCCTTCACGGGAAACAAAAGGGATAATTTTTGCAAATTTTTTAATGTATTAACTCCCTCCTCTTCAGCCATTGCATGGTGGGGAGAGGGAGTATGTGTGGAGCTTGAGTGGTGGAGGGGCATGGGGAGGAGGCATGCAACCTGCCACGTGTGTTGCTACCCCCCTTTCCTTCAACCTATATGAACCCCCCCTCCCAAGCTTGAGGGAAGAGGGGGAAGGGATCGTGGAGCTGCTGCCCGCTGTAAGGAGCCACCGCCGCCGTCTGACTGCTGCCGCCGCCTGCTGCTACTGCGCCCCATCATCATCATCATCATCATCATCATCATCATCATCATCATCATCATCATCATCATCATCATCATCATCATCATCATCGTTCTCATCACCCTCATCGTCATCTTCACAATCATCTCCCATCCACATCTCCATGTCATCTCCCTGCTTCTTCCAGAAGCTTGGAAGCTTTTATTGGAAGCTTCTAATTGAAGCTTCCCTAGGCCTAATTCACCTCGTGCCCCCGATTTTTTTAAAACCGTGTCTTGTAAGGCCAGTGTCCTGCGCGGAAGAGGAGATCTCGGACAGAGTGACTTCGAAACGCATAAGTGAACCAAGAGAGAGTTGCTAAGACGAAATTACTATGTCAATGGCTCCAAAGCAAAAGTTGAGAGGAGCACATGCGGGAGCTTCCACCCAAAGTACGAGAGTGGACAATGCCTCGATACTGAATGCCCAGGTTCCGAAAATTAACCCTACATGGAAAGGTTGCATTAAGCATGTTTAATTCTCGTAGGGAAGTTTAAATGCATTGGGAAATTTATATACTCATTCGATCTACAAAGTTTAGTTGCATGTCGAGTATTTGCAATTGCTTGCACTTCCATGGTCAAGGGTAGTTGCAATTCTGAACGTATGATGCATAAGTAAAAAGACAGAATTGTGCAAAGGCATCCTTCTCGCATCGCGCAAAGGACGAGGCATATAACACATAATGCACTTGTGTAATAATTCCCTAGTTGTGACTCGTGTATAAGATAACCGTAGACGCCCATTAAATAATGTCCAAAAAGTTGCAATGCATGGAAAGAATTTATGAACTTTGCAAATTGCATGAGATGGTAGTTACATTTTAGGTTGGGTTAAGTGCTAAAAGAAGGATTAAATCAATTATGGACTCATGGCATTCGCTCATGCATGGAGTTCTTTTACCAAAGTTTAAATTTGAGAAAAGATGCATCTTCATTAAAATATTAAATCTTTGAATTCGATGCATCAACATTAGGGTTTATAAGAGTTAGCTCTGAATATCAATCATTATAGTATAGGGCATGGAAAAGAAAGATCACCATGGATCCTTTAGTTGCATAAAGGCAAAAAAGGTCTCTGGTCTTAAAATTGCATGGAATGATGCATCTCACCTATCTTGCAGTTACTTACATCTTTTATGGGAAAGTACTTGCAAATTTAGAAGAAAGTATTTGCATCTTTAAAAGGGAAGATCATCTTAAATTATGGGTTGGTTAGATCAACTAAGTAATTCACGTATAATTGAGTAGCTTACATGAGAATCATAAAGGTATGATTAGTTAGCATATGATGATCACCTCAATGTGCTAGGTAGGGTTAAGCTATGATAAAATTCAGCCTAGTATCGCACTTGGGATGCCGACTTAATACTTCCAATCTTAAAGGTCCTACTCACATCCACGAAATGTTAGGATTATTTAATTGTAATGCAAGAGTAATCTAGGTTTCTCACCCTAAGGATCAGTTGACCAAATGTTAGACTCTCACAACGAATTTAGGGACCCTAGCACCAAAACATTTATCGGCCTAGTAGTGTTAAGGTTTTGGATTGAGTCAATAGGACTCCCAAACCCTACATCTTGATCAAAGGTATTCTTGATCAAGGAATACTGTGTGATGAGGAAAATAATCTCACAAGTTAGGTGTTGACACCTATATCGTGCGACAAGCTATAACATCATATGCTTTTGTGTCTAAATCACAAAATAGTATTGCTACTTCTTAGACCAAGTTAGGCGAGTTCTAATTACAAGTCTAATTTTCTAGAAGTTGAGTAGTCGTCTTGCTACAACACTCTTCCTTGGGACTGATTTGCCAAGCCAGGGTAGAAATGAATTGCCAAGAAAGCAATTGACCAACCAAGTTAGGGGGACGAGGTTGCCTAGGAATTATTGGTAATAATGTAAGAAAACCTAAGGTAGAGATAAGTTGGGTCAACAGGGTATAAACCCTAACCCAAGGAAAAGGGTAAAACAAGCAACTCAGCTTACGAAACCCTTGGGATCTTGCCAAGTCGCGATTGATCGAGGATCGAATGCTGAAAGCATTCAGGGAGAAGGAATCACACCTTAGCAGTTGGCCGTATGAACAACCTCTGGAATGCTCGTGATTGTACACTTAGGTGCACTGTTTGTACTTCTTTGCTCAAGGAACTAATTCAGGAAAAACAGTAATGCTTCAGGTTAAAAGCCTGGAGGGAGAGGTAGTATCAGTTACCTTTGACTGTCTGCCTGACCCTATCAAAGGGGGTTGTTAGCCGCGCTGGGTACATGGACCAAACTCATCATGAGAGGTCTCTCCGTGGGTGCTACTTGGAGCAGGAGGACGCTTGGGTGCCAGGGGAGGCTCTGGCCATAAATTCCTTGCCTCCGGATCCTGCACAAGAGGTCGATGTGACTCGAGATGGGATCTCAAGGCCCACATACTAGTCAACGGGCTGAACTTGGAATAGCGATCCCTGTGGATTGCTGGAATAGCCTTCGGGCAGGTTATTTGATATATTCCAAAGATTATGATAAATAAATATAAAATGTTGAAAATGAACTTGCTTGATATTGATTTTCTGTGTTAGTGCCTAAGTTACATGAAGGAACCAGTGATTAATTAGTTAATTAAGGAAGTTATTTTTGCTTGTCAAACTAAATGTGGTAGGTAATTAGATAACTGAAGCAACCCGAGGAAAGTGCGGTGGATGTGACCCTGGGTCCGTCCTACGGAAGGGTGGTCTCGGTTGGCCGAGAACTTTTCTCAAACGAATTGACAGCGAGGTAACAATGACCTAGAATTTATAGAGCTAGAGTCCCGATTTATGATGTTTTAGGGGACCGGAATGGGACTATGCCTTACGGGCAAAGAGGTCAAGCTCTGCATCACTCTCGTTTCCCATTCTCCTTGAACCAAGTACAGTATAAATCTGCTTCGACCTTGATATTTCTGCACAAAGTAGTTCATCTGGGGCTCGACGCTAGCTACCTCCTAGGAACTTGATCATTTAGGAAAACCCTGATTCAGGTCAGTCCTAAGTGGGAACGGCCGGAATGCTTCTGCTTCGTGGCAGAATCGATAAGACCTAGATCGCAAACCCCGTGACATTCCTTGTGAGTGCCGAGCGGTGCTTTCTAGACTCTCTTCCCGATGGGCTGCTAAGACGTGTCCTACAAGTGGACAGGGGGACACGTTATAGTTGGTATCAAAGCGAACCAACGGGATCTAATATTTACAAGGAAACTTAATGAGGGGAAATAGAGCAATGTTGCCGTTAAGAACATTTCCTTACTTACTTATGGATGCTGGCGTGCAGAGTCGTGAAGCATGGAACAAATTCTTGGTGTTCCAGGTTATGTTTATGACTGCGATGCATGCTTCGGATTATCAACGAAGGCTAGGCATGATGAATATTCTAGACCCTATCTACAATCCTTCCCCCCTGTATGTGGAACGAAGATGGATGGGTGAATCAGGAATATATTACATAGTGGCCTATGGACTTGCGTACCTTCAGACCAACTTGAAGAGAATCAAGTGGATGGAGGATTTAAGGATCGTGAAGCTGTTCATCTTTGTTGAGGCTCACGCAAACGTAACCCTACATATCGGCAGTCGAAAGGTCAAGCAAAACAAATATGTGTATGAGGAAGTGACTCAAATAATCCCTGCTGGACAGAATCAAGGTGCTGGGATGCTATGAAAGAAATGGGTATCAAAGGAAGGGATACCCCAAGCTTCCTATGACCTATCGATTCCTGAAAATCCATGAGCCCTATCCATATTATTACTCAGTTTCCGTAGCTGAATGTAACACAATCCTATTTTTCCCAAACTGATGTATCAAGCTTGTTCTACCTTCCCAAAATAAATGTACTCAAAAGGGCTATGCCCACATGAATGAATAAGATTTTTTTTATCAGTGTCTGTCATGGCTATAAGTGTTGGTAAAGGAGTTAAGTGATTAGGCCACTTGGCTAAAAGTTGAACTGGGCATATTAATGCAATGCGAGAAACATTTAGCAAGTTTTAACGCAAAGAATCTTATTGTCCAAGCGCAACCTCAAGTGTAGATTCCTAGTCTGACCCCTACACTAAATACGGCTGTAATTCAAGAGAAGAAGTTCCTTCTCAAACAAATCAAGCCACCCGAATTCAATGGTAAGGGAAGGACCGTCCAAACTGATGCCGAGGTCTGGATCGAATCCATGGAGGATTATTTCAAGGCAGCAAGAACTGCACCCGCTAACCAAGAAATGCTCACCAAACTAAAGCTTACCGGCAAAGCAAGACTTTGGTGGAAACAATGGTGCAGAGACCAAGGGATCTCGGAAGGTCATTTACTTGGGAGAAGCTTAAAAGAGCTGTGCGAGGGAGGTATCTACTACCTGCCTATCGCACACAGAAGATGAACAAATTCTATGAATTAAAGCAGCTTGGACTATCCCTAGATGCATACTATTCAAAATTTGTCTCTCTCTTAAAGTACGCGCCACAAATGGACATGACACAATAGGTGTCAAAGTTTTGTGTTGGGTTAAATCCACCCATAAACACTTGCTTGGAATCCTTGCACCCAACAGACCTGCAGGACACGCTCATTCAAGCTACATCGATAATACAGGAGATGCAAACCAAGCCAAGGAATAACATAACTTGGTCTTACAGGGATCAGAATAAGCGAATGCTTAGGTCTCAGGTCAAGAGAGCGCAGGGTCAAAACCAGGGACAAAGAAAGAAGGCTAGGGCGAACACTGTCAACAACTTCGCTCCTACACAAGGTAATGGCCATAATCTCCATTGCTTCCATTGCAATGAGCCTGGTCATTTTAAAAGGCAATGTCCCAAGCTTAGTAGAGGACAACGCCAAGGGCCATCCCAAGGAGTCGTCCATGGCCAAGGAGCCACCGTCATGGCCAGAGGGAGAACCTCCAGTGTTGCCAACAAGAAGCTAGGTGATGAAGAAGATCTATCCATTGAAGCTGACATTGAGAGGGCAACGGTTCATGCCGCTCTTCATAAGAAAGGCCCAAATCGCCAATTCTCGGTGATTCAAACTCCATCGGATTATCAAGGTAAAAGCTTCAAAACCTTGATTGATTGTGGTAGTTTACATTCCTTCATTTCACTAGTCTTTGCAAAAAGATTAGGAATAGTCACAAAAGATGCACCTACCTTACTTGTGGAATTAGCAAATGGTCATGAGGTCTCTTGTACCAGGCAAACTGCTAAGGTGAAATTCCCTACTGGTTGGAAAGTCGACTTCGATTAGATTCTGAGTAATAAACCTAGGTGTCCATGAATGTTTGCTCGGAATGGATTGGCTAATACCCAATGATGCCCACATTCACTGTGGAAAAGGCCAAGTCTCCTTTCAAAATTCTGAAGGGGAACTAGTCACAACTCAAGGAGAGGCTGGTAAGCCAAAAATTTAGCTGGCAAAAGCAACACAGATAATAAAAGGAGTTAGGAAGGGCCTACCTATTTATCTAATTAAACTAAATAAGCTAGATCAGAATCAAGAATCTAGGGAATAACCTTCATGGTTAAAGGAATATGCAGACGTATTTCCTGAAGAGCTGACAGAACTTCCTCCTCAAAGGGAAGTCGAACACAAAATCAAGCTAGTGCCAGGAGCTACACCAATTGCAAAGAGACCATATAGGATGTCCATCCCAGAAGCGATTGAGTTGAAGGAGCAACTCAAGCAACTGTTAGACCAAGGCTACATCCGTCCTAGGAATTCGCCATGGGGAGCTCCAGTGTTGTTCCAAAAGAAGAAAGATGGAATGCTTCGGCTATGCATTGACTACAGAGGGTTGAATCAATCGACCATTAAAAAAAAATACCCCATTCCAAGAATAGATGAACTTCTTGACCGTATTCAAGGTGCGAATGTCTTCTCTAAGGTAGATCTCAGGTCTGGATATTATAACATAAGGATCAAGGAAGAAGATATCCCAAAGATGGCATTCAACACAAGGTATGGACACTTTGAGTTCCTAGTCATATCATTCGGGCTGACAAATGCTCCTGCTACCTTCAATAGGTTAATGCAGGATATCTTTAGGCCCTATCTTGATGACTTCGTACTTGTCTTCTTTGAGGATACCCTAGTTCCAAACAGGAAAAAGATCATGAACCCCAGCTTCGCATTGTCCTCGAAAAAATGAGAGCACACAAGCTTTATGCCAAGAAGAAGAAGTGTGCATTTTTCAAGTGACAGATTGAATATCTGGGATTCATTGTACCAACGAAGGAATTTTCGTAGATCCGCAGGTCTAGAATGGCCAACACCAACTTCTGTCAAAGAAATACGCAGTTTTCTTGGATTGACAGGATGGTACAGGGTCTTTACAACACCTCTGACTGATCTACTAAAGAAGCAAGTATTAATTATATGGTTGCCTGCTGAACAGTCCAGCTTTGACAAACTAAAGCAAAGCTTGGTATCAACACCCATCTTGAAACTTCCGGATCTTAGTAAGAAGTTTGAAGTGATAACTGATGCTAGCGCACTTGCCTTAGGACGTGTGCTCATACAAGAAGATCATCCCGTAGCATACTTTTCAAGGAAACTGAAGAGCCATGAAAGGAACTATGCTACCCACGATTTGGAGCTATTGGTTATCATCCATGCTTTCAATCTTTGGAGACACTACTTGCTGGGTAACAAATTTACCTTAGTGACGAACCACGAAAGTCTTAAATGGATTTTCACCCAAAATGAGCTCAATATGAGGCAACATCGATGGATTGAAGTACTGGAAGAATATGACTTTAAAATCAAATACTGGCCTGGAAAGGAGAATGTAGTTGTCGATGCACTCAGTCGCAAGGCATTTTTGAATTCTTTGATTTTGCAAGATCCATCAATAGCAAGATATCTAGCCACAAAGGTATCCATACAAAACAACCCAATTCTTGAGCTAGCTAAAGAAGAGGCATGCCATGACCCAACCTATTAGAAATTGCTAATGGAGATCCCCATCAAAGATCAAGACCCGAAGCTACAAACAAAGTACCAAGAATTCTTTATCAATAGTGGACTTGTCTACTATAGGACAAGATTATGTATCCCGACAAGCCAATCACTAAAGCAGGAGATACTTTGGGAAGCCCATGACTCCCCTTTCTCAGGACATCTTGGCTATGTCAAGACCCTTAACACAGTCAGGAAGAGCTATTATTGGGATAGTCTCAAAGGTGACGTTCTCAAATATGTCACAGAATGTTTGTCTTGTCAACACATTACGGCCAAACATGTCAAAATGCCAGGGAAATTGCAACCACTTGACACTCCCCAAATGAAATGGAAATTCATTAGTATGGACTTTATTGTTGGCCTGCCCAAGTTCAGGGAGGATACAACTCCATTATGGTCGTGGTAGATATGCTCACCAAGGCTGCACATCTTATCCATGTTAAGACAAACTATAAAGCCTCAAACATTGCAAGGTTATTCATCAAGGAGATATTCAAACTGCATGGGTTACCCAGAAGAATCATTAGTGATCGTGGCTCTCTCTTCACATCACACTTTTGGAGGGCTATCTTCGAGGACATTGGGACCAAACTTTGTTTCAGTACAGCTTACCATCTCCAAACCGATGGACAAACATAATGAGTCAACCAAGTCATTGACGATATGCTTAGGGCATACTACTGTCGCGAACCCAAAAAGTGGATTCAATATTTGCCACTAGTTGAGTTTGCCTACAATGATTCTTACCAATAAAGCATTCAGATGACCCCTTTTCAAGCATTATATGGGCACGATTGTCGTAGTCCTTTGAGATTTTTGGATCCAACCTTGAGGGTTGAAGCTTCAAGGCAGATGCTAGAAGACATGGATGACCAAATCAAATTAATAAGACAGGACATCCAAGATGCCAAGGATAGACAAAAGGCTTATGCGGACCTGAAGCGGCAAGACAGATCCTTCGTTGAAGGTGATATGGTCTTCATTCGCGTACGTCCAAAGAAGAGTTCCCTATCCTTGGGTGAATGCAAAAAGCTAAGTCCAAGGTATTGTGGACCCTACAAGATTCTCAAGTGCCTAGGGCCTAATGCTTACAAACTTCAACTCTTGAAAATCTAAAAGTTCATAATGTATTCCATATTAGCCTATTGAAAAAGTATGTGCATAACCCTAGTCATGTGCTTGATGATCAATAAGTTGTAATGCCAAGCCAAGAAGTCCTTGACCTACAGCCTAAGAATACCTCATCCAGTGGAAAGATTACCCCAAAGAGGATGCCACTTGGATGGATGAAAGTACTCTCAACCAACAATACCCTGAGATCTTCTCGAGATGAGGACATCTTGATTCCTCTAAGGGGGAGAAAATGTAATATTTTCGCAACGAAATATTAATGACTCTTGATCCTGAGCAAAAGCAATTTCGAGTGATCTTCTGCAACAACGAAACTCTGGCCTAAGAACTCAAGCCTCGTGCATTAACAATACCATACCCGCATGGTGCATATGAATCCGTGGCTCGAAATCGCAAGCCACCATAGGAACGCCCCTTCACGGGAAAAAAAAGGGATAATTTTTGCAAAATTTTTTATGTACTAACTCCCTCCCCTTCAGCCATTGCATGGCGGGGAGAGGGAGTATGTGTGGAGCTTCAGTGGTAGAGGGGCATGGGGAGGAGGCATGCAACCCGCTACTTGTGTGGCTACTACCCCTTCAACCTTTATGAACCCCCCCTCCCAAGCTTGAGGGGAGAGGGGGAAGGGATCGTGGAGCTGCTGCCTGTCGTAAGGAGCCGCCGCCGCCGTCCAACTACTGCCACCACCGCCTATTGCTAGGCCCCATCATCATCATCATCATCGCCCTCATCACCCTCATCGTTATCTTCACAATCATCTCCCCATCCACGTCTCCACGTCATCTTCCTGCTTCTTCCAGAAGCTTGGAAGCTTCCATTGGAAGCTTCTGATTGAAGCTTCTCTAGGCCTAGTTCGCCTCGTGCCCCTGATTTTTTTAAAACCGTGTCTTGCAAGGCCTGTGTCCTGCACGAAAGAGGAGATCTCGGACAGAGTGGCTTCAAAACACGTAAGTGAACCAAGGGAGAGTTGCTGAGATGAAATTACTGCGTCAACAGCTCCTAAGCAAAAGTCGAGAGGAGCACACGTGGGAGCTTCCACCCAAAGTATGAGAGTGGACAATGCCCCAATACTGAATGCCCAGGTTCCGAAATCTAACCCCGCATGGAAAGGTTACATTAATCATGTTTAATTCTCGTAGGGAAGTTTAAATGCATTGGAAAATTTATATACTCATTCAATCTACAACACTACAACAAAAAGGCCTCATAGACGCACATTTAGACGTGATTTTTGAATATAGAGAAAAACTTACGGGCACGTCTATCTGCCCGTCTATTTGTGCATCTACCATTTCACGTCTATAATCGCATGTATCAACGAATTTACACGCATAAATAGACGTGCAATAGACACACATATACACGCGCATATAGACACGCTGGTAGACGCGCTTTTACAAGCACTGATACGGAAAACAAAAAATGTCATTTAAAAAAAAGATATTTAATTTATTTTTTTAATTTGAATTATGAAGCGCGTGTAGTCTGCATTATAGATGCGCGAATAAACGGGAATTATCTGCAATTTAGACGTATTGATAGATGCGCAAAACAGAACTCGAAAAAAAAAAACCAGAGAGCATGTGGTCTCTGGTTTTTTTTTCCCCTGCCATAAATCAGATTGTGTATTTGGGAAAAAGACAATGTATCTTACGGGCATGAGAATTGAAAATAAAATTCCATGTATTCATCATATATCAAAGCATTTACAAGGGAAGTTTAAGTGCTTGCGACCTAAAGCGTGGCCACAAGCAGTAGGCTCAAAGAGATATCATACACATACAAGCAAAGAAGACCTCATGAGGAGGTATGGTGCTCTACAAATCTGAAGAGGAAACATCTTCACTAGTACCACCATGGCTACTAGCGTCGCTATCCCCCTCCTCACTATGCTCCACATTCGGGTTTGCCTACACACACAAAAGATCAGGGTTGCTTACATAGACAAGGTGGAGAAAAAGTTATAATTAGTTATACTTTTAATAGGAAAATAAGAAAAACATACCTCCTCTGGCTGTCAAATCCTCATGGCCCGGTTGTATTGGTCCTTAGTGATGAGACCCTCCTCATAAAAGTGAAGCCATGTCGCTACGCGATTATGGCCTCGATAGTAACCTACCTCTCTAGGAGTAGGTGTCCTACCAATGATGGTAGTGTGCAAAACATTTAGAGATATACAAATAATTATGAGTCACAATATATTAGACTAAAATATATAAATAATTGAAAGAAATATAAATTTACAAAAACTAGAAATCAAAATATACTTACAAACTCTGCGTCCCATGACTCTCTGCCGCCCGATCCGTAATGTGACGATCCCATGGTTTCCATTTGGATCCGTCGCGCCTCTGCGTGTTGGCGACTCTTCACCTTCTCAGCTGCTTTCTTCTTGGCTTTCTTCCACTCTATGCGGTGGCACATAGGTGGTTGGCTATAGGCTCCACGCCCCTCCTTCAGCCTCCGCAGTGAGTCCTTAGCCCGTGTCATGAGGTGGGATCTATTGTTGTGAAGCATATCCCTCACTTTTGTACGTCCCCAATCATCCGAGAATCGCTGACCCTCAGGATTTAGGTACCTCCTATGGAATGCCCTCAACACCTCCTGCCACAAGCCGCTTTTCTAATTTTTGAAGGCAATGAAACAATCTTTATACGTTGTCGAAGGATTTGCCAAAGCAAAGCAAAGTCGTGTCTACAGAAGACCTTGACTAATTTCAGGATAGAAGACCAATCAAGTGAATAAGCAAAATAATATTTTTAACAATCATGCCCCAGCAACACTTAGTTTCAGTTCGAGGCCTGATATGACTGCAATTCCCTCCTGTGATGTTGATCAGTTGGAAAGATACAACTCTTAGAAATCACCTGGCCTGTGGCAGTGTGGCACTGAAGAGTGGTATAAGAATTGTGATCCCGATTTCATAGATTGTTTAAAGGATACCCAATGTTGTGTGTATGGCTCAGCCCTCAAAATAGCTACAGCAACAATAATATCATTATCTGTAATTACATCAGCCCCACAAACTCATGTAACTCTCCAGAATTGTCAATACAAGTGGTGCATCCATAACCTATGATGGATGTCATGAATATGATAGAACCTCCAATACCGCTCTGTTATCAAAACTATACAGGCTATAAAAGCTGCGGTTCAGAAGCTGTACATGGATGAATGCAGGAACTGGACACATAGCTTAGAAGCTCCTAGTTAACTCAAGAAGCCATGATAATAACATCACAGGAATGCAGCAAGTTCTTTTGAGATGCGATCCTTATGTTCATATAATTATCCAGTCATACTGAATTCCACTGATCCATCACAAAAGAACCATTACTATATGATACCAACTGGAAGCTCATTCGGAATAAGTAGCACAAACATGAATCCTGTAGAGATGGAATGCATAGGATATAGGTCCATGCGTCTGCAACATTTTACTTCCACGCTGGAGCATGCTGATGCAATGTTTGAATTGCATAACATCGATCTCTTTGTTGTTTTAGAAGCAGGCTGCTTGGTACAGGGGTGTTTCTTGACATCAATCCCAGTACTGGGTCTGAAATTTTACATCAAGGAGACCTCTTGAAGGGGAAAGCCAGCAACAAGAAGGGAAATGTTGCTGTAATTGAATAAATGTTTCTTCCTCTATGTACTGATATTTAGTCACATAGACGACATCTGGATTTTGCAGCAGGCAGAGTAGGATAAGGATCTCAATACTCATCAATAATCCCTCAAGGCTCATGTTTTACGAAGGAATCCATTGAAAACACTACTCACCCTTACACCTTCCATATCCCCTGAAGCAGGAAGTATCTTTGTGCATCAATAAACTTACACGACCTTTCATCAAGACGCCTTGATTCATAGGAAATCTGTTTCTCTCTGTAATCTGCGCATCAAAAAAAACACCAAAGCGGCCACTCCAGAAGTACCCATAATGCCGATGGCGTGCAATCCCTTATTTTCTTTACCTCGAACAATCCAGCACCTGTTCCAACATCAGACTCTTGCAACTCCTTAGGGCGATTGACAATCACAGCTCCACAAGCTTTCACAATTTTGTTATTGTCAGCTTTCAGTACTCTTTGAATTGCACTTATATTATTTTTACTTAAGTGGTGATAGGCAAAGTCGTTGATTTCTTTCTCAATTATGACCAAGTCTGATTTCAAACTAGCGATCTGTGTATAGAGATTCAATATATGTCCTTGCATTCTGTGATGAAGAAAAAAAAAAAAACTCGTCCCCTCCAATCACTCAGCAAGCTATTCTTCACGCTCAGTAAAGATGCGTTCTAGCGTCAATTTCTCCTTCTTGAGCCTTTTTACAAATTCCTCACACTCTTTAATTGCCACTTGTATTTTTTTCATACTCAAGCAAAGTTCCGCAGCCTCCTGCTTTCGTTTCCTCCAATTCCTGATTGACAACCTTCTTCTTCTTCTTTCGATTGGGATCGAAAGGAGCGATCTCTTCTGAAGTCCGCCTCCCCTGGAACACCTCCATCCGCAGATTCCCAGAAGCTTTTTCCCGATGCTTTTCTCCCCCTTCCTCTGTTCCCCTCCGTCATCTTCTCTGTTTCTCCTTCAATTCTCTCTCTTGCCTACGACTTCAGCACTCTGTCTCTGCCTTCCAGCGCTTTCTTCCCCAATCCTCTCTTTTCCTCCTCGTCCATTTGTTTGAATAATTGTAATGTCTTGTCTCCTTGATCCTGTTCAACATAGACTGAAAGAAACCCTTCATACTCGCTACTATACTCATACGCAGAGAATAAATGTAATCACAACAACTAAGTATGCACAAAGTATCGAATCGCACACACAACTTTCGGGTGGTTTTCACATCTCGAATGCGCAGCAATACGACATCCACCCCCTCTAATCATGTGCATCCTCCGGATGGGCCAACTACCCATGATCATTATCATCAAGATCCACAAACAAATCAAGCTCTTCGTTATGCATTTTCGGTAGGTCAACAAGATTTTCAGCCATATCATCTGTCTCTTCCATTGGAGTTTCTTGTCGTTGTTCTTCTCTTGAAAATTCTTCCAATGCATAATCCTCATCATCTCTTTTCTTGAAAATCTTGATTCTTTTTCCAGCAATAGGCACTCTAAGCACTGTTCCATCCAATTCTCTCAGCTCATATGTTGCATTATCAAAGACATGTCTGACTATGTATGGCCCAAACCATCTTTTCACCATCTTCCGAAGTGCAGTATGCTGATTTTCAAGGCTGCTATCAAAGACCAATACCCAATCTCCCTCTTCTATTGCTCTAGGCCGTAAGCGATGCCTGCTATCAAACCTGTCCTTATTCCTTAGTCTAGCAACTTTCAACCTGTCAATAGCTAGCTGAATATCCTCAGGTCTCCTCTCCAACTGTCGAATCCGAAGAGCTAAGAGCTCCTCTCTCGTCAAATCCTCCTGCCAAGGTAAAACTGACCAAGTCAAAGCACAAGTCTCAATCGGCATAACAAGTTTCTGACCATACATCAACTCTGCAGGCATATATCCTGTGGTAACACTATGAGTCGTACGATCAGCCCATAAAGCAAATGGTAAAAGTCTTGGCCATTCTCCAATCCATCCTCTGCATGCTTTGGCTAATGCTTTCACTATCGGCGGATGCCCTCTTTCACTCTTTCCATTTCCCTCTGGGTTGTATGCTGTGGTTAGAGCCAATTTGATTCCTAGCTGAGAGAAAAACTCCCTAGCTTCATCTGCATCCAATTCACCACGATCCGCAGTGATCTTACCCACGCAACCATACCTGCATAAAATTTCCTCCAATAAGAACTTACACACTGCACTAGTGGTCTTCGTTCTCAAAGATCTGCCCTCAACATGATTGGTAAGATCCTCTCTAGCCAAAACAATGTATCTCATCTGCCATAGACCCATAGGCATGGTAACCAAATCAACTACCCACTTATAATGAATGCATAGCGGATAGGTCGGATGAAGCTCATCTCTATGACGCACTACTGAATACATCTGGCAGTCTCTGCAAGTCTCAACAAAGTGAGAAACATCTCTATACATACCTTTCCACCAATATTTCTCCCTAATTTTCTCATAAGTAGCCCATACTCCTCTATGACCAGCCCAAGGACTCTCATGAAACTCCCTCATCACCTGTAACTGTGTCTCTCTATCGCAGACAACCCGCAAAGGTAATCCGCCTCTTTTCTTCGGATGCTTCCAAAGAAATCCGTCCTTCAAAAAATAACCATAATCTTTCCTTCTGATCTTCTTGAACTCTTCATCTGTCCATTCATCTCTTTTGCTTAGTGTACTAAGGTACCTGCCAATCTGCAACCAATCTCCAACATAAAGTTCTTCTATAAAAGCCACAATATCATAGACATGACAAACATGATCAACCATAGTGGCTGAAATTTCTGCATCATCCTCTTCTGCAAGTAGAGTCTCCTCATCATCATATCTGGCTCTAGACAACATATCTGCCACTGGATTATCCTTCCCTGCTATGTGTTTAAATTCCGGATTTAATGACTTAATGTATGCAATCCATCTCAACATGGCTATATCCGGAGTAGAGCAACTCGTGATCATACCAATCAATGGCAAGCAATCTGTCTCTACCACAACTGAAGCTCCAATAAAGTACTCCTTGTCACATTTGAGAGCCGTAACAATCCCCAATAACTCCCTCTTGATTTGCGGATATCTCCTCTGTCTCTCGTTTAGGACTTTCGCCCCAAACCGAATAGCATACCTATTTCCATCTGCATCATCTTGACCCACAGCCCAACCTATGCCAATTGGACTAGTGTCAACTGTCAATACAATAGGCCTATCACAATTATAATCTGCTTTCCTGAGAGTAGGAGCATTTTGCAATAACTTCTTCAATTTCCGCATGGCTCTAGTGTGGCTCTCATCCCAATAGAATTTCTGCCCCTTTCGAAGCAGCTGATACAAACAATCTGCAATGTGTGCAAAATGAGGTATCCAAATCATATAAAACACACAAGCACCAATGAATCTCCGTACCTCTGAAGTGGTAGAACAATACTCTGCAATCTTGCCTATAGCATTCACCTTATCAGGTGAGGGTTTCCTGCCATAATATCCACACATATGCCCAACAATGACAACCTCATTCACTCCAAAAACAGATTTTTGCCCTGAAAGTGTCAAGTTCACTTCTTCTAACCTGGCCAAAATCTTCTCACATGCTGAAATATGATCAGCCACAAAGTATCTGCATCCCTGTTCATTTAGGCTCTCATTCTTCTCTTCTTCTGCACACCCCTTAATGGGCACATCATCCAAGAAAGGCATAGTAAGCTGAGGTATGTAATCACGAAGGACCTTATGCCTGGCATTCATCATATGCGCAACAGAATTAGTGGCACCTTGAGGCAAGGTACACATCCTGACAAGCCCAATAGGAGTTCTCATGGTGGTTATGTCCCTGCTTTCCAAAGCCAGCTGAAACTGATCATATCCTGAATACAAATCACCCAAAGAATAGATGGCACGTCCAGCAAATGCCTCTGCAAACTCATCCACAACTGGACCTATACCAACATTCCTGATAGTAACTCTGTTCATTGGCTGCATGTCCTGAATAAATCGGAGAGTACCATTCTTCTTTGGAACTGTAAACCACCTGTTTGAGTATGGTGCAGATGAAGGCTCAAGGATTCCCATCCTGATTTTCTCATTCAATAAATCAATCAGCTTTGGCAAGTGTGCTTTAGGCACTGGAATAGGTCGGAGATTCCATGGAATATGAGGAATAGTAAAAATGACCATAGGAGCAACAATATCAGGATTCACACATCCAATCTCATGTGGGACAAAAGCAAATCCCCTTCCATGACGCTCAAGCATATCCTGAAAGCATTGCTTCTCTATGGGTAACAAGAAATCACCATTTCCAATTTTCAATTCAGCAAGTGTCTCTGCTGAAAACTTATGACCAATATGCTCCGGATTCCCTAAAATTTGCTGTTTAGCAGCCCTCTCTATTTGCTGATCACTGTCAGGTGGAAGCGGTACAGCAACCGGCTTCACCTTCTTATCCACAGTTTTGTATTTCGTGTCAACCCTGGCTTCATTATGCTCTTCTGCATTACATAAACCTTGCTGTAAATCAACAATTCTGCACTCCAATGGCTGAATATTCTCAGCCCTCTACTCTATGGACTGCATAGAAATAGCCCCAAACTCTGAATGCTGAAATATTTTAGCAGTAAACTCTGTTGGCTGAAAATTTTCAGCCCTCTGTCTCTCTGAAAGCTAATCATAACCAGCTGGAAACTCTGTTTGCTGAATTTCTTCAGCACTCAATACTCTTTGCTGAGTTACCTCAGCCTTTGACTCAATCTGTGACACAAAATCTGCAATTTCATGAAACATGTCCAGGGATTGCACTAATACATTACCATGACAATTCAGCATATCAGTTTTCAGCATATCTCCCATCTCTGACATCGTATCTGCACAAATCACACTGTCATACATACCATCTATGTGCTCATCATCCTCCAAAATTCCTGCATTTTTCAAATTTTTCTCCTTCCTGCATATATACTGCCTGGCAGCTCTAGGCAACCTAGAAGTCTTCTGATAACTCATTGAACTGTTTGCTGAAATCCCAACATAACCGGAGGAGAAAACACTGCTGCTGCCAAGAGGCGAGAACTCCAATCTCCTCTCCTCTGTACCACTGTCGTCTCGCGAAACGGCGGTACCTAATGAAAACCCAAATCCCTCACAGTGGGCAAGGGTGCATCTCTGAGAGTATCCCTGTTTCTAACATGGTTCACACATACAGTCATAAACTGAACTGCTCTCATACCATCTTTACTGCGAATCCGTGCATAAGCAGATCCATCATCCATGACCTTTGTTTCCATGCGCATCTCTGTAATGAATGGCTGACCAAGAATTATGGGATAAGAGCATGAATCCTGCACAAAGAAATGAAAATCCTCCTCTACATCACCAATAGAAACCCTGACACTAGGGCAAGCAGCATATAAATCACCTGCAGTATTATTGGCGGCTCTCATACGCCACCCATGCTCTACATCCATAGGCCATCTGTTACTCTCATAAACTCCACGAACTATGAGATTAATCTTTGAACCATGATCAACCAATGCAACATAAGGCACCTGTTTTTCTCCAACCTTTACCATCGTCTCTGTAGTTGCCCTAGCCCAATGGCTCCGCGAAAAGTGACTACGAGGTATCAAAACAGGCTCATCAATTTCAGCATAATGCATAGGCTGAACCCTCTTCTCTACCTGCGGCAAAACAGAAGCATTATCAACCATAACCTCATCATCATCCTCATCCAACTCTCCAATCAAAACTCTCTGAGTATCAGTGGTAGCCAATGCATGTCTTTTCCTCTTCAGGACCTCCTGAAACTGATCCTGAAACTCTATTTTTGAGATGCCCAAAATCTCAGAAATAGTGAAAGTTACCTCACTGCCAAGTATCTTATCATTAAAGATTTTCTTCATGTCTGTAGATGTCTCAATATCAGACATCAATCTGAATCCTGGCTGCTTTCTCTCTCTAGGCTCTTGCCTCTTTTCTCTCTTTTGAGTATCCTCCATCTGTCGATCTGGCCCTGATCGTGAAGACGGTCCTGCAGTAGGTGGAGTAACAAACTCACCCCCTCTAGTCTTCTTAGCTACACTTGGATTTTCTTCATCCCTCTTACGCTTCTCCTCAACAAATACATCAGCACCATGAGATTTAGCCAAATAAGCATAAATAGAATACCTGTCAATAGGCGAGTCCCAACTTGTCTCTGATCTGATGCTAGAGCCTGCACTAGTCAAAACAGTTTGCTGAATTTTTCCCTTGTTTGCAGTCTCCATAGCATATATCCATAGTGCGGACTGAGTCTCTGATCCCTTCTCAATCTGTACTCCATATGAAGAAGCATCACCTCTAACTGTCACATAAGAAGTACGCGCAGCCATGTCCTCCACTAACTTCTTCATTCCACCTTTACCAAAGTTGGTAGCAAGTGGAGCTCCTGTCTCAGTCAACCAAATCTTACCATCTTGCCCCCAATATACCAAATTCTGCCTCCTTGCATCCTGGAAAGAGTCACAATCCCTGCAATGCTGATGCTCCGTACTATCACACCAAATACATCTTCGATCTCTCCTAGGAGCACTAGGAGCACTCCTAGGTGCAGTAGGAGCACTAGAAGAAGTAGTAGGCACAGTTGAAGCAAACTGCTCCTTCAACTTCCCCACTAACTCCGCTTTGACTGACTCAAGTGTCAAATCTGTGATGCCTTTGATTATGTCATCAAGAGAGGTAGGCACCGATGGAGCGGATGGTTTTGGAGCAGAAGGTGTAGGCATCGGTCGTGGAACAGGAGGAATAGGTGGAGTGGAAATAGTAGGCACTGGCATAGGCCAAGAAACTGGCTGAGGAGGAGAAGAAATAACAGGGATAGAAGTAGGCATAGGAGCAGATGATGGTGTAGGTGTCATGGAACCATTCTGTAGGCGAGTCTTCCATATCCTCCTCTTGGTCAAAGTCGAGACTGCATCCTGAGCATCCTGCCAATCAGTTTTAAGACCCATAGGCTTCGTGCGATCTTCAAGAAGCTCACCCAATTCTTCTTGAAGAGCAGGATCTGCAGCTTGCAAGAAAAGCTCAACTTTTTCAACATCCAATGCTCTTTGTTCAATGGCATCAAGCTGACTATACCTCTCTTCGAATTCTCGAATCAACTCCGAAGCAGCAAGACCTTTGTTTGGCATGTAGACCCACTCTCGGAATGACCGCCGAGTAGCCATACCAAAGTCCTCAAGGAAGTATTCTTCTTTTAGAGCCTTCTTAAAATCTTGCCAATGTGTATTTTGAATAAAAAGATCAGTCACTTTTGTTCTCAAAGCAGGTGTGACAAGACGAAGGAAGTACTTACTCATAAGTCCAGCAGGAACTCCAAAAAACCCCATCTTGATCTCATATGTCTTCAAATATGCTGAAACATTACGCCCGTCAAATAGCTTCTTCTCACTCTCAACTGCTTCAATAGCCTTAGTCGTGCTCTTTGCATTCTCCTGCTCCGAATAGAGTTGCCTTTGCTGAGACAACTGCTGTTGATGCAATTGTTGTTGCTGTTGCATATACATTTGTGTTTGCTGATTTTGGAGCTGCATATACATGGACATATTCTGCAAAATCTATTTTAGATCCTCCGTTGAAGTACTTGACGCAGCAGTCATTGATGGAGCTGAAGTAGACACAGCTGGAGTTGTAGAAGAAGCTGAAATAGAGGCTGAAGTATCTCCCATCCTGAAATTTCTGCGACGCTTTCACGTCGGGTTCACCAAAGATGTCGAAGGATTTGCCAAAGCAAAGCAAAGTCGTATCTACAGAAGACCTTGACTAATTTCAGGATAGAAGACCAATCAAGTGAATAAGAAAAAGAATATTTCATATGATTATCCAGTCATACTGAATTCCACTGATCCATCACAAAAGAACCATTACTATATGATACCAACTGGAAGCTCATTCGGAATAAGTATCACAAACATGAATCCTGTAGAGATGGAATGCATAGGATATAGGTCCATGTGTCTGCAACATTTTACTTCCACGCTGGAGCATGCTGATGCAATGTTTGAATTGCATAACATCGATCTCTTTGTTGTTTTAGAAGCAGGCTGCTTGGTACAGGGGTGTTTCTTGACATCAATCCCAGTACTTGGTCTGAAATTTTACATCAAGGAGGCCTCTTGAAGGGGAAAGCCAGCAACAAGAAGGGAAATGTTGCTGTAATTGAATAAATGTTTCTCCCTCTATGTACTGATATTTAGTCACATAGACGACATCTGGATTTTGCAGCAGGCAGAGTAGGATAAGGATCTCAATACTCATCAATAATCCCTCAAGGCTCATGTTTTACGAAGGAATCCATTGAAAACACTGCTCACCCTTACACCTTCCATATCCCCTGAAGCAGGAAGTATCTTTGTGCATCAATAAACTTACACGACCTTTCATCAAGACACCTTGATTCATAGGAAATCTGTTTCTCTCTGTAATCTGCGCATAAAAAAAAACACCAAAGCGGCCACTCCAGAAGTACCCATAATGCCGATGGCGTGCAATCCCCTATTTTCTTTACCTCGAACAATCCAGCACCTATTCCAACATCAGACTCTTGCAACTCCTCAGGGCGATTGACAATCACAGCTCCACAAGCTTTCACAATTTTGTTATTGTCAGCTTTCCGTACTCTTTGAATTGCACTTATATTATTTTTACTTAAGTGGTGACAGGCAAAGTCGTTGATTCCTTTCTCAATTATGACCAAGTCTGATTTCAAACTAGCGATCTGTGTATAGAGATTCAATATATGTCCTTGCATTCTGTGATGAAGAAAAAAAAAAAAAACTCGTCCCCTCCAATCACTCAGCAAGCTATTCTTCACGCTCAGTAAAGATGCGTTCTAGCGTCAATTTCTCCTTCTTGAGCCTTTTTACAAATTCCTCACACTCTTTAATTGCCACTTGTATTTTTTTCATACTCAAGCAAAGTTCCGCAGCCTCCTACTTTCGTTTCCTCCAATTCCTGATTGACAACCTTCTTCTTCTTCTTTCGATTGGGATCAAAAGGAGCGATCTCTTCTGAAGTCCGCCTCCCCTGGAACACCTCCATCCGCAGATTCCCAGAAGCTTTTTCCTGATGCTTTTCTCCCCCTTCCTCTGTTCCCCTCCGTCGTCTTCTCTGTTTCTCCTTCAATTCTCTCTCTTGCCTACGACTTCAGCACTCTGTCTCTGCCTTCCAGCGCTTTCTTCCCCAATCCTCTCTTTTCCTCCTCGTCCATTTGTTTGAATAATTGTAATGTCTTGTCTCCTTGATCCTGTTCAACATAGACTGAAAGCAACCCTTCATACTCGCTACTATACTCATACGCAGAGAATAAATGTAATCACAACAACTAAGTATGCACAAAGTATCGAATCGCACACACAACTTTCGGGTGGTTTTCACATCTCGAATGCGCAGCAATACGACAACGTCGCATGCACGACGCTCCTCATGTACGCCATTACATCCCTTCCCTCATCATCATGAAAGATGCCACCAGCATCTGTAACTCTATAGTACTGGCGTACTACCTCCTCTACATGATCTACTGGTGAGGGTGATCGCTCGCCACCTCCTAGGCAACCCCCACACAAGCCTCGTCCTCCCCCTCGACTCTCCCTCCTCCCTCTCTGTCGACTCCCCTCTGCCTCGCTGGATGCACGAGCTTCTGCAAATGCATGTGCTTTTGCAGATGCTTGTGCTTCAGTCGATGCACATGGAGCATGTGGAGTACCTGCAAATGGAGTACCTCCATATGGAGTACCTGCATATGGAGTATCTGTATGTGGAGTACCTGCATGTGGAGTCTGGGAAGTAGTGCCAGGCAAAGATGCCAGAGGCGTCCCAGACATGACACTGAACACCTCGTCCGCTGTGGGAGAGCGGCCAAGGTGTCTGGTCATCTCTCCCATGAAGTCTTCCCTACTAGAAAAAACCTCCAAAAAATGCATTGACCCCCTGCCAAAGGAGGCCAATGTATCATTCATGCGATCCACATCTGGGTCATTGCTAGATGAACCAGGATACGACATCTGCAAAAAAAACACAGGAAAAAGACAAATTTATTTGCATACAAAAAATCATATATTACCTACATTTTCAAAGAGCTTTCTTTAGACATTGAGCATAACACTTAAGTGCTAATGCTTCTCTTAAACAAGAAAACTGATAAACACAAACATGGGATTGGTCACATTCATCATTGCAAAAATATATTGTTTACTATCAGAACAGGGAGACCTGGTGCGTGTATCCTCGCGTCTACATTGCAGGTTAGACGCGGCCTCAGATGCGCTCCAGAGTGAACCTTCTGTCCAGCGCGTCCATCTGCGCATCTAAGATGCAACACAGATGCGTTGTCAGACGCACATCCCAGGTCAATGCGCGTGTATAATCGCGTGTAGACTATAGGTCAACCTTCTGTGCAGCGCGTGTATCATCGCGTGTACAGTGCAGAGCACACGTGCCAACACACGCACTCTAAGATGCACCCTCAGACGCTCTGAGAGGAAACATTTTTCGCGTCTATGTCTGCGTCTACACTGAGATGTAGACGCGCTATCAGACGTGCTCGGTCGGCCGATTTTAGGCCGACGACCGCCATTGATGATTTGCAAAATGCAATACATAATGGAATCACAAATCCTAAATACACAGACAGAGCAGAGAGAGGAAGAGAGAAAGAGAGAGAGAGAGAGAGAGAGAGAGAGAGAGAGAGAGAGAGAGAGAGAGAGAGAGAGAGAGAGAGAGAGAGAGAGAGAGAGAGAGAGACTCACCTTGGGTGTTTGGTGTGGTGGGTGTGGCACTTCTTCCTTCTCCTTCTTCCTCTCCTTGGTAAGTTACCCTCCCTTGATGCTTGCTTGCTGCTTCTTCTTGTTCTGCTCTTTCTTGTTCTCTCTTTCTTCCTCTCCTTGGCTTTCCTTTTTCCCTTCTTGTGTGTTTGAAATGAAAGAAGAGGTGAGTCATGAGGAGGTGAGGCATGAAGAGACTAGGTGAGGCATGAAGAGATTGCATGTCGACTAAACTCAAGCTTCAGAATTGTAAAAAACGAAGGAAAGGAAAGGCGCAGTTTGAAAAGAAATGATTTAAGTATGGTTTGAATTTTGACGTGTGCATCTATTTTCGCGTATATATGTGCATCTATTGTTCAGATAAATGCGAGTATAGACGCGAATATAGACGCGTAGTTAAACGTGGATATAGATGCACATTTGGGATTTATCATAATCTTTTGTTTTTAAGATAAATTTTGATAGTGAATTCTCATAATAATTTTTAATATATTTATGATGATTTTTTTGTATTTAAAATTAAGATCTTATGTAAACATATGAATGACAAATATTTTGATGTTGTCATGAATTAGGTTTAATCATGTCGACGTCCTCATCACCTAGTGCGGTGCAAACTGGTGAGTCAATGAGCACATCCTCAAGTGAGGATGAAACACTGCGTCTTCATAATCGAGATGCATGGCTATGACGAAAAATTAAATGCATGTGTGATCGTTGTCAAGGGTGTATTTTTCGAGCACGTTGAATTGCAATGTCACACCTTAGCTTGTATGGAGAATGGGACCGAGAAAAATCACCGATATTCATTGTTTTTTTTTACCACTAAGATTGCATGTCTATGTTACGGGAATTATATATCAACGTACATGAAACTCCCTTTTGTGGTTGAGCAGGATGCGGTGCCACATCCTCAGATGCTCCCTCCCGGGCGTCGAGAGTCTGCAAAACATCGACGCGAGGAGGCAAAGTCTTCAAGAAGAGTAGAGACTGATGACCATGATAGTAGCCCTCATGAAATGTCCCATCAAGTCGTAGAGGATGAGATTTTGGACAACATGGTACACCATCTATTTTTGCAACCGGTTCAGGGAGAAGGTCACTCTACGAAGCCAGATGATCCACTATATGTAGCATCATCTACTCCGTTGTATGAAGGTTGTATGTACTCCGTTCTTCGTGCATCCCTCGAGATACTTAACTTACAAACAATTTATGGATGGAGTAATGTCAGTTTGGATGCGCTATTGAAGTAGGTATCAATTTAGTTTGGCTTATGAATCATAATATTAATTGTTAATTTTATTTTGAAATCAGACAGAAATATATGTTGGTGGTTTTTTAACTCACTTTTAAAAATATATGTAGGTTATTATCACAAATGCTTCCAAAAGGAAACAAATTGCCAACTAAGAGAGAGCAAGCAAGACATTACTTGACATCTCTGGGAGGCCTCGATTATGTCAAGATCCATGCATGTGTCAATGATTGTCTTATTTCATGGGATTCATGAGTTTGCACGAGAGTGTCCTGTTTGTGGTGAATCAAGATACGAAGTGGAGATCAAGTCAATGGATGTGCCTCGTAAGGTTTTGCGATATTTTCTGATTGTTCCACGTATAAAACTTATGTTCAAGTGTAAGTCTATTGGAAAGCTCATGTCATGGTATGCTAGTCATCGTTCAAGTGATGGAAAATGGAGGATCCCTGCAGACACACCCGCATGGCAACATATAGATAATTTGTGGCCCGTTTTCAAAGAAGAGCCAAGAATTTTGAGATTTGGTTTAGGTATGGATGGAATCAATCCATTTGGCATCAAAATCACATCATACAGTGTATGGCCAGTGGTATTGGTGAACTATAATATTCCTCCATCCATGGCAATTAAAAAGGGACGTGTGATGTTGTCCCTTCTGATTCCTGGAAAGCACAAGGTAAAAAACATGGACATTTACTTAGAGCCTTTGATTGAAGAGTTAGAAATGTTATGGGAAGGTATTGAGGTGCAAGATACAAGTGCACGGAAAGATTGGAGTTTGTTCATTCATTCTATATGTTGAGCAGCGCATCAAAGGGCTAATCCCTACGACGTAGGAGAGATGCAGTGGGGCTGCGATGATTCCACCGAGAGGTTGCCTCCCATGTATGTGATTATCGCGGCATTTATTGCCAGTATATATGGGTTCTCCCTTTGAGGAGTTTATAGAAAGGGAAACGTTGGACTACAAAACTATAAAACTATAAAAGCATAGATTAGGCTTTAGGACAGTTCGTCCTTTAGCAGCAGATAGACGCTCCTGGCATGTGAGGCCGTGAGGGTGTATTTGTCTGTTATGAGCATGAGGTCTGGCTAGTGCCATAGCCAGTGCCGGCCCATTTGATGTCCCATCTGTGGTGGTGTGTTTGTCGGGAGCTACCAACAAGTGGTGGTTCTCGAATCTAGGGTTTTTAGGGACCAAAGAGTTGGTTTATGTCATTTGACAAGGACCGTCAAGTTGAAATACAAAAAACAAAACGTGCTGAGAGGACTAGACGGCAATTGGAGATTGTAAGTCGCTATTCTCCTCAAAGGAGTAGCCCGATACGCATAAAAGGCAATGGTCTTAGTAACCCAACTACTGCACATAGTCCTTTAGGTGCAGGAGGAAGCACAAGTTCTTACTCTCTTCCACCAAATCAACCCACTTCAAGTGGGGGTGTGATCCCATTAGTTCAAACTCCTATTGTAAATCCGATTGTCGTCATGGCACAACCCATTGCAATTCCTGCAGGGACGCCGGATCTGCCAGCTTTAGAAGTGCCTTTGCCCATGCCGAAGAAGATGCGGAGTTTCACATTTGTGAATTCCAAAGATTAATGTTTAATTACCACATCCAAGATGAGGGACATCTTATGATGTTCTTTAACATGACATTAAAAGAAAGGGCTGCAGTATGGTATCATAGCATAGAGACTAGAACCATAACCACATTCGATCAATTTTACGAGGTTTCCGAGGAGAATATGCCCCTGAAAGAGGAGGCCAATATTGGTTGCATGTTTTGAATGTAATATGCCAAGACCCCCATGAGAATGTGAAAGCCTATGCCAAGAAGCTTAAGGAAGTGTTTCGTAAGTTACAAATTTACATTCCTATTCCGTCGGCTACCCAATTAAAATACTTCTTGCATGGATTGGACTTCAATATTTAGGTACAATTGAGTAGTGTGGCTTTGGTTGATATAGACACTGCCATCACACGGGCAGAAGGAGTAGAGTCACGATTACAAACAGCCTACTTCTCTCGAATAAATCTTAATGTGGGTTTAGTACCTAGAGGCAATTTACCATTGATAAATGGACGTCAAGGGATGCCTATGAATAACCCTAATGGGAGAGGAAGCATGGTTCAAAATATACATTTGCTGTCAGCTCCTCCTAGTGTGACTATGCCTATGGCTAGTCAGTTGGCTCCACCAAATGTTGGAGGCCAATTCAAACCCTAATGTTGTTCCTATGAGTCAACAACCAATGCCTAGTCAAATTTTTAGGCCAATGGAACAATGGATAGACGATCAAGGATATGAGTCGAGTGCATCTAATGTCCTTGGTGAAGTTAAGGATATGATGAAACACTACACTAACATGATTTCTGAACAATATAAGCAAATAGCTGTTAACGTAAATTTCCTGAAGAAGCAACAGAATCTGATAGGGAGTCGATGCCCTGAAGAGGGTGGTCCCTCAAGATTGAGCTGTAAGTGGTGTGGCGGACAATATTTCCCTAGAAACTCTCCAAATGTTAAATGTGATATTTGTGGGAAGTCGGTCCACTTAGCCGCTACCAGTTGGAGTAAGATTAGTTCCCTCCAACAAGGGAGTAAAAAGCCACGTCCAGTTAATCATCGAGCGCAAGGTAGTAACCTCCAACAAAATGATGGACCAAGACAAATATTGCAAAGGGGAAAGACCACTATAGAAGAGTTTCCACAAGGCAATGCAGTTAGCCTTATCGAGGCTGTACGTGTCAATGAGGCTGAAACCTCTAACCTACGAGCCGTGACAAGAGGTCAAAAGGCTAAAGAGGGTGATAAAGATAATGCAAAACCGATCGAGGAAAACCCTAAGCAAGGGGACAAGGGGAGGCAAGTCCTGAATCCTGGCATGGAAGGTGGATTTCTAAGGCCTGTTGACAAAAAAGTCGATCCTAAGAAGGATGAGGAAGTGCCAAGAAAGAAGGCAAGAGCCAAAAACAAAGCACCAAAGCGGGTCCCGAGACCAAAAGAGAGAATGGTTTGGCGAGAAAAGAGAGCTTTGGCTACCTATCATGATTTTGATTTAGCAAGTTCTCTTTGCGAAGCAAATCCAGATGTAAACCTCTTATAGTTGATTGAATTATCTCCAGGAGTACGCAAGGAATTCAAGAAGATCCTGCATATTGGGTATATTGTAGAACCTTTGGGCATAGCATGAGTAGGGAAAGATTGGTTTGATCATGCTAAAAAGAATTTCCCTAGGGTTCCAACATACGTGGATGGAATATTAGTAGAGCATGCTATCATAGACACTGGGTCCTCCGTCAATATCATGAGTTCAGAGTTGATGGAGAGGTTGGATCTAGGCATCCAAAAAGATAGCTCCACCCTTCTTAGAATGGCTGATGATAGTCTAAGGCAACCAGAAGGTTGTGTTACTAAAGTCCATGTTACAGTTGCAAGTGTAGAATGTTTCTTGGACTTTAGGGTGATAAGATTTGCAGGACATCCTAGCTATCGTGTCTTGCTAGGTAGGCCTTGGATTTTACAAACAGATTGTTAAGTCGATATACCTACCGGTCGAGTGGTTCTAGGTAGAGGTGCTAATCGAGTAATAGTCGATGCTTACCCTGAGTCTCCTCAGAGTGAGAGAGCTCCTTTATCCTCTACTGGATTAGAAACAACAGATGATCCATTTGGTAGTGAGACATCATCTAGTGATGAATCTAAAGAGGGGTCCACTATAGAGGATATTTATCAACTAACTCTGAATGAGCCGATAGAGCCGCAAGATAGGATAAGAGACGCAGATGTGATTGAGTTGGACCTTGGCACGCCGAATGATTCGCGGCCAATTAAATTAGGTTCCACGCTCAGTTCAATAGAAAGGGAGGACTATGTGTCCTTGATTCAAGAATTCCGCGACATCTTTGCTTGGAGTTATGATGAGCTGAGAGGCATTCCTCCCAACCTGGCTGTTCATACTATTCCTGTAGAAGAAGGAAGTCGTCTTGTACTTTAGAAAGTAAGGCGTATGCCTTTTGAATTGAGGGACGGGCTATTTGAGGAGTTGTAGAAGTTACGGAAAGCTGGTTTAATCTTCCCTGTATACAGCACACAGAATGATGTTCATCAGTTGTCATCAGGAAGAAAAAAAACAACCAGATCCGACTATGTGTAGATTTTAGAGAGTTGAATAAGCAGACGATTAAGGATTACTACCCGTTGCCATTTATTGACCAGATTTTGGATCAATTAGCGGGTAGGGAAATATATTCATTTATGGATTGCTCTGCGAGATACAACCAGATGGAAATTGCAGAAGAGGACAAGTTGAAAAAAACTTTCATTACGGCCTTTGGTACTTTTGCGTACCATGCGATGGCCTTTGGTTTGTGCAATGCACCTGGATCATGGCAACGAACAACAGACAAGACCTTTGGTGACATCTCCCCAGATGAGTTGAAAGTATTTATTGATGACCTGGGGGCAGCCACTATAAGGGAAAGGATGTTGATTATCTTAAGAAAGTGCTTTGAGTGTTGCAAATAATTTTGTATCGCTCTTAACCCATGGAAGTGTGTCTTTGGATTGCCTTATCGGCTATTGCTAGGCCATGTGGTCAGTTCAGTAGGGATCGCAACTGACCCTAAAAAGATCAAGGTTATAGTCGCTATGAGTCCACCATGCACTCTGAAAGAGGTATATAGCTTTCTGTCATCGATAGGGTACTATCGGAGGTTTATAAATGCCTTGGCAGAAAGGACGTTGCCACTAACGAACTTATTATCCTTTAGTTGTCTATTTGTATGGAGTGACCCTTGTAAGGTAGCTTTCGAGGATGTGAAATAGGAGCTAGTAAAAGCATCGGTTTTAAAAGCACCTAAAAGAGGCGAGGTATTTTACATATTTTTAGCAAGCACCATGCACAGTATCAGCTGGCTGTTTAGCCCAAATCTGGGAGGAAAAGTGGTATCATTTGATAGCTTTTGCTAGTCAAAAATTGGGCATATCAGAAATTAACTACACCTACATGGAGAAGTTGTGCCTTGCGATGGTCTTTGCGACTAAAAAATTCAGACACTACATCCTCTATGAGAAGGTAGTTTTCTATACAAAGGCGGAAGGGCTTAGATTGCTTATGAAAAAGCTACAACCACCTGATCATTTGGAAAAGTGGTTAATCACTTTGTAGGAGTTCGATTATGAGATTAAGAGTAAGCCACCGAGGTTGCAGGGTATTGTGGAATGCCTTGTGGATTTTGGGGAGCCGAAAGAGCCTTTGGCTTAAGGAAGTGATATTGAAGAAATGTTTAAAATTGATACAGCTTCTATCCCATCTTGGTATGCTACTATCACGCATTATCTATCAACGGGAGAGATTGGAGCTGGTTTATCAAAATCAGAAAAGAGGAAAATCAGACAATAGGCTTTGAAGTTTTCCTTGATCGCAAGAACACAATATCGGCAGGGTGTTGTGATGATATCTATCGCCGATGTGTGATGCCTGACGAGGTTCCTTTTATCTTGGAAGAGTGCCATGACTCTGCATGTGGAGGGCACTTCGCTGGATGGTTGACAACAAAAAAAGCTTTAAGAGCTGGATATTGGTGGCCATCCATCTTCCAATATTCCTTTGAGTACGTTAAGAGATGTGATACATGTCAAAGACATGATGGCAGAGAGAATAGGAAACACCCACTTACGCCTATCATGGCTATCCTTCCATTTGAGAAGTGTGGCATTAACTTTGTGGGTCCTACCACCCTGTCATCTACTACTCAGAAGAGGTACATTATAGTAGCAACAGATTATTTTACAAAATGGTCAGAAGTGCGGGCGACGAGGCAGGACAATGCAAAAGAGACTGCAAGTTTCCTTTTAGAGCAGATTATCTACCGTTTCGGTCCATCGAAGGAACTAGTGTCAAACCGTGGAACCCACTTTTTGAATAAAGTGATCAAAAGCCTGATTGAAGCTTGGCAAATCAAGCACAATAAAAAAACCCCTTATAATCCACAAGCCAACGGGCAAGTCGAAAGTACTAATAAGCAGCTTGTGGGTATCTTGTCTAAAATAGTCTCTGAGAAGAAACGAGACTGGGATAGGAAGTTGTATGTGGCTGTATGGGTGTACAATACAATGTTCAAGCGAGCTACTGGCCATACTCCATTTAAATTAGTTTATGGGGAAGAATGTGTGTTACCCCTTGAAATCGAGTTGCCAACCATACAGCTTTCAATTAACCACTCTTTGGGAGATGAGGATGCACTCTTTGAACGTTTCATGACCATAGCCTGCCTGGATGAGCTGAAATTGCAGAGCTTATTACATCAGGAGCTAGCTAAACATCAAATGAAGTAGTTGCACGACCTTAAAGCAAAGAAGTATACCTTTAAAAAAGGGCAGTTAGTTATGTATTATGATGCATGTAGGGAACTGTTTCCAGGGAAGCTGGAACCTAGATGGGATGGCCCCTACAAGATTGTCAGGATAGGGAAAAATAGGTCTACGGTTCTACTAGCTGATCAACAGGGAGTAGAATTTAAAAATAAGGTTAATCTTAATAAGATTAAACCTTATTATTTCTAAATATGCTAACATGGAAAAATGCATTGCAGGTCCATCCAAGGCTGATTTGAGACCTGCAAAAGAGCTTAAAGTTGGTTGATGGGGCGGTTAATTCCTTATTTGGAGCACCCATATCTGGAGCAAAGATACCATCAGGGGAAACTCATCTGGTGGAGCAAAGGATACAAAGTGATTGAGTAAGAAGACAAAACCTTTGTGTGGGAGATGAAAGTCTTTTTCCATCACTACTTACGAATGTTGACAAGTATCCCTGTTGAGTTCAATGAAGAAGGTGGGATGGAGCCGTCAGTTCATCCTCTAAACATGTTAAATTTTGACTATCATAATTACGAATAGAGGAGTTTGTGATGGCAGGCTGTGTAAACCCATCGTGGATGTACACATTATATTTTGATGGAGCGTCCAAGGGCCCTAATAAAAAAGGGAGTGTTGGAGTAGTAATCGGAGATCCCTGACGTAGAGTTACGATGAAGTTAGTTGCTTGTCTCGGGGTAGGATTCACTAACAACATGGCGGAGTATAAAGCCTTGATTATGGGATTGCATATTGCCAAACAAGGTGGTATTCGGTGGTTGTTAGTAAAAGGGGATTCCCTGTTGATTTTGAATCAGCTAGATGGGACATACACAGTGTGGAACCCCATCCTTTGTATGTATCATCGAACTGCCATGACCCTACTTGAGGAGTTTGAGAGAGTGTCTCTTCAGCTGATTCCACATTACTGGAATCAGTTTGCGGATTCACTGGCAAATCTTGCTTATGAAGAAGATCTTTTCTTCAATTGTGGTCCTAGTTTGGATATTGCTATCAATGATGAGACAGGACCTGGTCGCTTGTGGGGAATGTTATCAGAGCATGCAATATATGGTAGGCAATGGTTGATATGGGTGATGCAAAGAGTAGCCAAGACCCATCTACCGTTGTTATCTTGGACCCATAGGCTGATTAGACAACATGTTATGCGTACGCCTCTTGCTATATATGCAGGAGGGATGGGTCATAATTTTATGCATTTAGCTTAGGGCTGTGAGCCCTATTTTTCCTCCTTGGAAAGGAGCATATTATTGTATATCTGTACTATTTCGGGGGGAGGGATGTGTAGGTGCTAATATGTTTTATCTCATTAGGCCAAGAGGGCCGATCAGTTTTTGTAGTGAAATGTTTTATTCCATTAGGCCAAGAGGGCCAATCGTCTGTTTAGTACAGCTGCAGTTAATGGTTTCTTGTTTTAGTCTTGTGCTAGACAGGTTTGAAGAAGAGCTTGGAAGGAGCCTATGTCGGGGGAGACTTCTTGTGGCCCTATCCAGGTGATATCTCTCCTTTACGAGTAATATGGTGTTTTTATGCTTTATGTGTCTGTTTACTTGTAGGGGATTTTTTTTTCTTGTTGGGGACCGGCGTCCAAGGCATGAAGTCCCAGGTTTAGGTTAGGCATGTTTGAGGGAGGTTTGAGTAGTCGTTGCCTCCTGTAAAGACATTGCCAAGCATTGAAAGACCTGTTTTAGAAGATAGTTCTAGTGACCTTGTTCTGCTAGCCTGCTAGGCAGCCATTCTAGGAGTTCTTGTTAGTTGTGAGGCAGTTAGAGAAGTCTGCCGAAGGAAAACTGATGATGATAGAGAGGAAGAAAAAAAACCATGAATATCTCAAAGATAATAAATATATACAAAGGTGTGTAAAAAGGGGTTCTAACCCCTATAAAAATAGAAAAGCAAAGAAACAAAAATTTATAAGCAATTGCTCATCGCCTTGTGAAGGCTTGGTAGGTTCCTGGGGATGAGTAAGACCTGGGGCCGATGCCATGTCTTTCTAGGGGTGGCGTCTCGCTGGAAAAGAAGAAAGTAAGGAAGGTTGGAGTGAAAATAAAAGAAAAGGATTAAGTGTCACCTCGCAAGGGCTTGGTAGGTTCTTGGGTATCGAGACAAGACTCGAGGCCGATGCCCTGTTCTCCTTGGGTCACTACGCTCAGCTCCCTCCTTTTTACACGCTCGAGTATGGAAAAATAAAAACCTAAAAGAGGAAATGTGCTAAAAGAAAATACTTCGTGATCAGGCTATAGGAGTCTTGGCCTAGTAGGAGCTCCTGGTTGTGTTGTCCTTAGTTAGGAAGGTAGTTCAGACCACCACTTCGGGTGACTTCTTTGATAGTTCTTTTTAGTTTGGCCATGTTGGAGCAGTCGGTTAGTGACTAGCTTCGGATCTTCTATCAGAGTGTGCTAGGCCTACTCCTTGTGGATTTCATGCCTTGGTTTTGTCAAGGGGTAGGGTGAGCATTGTGCTATGTATCTATTTTGTATCAGCTTGATGCTTTCTTTGGTTGTTTTGTGCATATCTGTTGTGGGATCCGACGGGCTAAGTCAACCTATCCCATGGTCGCCAATGAGAACGGAGTTTTTGAGCCCGGGATGTGCCTAAAATCTGCCAAAAAATTTGAAATTTAGGAAAAAAATATTCAACATCGAAGGCGGCTGCTGCAGCTAGGATGATTTTAAGCACCAAGTGAAAGACGACTTTTAAAAGGCGCCCGAGCGACACTTGTGGAGTTTTGATAATTTTTCCGACTACCTTGTGGGATGCCAGGAGCTACAAGTCAGTGCCAAATGACGAGACAGACGCGCAGGATTTTTTAGAGGCTAAAACGGAGCCTGGACGAGGAAGAGGCCAAAAATTGGCCAAGATTTGAAAAGGTGGACATTGAGAGGACCAAAGGGGGGGTGCCGTTTGGGACTTTTAAACCCCCCCGCCCCCTTCATTTTTTGATGAAAAAAAACGTAAAGAAGAAGAGGATTGCGTGATCAGCAACGTGGCGCAAATTTCGCCCTCCCCCTCATGGATCTTGATTCGGGGCTGAAAGCAACCCATGCAACCGACATTGAGTCTCAAATTCTCCCTCTTGGCTAACTCTATCTCCGGTCTTCTCGCGAGATATGGCTGTCCAGATGAAGAGATCAGAATCTAGTCTTTCTCTCTCCTCCCTCTCTCTCCCCTCTATGGGCTGTTCATGTGCATCATCTTGAAGGAGGAACCAGGAAGGAGAATGAAGGAAATGGTGATGAAGATTGATGGAGATGCTGAAGATTGATGTGCAGCATTGGATTGAGAGCAATGGAGGCTCTATTTGCTGGTTACGCAATCATTCAAGGTGTCTCGGGTTATGTAAAAACACGGTATGACCATTTTTATGAAGAAAATGAAGGATTTTTTATAGTTTATGATGATAATTATGTTCTTATTGGATGAAAATTTGTTTGTGTGCTGATTGCATCATGAGTAATTACTGTTCATCAAAAAATCTTGATTTTGCAATTATTTACATGCTCTATTTAATTCCCGTAAATCCAAAATGCGGTTTTTAAGCGGTAAAATGGTAGTTTTTCTGTTTCGAGTGGGTGAAAGGTGTTTCCATGGGGAAAAAATGGAATATAAATTGAATGTTAGCATGTTGAAGTGATTGGAATAAGAAAAATCTAAAAATATCATATTTTATTGTTAAATAAATCAAGAAAATGGAAAAAATAAGAGAAAAATTAGAAATACATCTTGGAAAAATAAGGAAAAATACAATGATTGTTTGTGGATATATGGTAGTGGCAAAGCATGAGGTCTAGCCTTAGTTTTCCCTATCTCTTTGTCAAAGTTTGTGATTTATTGTTTTATACATCAAAAGATGACAAAATGAACCTCTACACCTATGCAACGAAAGCAATACCTAAACGTAGGGGGTTGGGATGTTTGAATGGTATGATTTGCATGCTGATTGTTGCTGATTTTCTGATGCATATCATGACATAGAGTTTGTGTATTTTAATTAAGAGGATAGTAGCATGAGTGTTATCTCAGTGCTATCCTTACATCACTGCAATGGGTTAGTAAATGCATTGGAAAGCCTGGTTGTGCACAACACATGTTTTTGATTTAAAATTATGTTTGAGCACTTTAGGAGCATTCACTTTTGCATGTGCATGTTGATCATGGTATCAGAATAAGAAAGACTGGATGCATAGCACATGTTTTCAATGACAATGACCCACGCTTGAGTGTAGAAAGGCATCCTAAGTCGTAGTATAGACGTTCGGTTCTTGGGAAATTATTTGGTAAGGACACATGGCATCTCCTAGAGTACTTTCGAAATGAAAGAGTGGAGTTTGTTTGTTCGTTCTATATGTTGAGCAGCGCATCAAGGGGCTAATCCCTGTGATGTAGGAGAGCTGCAGTGGGGCCGTGGTGATTCCACCGAGAGGTTGCCTCCCATGTATGTGATTATCGTGGCATTTATTGCCAGTATGTATGGGTTCTCCCTTTGAGGAGTTTATAGAAAGGGAAATGTTGGACTACAAAACTATAAAACTATAAATGCATAGATTAGGCTTTAGGATAGTTTGTCCTTTAGCAGCAGATAGATGCTCCTGGCCCACGAGGCCGTGAGGGTGTGTTTGTCTGTTATGAGCATGAGGTCTGGCTAGTGCCATAGCCAGTGCCGACCCATTTGAGGTCCCATCAAGATATCAACAAATTCAGTAAAGATTGAGAAGATTGTAGCTCGGACAATATCAACCAATCTTAAATAACTTAGATAATTTCTTGGCCATGTAGGCTATTACAGGAGGTTCATTGTGCATTTCACGACTAAGGTAACTTCCCTACATAGGCTCTTGAGGAAAGATTCTGAGTTTAATTAGGTAGATGATTGCAAAGAAGCCTTTAATACCCTCAAGTAGTGGCTTATTAGAGCACCTATCTTGCAACCTCTTCATTGGAAAAAGGAATTTCATGTGAATATTGATGCATTTGTCAAAGTGCTAGGTACTATCCTATGCCAAAAGGGCTCTTAGAAGTCGGATTGATCAATTTATTACGTAAGACATAAAGTCAGTGACAGAGAAATGAACTACACAGTGAGATAGAGCTTGAGTGCGGTATTTTTCTTAGAAAAGTTTTGACACTACTTGTTATCAACCCGCTTCAAATTGTATGTAGATTCTAAAGTGATATCCTTCCTTATGAACAAGGCACATGTCAAAGGATGAATGATGAGATGGTGCCTCCTATTCTAGGATTTTGGCTACCAAGTCTAACTACTCTTCTATTCTAGGATTTTGCTACCAAGTCTAGGATTTTGCATTTGGGAGGCTTGGACCATCCTACTTCTCTTCTCCACTCTAAGGAAGCTATTTTTCATATGGAGCTATAACTATCCTCTCTAAGAGTGGCTATCAAAGAGTGCCTCAAAGATGACGAGTCTCTACAGCACTGTCTTTTGCACTTAGAATGCTAGGATAAAAAACAATAGATGGCCCTATGGTGTGTAAATAAGCTAATTCCCACAAGAAATTGTTAATTTGAAAATGCAAAGAAATAGAATAAATAGCCAAGGTGGCTAGGCATGAAATGATATTACTATGAATGACTGAGAATCAAGTGATAAGAGGTTGCAACATGGTATGCACCCCAAGCTATGGTGGCCACAAGAGTATGCACCCTCTTAGATGGTGGGAGGTTGAGACCTCTATGAAATTTTGTAAAATGGAAAAAAGATCATTGTCTAGTCACAAATTAGCCTTTACAACTTAATCCTAATAGGCTAAATATTGGCTAAGGTATGAAGGCATTTTTACTCTATTATAAGCCATCCCGGCCTAGAAGAGCTTTGTCCTCAAAGCTGAATTTGGGACAATATACAAGGATGAGTCTAAGATTAGCTTGGAATAGATGAAGTCATGCTGAAATAGGAGTCCATGTTGAAGAAAACCAAATAATTCAATGAAAAAAGACCATGTAAGTGTAACAAACTGCTGTAGGCTGTCCAAAAAAAGCTACAGTACAAATCTAGCCATATCTTGAAGTAGAAGTATCCAATTTCCATGTGTGAGGTATAGAAATGTAGAGGAAAATATGTAGTATCTAGACAAGCCATCAAAATAAAATTTTCATGAAGATAAAATACTTAATTTTAGAACAAAAATTTATTACAGCAAGTTGATTACTATCTAGTGAATGAACTATCCTCTTGAAGAAGCCATGGAAATTATTCCAAATATGAAGCATGTTGCCAATAAGCTTCTTCTATATGCAAACCCTTCCACTTAATAAGATACTCCACAATAACTCGGTTCCTTAGAAATTTCTCCTACTTACCAATAATCTTTTGAGGTTCATAAATGATCAAACCATCTTCATCAAGGGGAGGTAGTTCTTTAAGAACTTGGATTTTAGGGCCAATATACTTCTTGAGCTAAGATACATGAAAGACATTGTGGATGTGTGTAGTTGAAGGTAAATCAAGTTGATAGGCAAGATCCCCAACTCTCTTAACTATTTGGTTTGGATCATAATACCTATGAGTGAGTTTATTATGTCCTCCCTTAAGAGAAGCATAATAGGATTTTGGAACCTTCAAGAAAGCCCATTCACCTTTATCAAGCTCCACATGTCTTCTTTTCTCATCTGCATAGGCGTTCATTGTCCCTTGAGCTTTTCCAATGTTGTCCTTGCATTGCTTCATAAGAGCCTCCATCTTCTCTAACTCTTCACGAGCATTGGGATTTACATAATCATGAAACAATACAGAAGGCACTTAAACCTTGTAACCATATAATGCTTCAAAAGGAGACATTCCAATACTCATGTGATGAGTATTATTAAAACAAAATTCTACAAGATGAAGCCAATGGTCCCATGTGCTTTGTGTGTCATGGAAAAAATGACGCAAATAAACTTCTAGTCATTCGTTGATCCTTTCAGTTTGCCCGTCCATTTGTGGATGATAAGCTATAGTAGGAGTCAAAATAGTCCCCATAGAAGAGAACAAACTCCTCCAAAATCTTCCCATAAACTTGGTGTCATGATCGAACACAATCTTCATTGGCATTCCATGAAGCTTAAATAAAAATTCCATAAATTGATCAGTCGCTTACTTTGGTATAAAATGAGCTTTTGTTGGAATGAAATGGGTCAATTTAGTCAACCGGTCTACCACCACATAAATGCTATTCGACCCATGCTTTGTTGTAGGCAATCCCATTATGGAATCCATGCTAATATTAGTCCACTTTCCATGAGGAATAGACACTGGCTGAAGCAAATCATTGGGTAGAAGTGTGGAATCCTTATTTGTTGACACAGAAGACAACTCATAACATAGTCTTTAGTATCCCTCCAAATCCCTTTCCAATAAAAGATTTTATGAATATTATCAATTTTTTTGAACAAATCGTGATGTTCCACTAAAGGTGATGAGTGCATCGCTTGTAAAATGCAGTCTTTGAAAGATGATTGAGGAGTCGAGAAAACCAATCTTTGATACTATAAAAGACCATTATGCCATTTATAAATTGGACACTCTTCTCCTTTGCCTTGTTGAATTTCCTTCATCATTTTGGATGCTTGCACATCAAGCAAATACTCTTCTTGAATGTCATGTATCCAATCTTTATGCACGATTGAAATGGTAGAGATAGAACATGTCAACATTCTTGATGAGGCATCCATCACCACATTGTCTTTTCTAGCCATATAAGATATCTCAAAGTCATATCCTTGAAGAGAAGCTAACCATCTTTGTTGCTTAGGAGACAAATTTGAGAAAGGAAGTATGATGATCACTTTTGACCTTGAAATGGCTGCCACATATGTGATGATGTCACTTTTTAATAGCATGCAATATTGCCAATATCTCTTGCTCATAAACATGTAGTTGATGCTCCTTGTCATCAAGCTTTTGACTTTCATAAACTATGAATCCATGGTCTTGACATAAAACATCCCTAATTCCTCTTCCATTAGTATCCACACATATGATAAACTCCTTAGAGAAATCCAAGCATACAATGATAGGTGCTGAAATTAAAAGAGATTTCAGCTCATTAAAACTTTGATCGGCAATGAGTTTCAAAAGAAAGCCTCCTTTTGAAGTCTATTCGTCAATGGAGCCGCCATATGAGCACAATTATTGATGAACCTCTTATAGAAGGATGATAACCTAAGGAATCCTCTCAAAGAAGTTACATTCATAGGAGTAGGCCATTCTTTAACACTTTTCACCTTGTTGGGATCCACTCTAAGGCCTTGCTCTCCCATAACATGACCTAAGTATTCAACTTCATCTTCCATGAAAGAATACTTTGTCATCTTGGCAAAGAGTGTGTGTCTTCGTAATGTGTCAAAGACCTCTCATATACGCTTGAGATGCCCATCTTTGGATCTACTATAGATGAGAATATCATCAAAGAAAACAAGGATTGTTTTGAACAAGAAGGGCTACAATATTTTATTCATAAGGGCTTGAAAAGTAGTGGGTGCATTGGAAAGCCCAAATGGCATAACCAAGAAGTGGTATAACCCTCTTTCAATCCTAAAAGATGTTTTGAACTCATCTCCTTCCTTCATTTGAATTTGATGATAACCCAATCGAAAATCTATTTTGGTGAAGACCTTCTTTAAGCTCATCCAAAAGATAATTTATTTGGAGAATAGGATATCTATTCTTGACCGTTGACTTGTTTAAGTCCCGATAATCTATGCACATGTGAAATGATCCATCCTTCTTCTTGACTAAAAGTATGAGAGAAAAATGGTGATTGACTTTGCTGAATTAGACCCATTTGTGCAATTATTTGACTTATCGCTCTACTTGTTCCCTCTCAAAATTGGACAAGCAATAGGGAGGTTTGTTAATAGGCTTTGTGTTAGGTAACAAATCAATAGGATGGTCAACCTCTCGCTTTGGAGGAAAAAATGATGGTGGTTAAAATAAATCATTGTATTTTGTCACAGAGAGAGAACTAGAGAGAGAGAAAGAGGAGAGAGAAGATTGCAGAAGAGAGAGAAAGAGAGTGAAAAGGAGAGAGAAATACTAGAATTAGAAAGAGAAAGACAGGAAAGAGAGAGAAGCCATAGAAGCTGTGAGCAAGATGGGAGAGAAGGACAGTAATTGTATTAATGTGCCAAAAGATATGAAAAATTGCATGTCCTCTTCTTTTGTACCAATGTGAGTGTAACATGGCATAACATCAATATTATTTTTACAATAAATCATTATTCCCAGCTTCTTACAATCCATCCCTTCCCAAAAGTTTTTGTCCTAAAAAACAAGCTTAAAAGACTAGAAAAGGATGGATAGAACAAAGTACTACTCTATTTTTACAGCTTTACAAATCGAAAAATGAATGAAAAATGACCAATATATGGACTAAAATTGAAGAACAAGAGTAGGCCTCAGCTATATACATGATCTGGAATATTTCAAAATTATATGGAGCCGTAAAATCTTCAACAGATAATCTTAAAATGAACTAGACAGCTTGTTGTGTAAACGGACCCTGCTGGACCAAATCTGCCATAACTTCTAGTAGAAGTGTCCAAATGAGGCGTGCCATATATCAAAATGTAGCTTTTGAAGAGTAATTTAAGCCCATGTAGATAGCTTAATTCTAAAAATTAGTCACAATAAAAACTGTTCTAAAACAGCGTGCTGTCCTGATCCTGTCTACACCGTAACTAGCTCCATAATCAATAGGCTTCAGCCCCCACTAATGTATCCCTTAAGAAAGGAAACTCATCCAATATAGAATCATCCTCTAAGAAGCTTCCTTAGGTGGTAAACCTCTCGATCAAATATTCCATGATAGAACAAGATTGAAGCTTCTTCTCACGCTGGCCTATAACAACCTTTGGGATGTACTGAATACGACCTTCTTTATCAATAGGTGGCAGCTTATCAATTATATCCACTAGATCACCATAAAAAGGCTTAAGCTGACTAGCATGAGAGACATTGTGAATCTTTGTGGAAGAAGGAAGCTCTAATCTGTATGCCAAGTCTCCAATGCGCTTTAGGATCCGCTAGGGGCCATAAAACCTATGAGCAAGCTTATTACTAGATCCATCTTTTAATGTAGAGTATCTAGACTTGGGCATCTTCAGTAAGAATAGCTCTCCTTATTGGAATTCTAAACGCTGCCTCTTTCATCAGCATACATCTTCATTTGATCTTGAGCTTTTCTAAGATTCATCTTACATTGCTGAAGAAGGGTTTGCATTCTTTCCAACTCTTCCTTCCCATGAGGGTTGATCCTTTCATTAAAGATGACTATGGGGAAGGGCACCTTGTAGCCATACAGAGCCTCAAAGGGTGAAACTCCAATACTAGCATGGATACAATTGTTGTAAGCAAACTAAGCCAAGTGTAACCAAGAATCCCATGAAGTTTGGACATCATAGTAGAAATGGTGAAGATAAGTCTCCAACCATTTATTAACTCTTTCTATCTTGTCCATCAGTTTGTGGATGATAGGCCGTAGATGGAGCCAATTTAGTGCCAATAAATGTAAATACTGCCTGCCAAAAGTTACTCATAAACTTTGAGTCTCTATCATGAACAATCACCTGTGGTAATCCATGTAGTCTAAAAATATGCTCCATAAATTAACTGGCCACTTGAGAGGCAATAAATTGGAACTTGGTTGGAATAAAATGGGTTGCCTTGGTGAGTCTATCTACCACCACATATATACTATTCCATCCCTTCTTGGTAGTAGGCAAGCCAGTAATGAAATCCATAGTAATGTGAGTCCATTTACTCATAGGAATAGGTAATGGCTGTAACAAATCTCCTGGATTATGGGTACTGTCCTTATTCTACTGACAAGGCATACACTTCATGACAAAGTCCTTGACATCTTTCCACAGTCCTTTCCAATAGAAGCTTTTAATGATCCTATCATAGGTCTTGAAAACTCCTAGATGTCCAGCTAAAGGCAAAGAATGTAGTTCCTCCATAATTTTCCATGTAAAAGAAGAGGTAGAAGGAATGGAAATCTTGACTTTCAACCAAATAAGGCTATTTTTGAACTGATAATGTGAGCTTTCTTCAATAAGACCTTACTGTAATTTTTGAAAAATATGGCTGAATTCTTCATCCAAAAGATAAGCCTCCTATAGTTCTTCAATCCAATCATTATGCAATTCAGTCATAGCTGAAACTTTGCAAGCCCACATACGAGAAAGATAATCAGCCACTATATTGTCTTTGATCCTCGTATGAGTGATGTCAAAATCATAATTTTGTAGTATAGCTACCCACCAACATTGCTTAGGAGTAAGATTGGAATGTGTAAGGAAATACTTAAGAATCCTGTGATCACTCTAGACTTTGAATCGGCTGCCATACAAGTAATGGTGCCATTTCTTAATTGCATGCAAGATAGCCAACATCTCCTGGTCATAAACATTCATGGCCATTTCTTTATCTGTAAGCTTACGGCTTTCAAAGGCAATTACTCCATGCTCCTGTAACAAATCAGCTCCAATGCCAGGACCACTAGCATCATACTACTGTATGGTAAATTCTTTGGAGAAGTCTGGGCATACTAAAATAGGAGCAGAGGTAAGGAATCCCTTTAACTGTTTGAAGATACTATCTGCAAGAGAATCCCAAAAGAAAGCCTCCTTCTTCAACCTATCAGTTAAAGGAGCTGCAATAGCCACATAACACTTGATGAATCGACGATAGAATGAAGATAAATCAAGGAATCCTCTAAGAGAGGTAGTAGTAGTGGGTGTTGGCCAATCTTTTATACACTACACCTTCTAGGGATCACCCTGTATTCCTTTTTCATTAACAATATATCCTAAGTATTCCACTTCAACTTGCATGAAAGAACATTTCTTCTCCTTAGCAAAAAGCCTGTGATGTCTCAATACATCAAAAACCCTCCTTATATGTTCTAAGTGATCTTGTAAAGTCTTATTGCAGATCATAATGTCATCAAAGAACACTAAGACAAACGGAAAGAGGAAGGGTTGCAAAATCTTATTCATCATGCTCTAGAAGGTAGTTGGAGCATTTGTAAGCCCAAATGGCATCACTAAGAAATAATACGGCTCTCGATTAGTCCTGAAAGCAGTCTTGACTTCATCACCCTCTCGCATGTGAATTTGATGATACCCTAACCTCAAATCAATCTTCGTAAAGAATCGAGCCCCCTTTAGCTCATCAAGAAAATCATCAATCTTGGGTATCGAATACTTGTTCTTCATTGTGATCTTATTAAGATCCCTATAGTCAATGCACATTCTGAAAGATCCATCTTTCTTTTTTACTAATAGAATTGGAGATGCATAAGGTGAAGAACTTGTTTCAATGAATCCCATCTCAAGAAGTTCCTTGATTTGCTTGGCTACTTCCTCTCACTCGCACTTAGATAATCTGTAAGGTGGCTTATTGATTTCCTTTGAGTTGGACTTAAAATCAATAGGGTGATCTACTGCTCTCTTGGGAGGCAATGAAGTAGGCACCTCAAACAAATCCCTATACTCCTCAAGAAGAGCTCTAAAGGCTGGATGGTTTGCTGAATTATTGGGCTGATCTTGCATCTCTTTATTCAAATGCAAAACAAATATTTGTGAGCGCCTCTTGCACTCCCTTTTGAGTTGTTGAATGGTAATAAGCTGAAAATCTGATCTACTAGGAATTCCCTGTAAATGGATGAGTTGTCCATTGAAGATAAACTCCATATACAACTGTGAGAAATCCATAGTGATCCTGCCTAATGTCATCAACCAATCACAACCGAGTACGATGTCTATAGGCCCCATTTCCAAAGTAATTAGGTTTACTTTTGCTTCAAAATTTTCAGCCAACTGTAAAGAAACCTGTGGGCATATGTGTATGCTAATTTCTTCTTCACCATTGGCCACTTGAACTCTAATGGGCTGCTGTAAATCTGTGGGAATACAATTCAACTTGTCCATGATGGACTTATTCACAAAACTATGGGTACTGCCACTATCTATCAGAATGAACATTGCCTTTCCATGAATGCTACCCTTCATACGGAGTGTATTAGGACTCTTAGATCCTGTCCAAGCATCCATAGAAATAGAACAACTAGTGGCAGCAAGTGGCTCATTACAAGTCCCACTTGGATCAAAAGGAACACTTCCACCTGGATCAAAAGGAAAAGAGTCTATTTAAAAACAGTCCTTGGCTATCCAAAACTAGGCTAAAATAAAGATTCTCTTCTATATTTCCTTCCATAGTGCTCTACAAGCTCAATAGCCTTAAAGAGAGAAGTAGGGTTTTGTGCCATGACATCAGCTTTGATAAAGATGGCTCTAAACCAGACATGTACTTGTGGAGCTTAGCCTCATCATTGATGCTTTCTACATACATGGTTAGGTTGAGAAATTGGTTAGTGTACTCTCTTACACTTAGGCCTCTTTGTTCCAAACCATACCATCTTCGTGCCAATTTCTCTTTTTCAAGAGGGGAGACAAATACTTCAGCCATAAGTGCCTTGAAAGCTTCCCAATTCTCTAAAGTATATTTTTCCTTTTTATATACCTCCACCAAGTATGGGAAAATCCCTCCAAATGCAAAGAAGCAAAATGAATCTTCATGTCATTAGTTTTGGGAAATATGTCAAAGTAAGATTCCATCTTAGAAGTCCACTCCTCTAAGTCAGATGGTGAAGATGACTGGCCATTAAACTTGGCTAAAATGATCTTGTCCTTCAGCTCTCTTTCATGGAATGGTTGCTATCCCAAAATAGACTGATCATGAGTACCATGCATTGAACCCCCAAATTGAGATGGAAATCTCCCAATAGGTAACTGAGAACCACTATGCAATCTTCCTGTTGGTAGAGGACCCCTAGGAAGTTGAGTATTTAGCTCAAAAGCTTGAGAGTTGGCTCCATTCAAACTGCCCAAATAGTCATCATGCCTTTGTGAAGTCTCACCTACTTCATATTGGCTATTTGGGATGCCTCTTTGTCCAATAATTCCATGACCATGACCATTTTGGTTAGATGGATGAAGTGGGACTGAAGGCTCTTTGTTTGAATATGCTTTCTCCTTGGGTTCTTTAGATCCCATTAGCGTCTGCATCCATTGGGAGAATTGAGCCATAATTTGAGCATTAGATTCCACCAAATTGTCAATAGAAGCCTTTTTTTGAGTTGTTGAATCTAGTAACTTCTCAATGGAAGACTTCGTTTGATCAATAGACAAAAGCATTTGCTCCATTCTTGATAGTAGGGCCTCATGACATTCTCTATGCCTTTGTTCATGTACCCACAAGGTATCATTGAGTATACTGATTTCCCCTTGTTGTTGAGGCTCTTTAGGGCTCTCTTGAGGTACATTATCCAACATGGAATCTTTGATTTGCTGAGCATAATTATCCTGGACCTTATTTTTACCCTTATGCCCTACCATAATAGTGTAGTCCTTCAGTACCCCTTGTCAAAAAAATGGCTATAACTTTTGCTAGGAAAATTTGATTTCAAAACTATTTAGTTCAAAACCTGTAGAAGGCTGAGTAGGACCTATGGGTATCCTATAGTACCTGCACCTGTACTTCAGCAATGAAAGGTGTACTTGTAACAACCTCTAAATGCCCTGTAGTGCCCTGTAAAATCCCTGTTTTACCCTGTTTTGATCTTGAAGATACTTGAGTCTTTAAAAACCCTTCAATCTTCAATTCTCCACTTGATGTACCTGTGTGAGGGATAAAACAGCATGAGAGGCTCCCTACACGGGCTCCGAATCACCGGGAGGTGGGCAAAGTTCCCCCCATGTCGGTTGGTTGCACCCCTTCGGGATCTTTGATAGTGAGGGAGGGTCACCTCTCTTTTGTCCCACTATCTCCCTCGGCATCCACCTTTTTCCTCAGTGGATATATCAACATGGCAATGGCATTCTATTATAATCAACCAGTATGAAATGCATTGTTGGAATATTCATTCAACCCTTTTCATGAGATGCAATTGAATGAAATCTGGAAAATTTGGATAGGGAAAGGGCCTTACCAATGCAATTCAGTGACTCAGTGATTGCTTTAGTACTTACCCTTTTACAATATTTTAGCTTGGGCAAAATAATTCAACCAAAACAAGTCAAGGTTATGCATCAAACTTGGCAAATGATATCTATGATGAGGTTATGATTGAATCAATACTAAAATTCAATGAAATAGGCTAAGATTAATGGGAAATAACACTAATCTCTGATCTATTGATCAATTTAGAGAATTAATTGATCACTAATCTCTCATCAACGAAGAAGATGATAGATGTCAACTCCAATCCCATTGATGGAAGAATTCCTCAAAATCCACCATAAATCCACCATGAAGTTTGAAATATCCACTAAACCAGTCCATATGAGCTCCAATATGCTCAAATTTGTGAAGAATCAATGCCTCAAGCTTGCTTGAACACTTGAATACCAAAGATTCAAGCCTCTTGAAGAAAAGTCCCAAAATAAACCTTCAATATGAGCTCCAATGTCCTCCACGGGCTGAAATTTTTGCAAAAATTTGTTGAAGAATCCTTACTACCTTGATCCCACAGGTTGGCTTGATGAAGAATCTTCAAGAAATTCATGAGAAATGGAAGTTTGGACTGAAGCTTTCATGGCTGCCATGGACTGTTCATCAAGGGTTTACAGGAGGGCTGAAAGTTCTTGAATAGTGTTCAATCTTCAAAGATCACTAATGATTTACACTTGCCAATGATCAGAGAGAGTGCCAAGGGCTGGAGATGAAGCATCTGATGCAAGAAACAGGTTGGAATCAGCCCGAAAATTGCGTCGCAATTTTCAAGGATATTCCTAGCTCCATTGCTGAGCCAATCTTCAGCAAATAGGTAATCATCATGTAGATATTGAAGCAAGGAAGCTATTCCATATGGTGCTTGGCCAAGAAGATCAGGGACTTGAGAGATATGAGTACATCTTGCTGAAGAACTTCCATGAAACTTGTGTGAAACTCCAAGAAAGGGGAAAGAGGACTCCCTCTTTTCAAAGTAACCACAGTTTGTTCCCAAACTAAGCATGATTAACTCTCCTTTACCCTAGTTACCTCCAGTTTTGAATGGGATTTGATGACGGCCTACCACTTTAGCCACCCTCTGCCATATCTGACCTTGGAGATCTCAAGTTGTAGTCTTTTACAAATTGTAGATGGTCAGTAACACTCCACTAGTCACTCTCTTGTATAATACTTGTCTAAAATAGATTTTGATGGAGGAAAATAGGACTAAAAATAGAAGGAAAAATCAAAGACCAATGCTCCGATACCACTTGTCAGAGAGAACTAGATAGAGAGAAAGAGGAGAGAGAAGACTACAGAAGAGAGAGAAAGAGAGTGACAAGGAGAGAGAAAGACTAGAATTGGAGAGAGAAATATAGGAAAGAGAGAGAAGCCATAGAAGCTATGAGCAAGATGGGAGAGAAGGATAGTAATTGTATTAATGTGTCAAAAGATACGAAAAATTACATATCCTCTCCTTTTGTACCAATGTCAGTGTGGCATGGCATAATATCAATATTATTTTTACACTAAATCCTTATTCCCAGCTTCTTACATATTCCTCCAATAACTCTTCCAATCTTGGATCCCTTTTCTTTGTAGAAGAATATGGCTAATTTGATGATTGCACTTCGTCTACTTTTGCAAGCAAAAGAGTGAAGATGCATGACTTGGCATTGATTTCTATTCGTAATTTCTTCATAAAGATGAGTTCTATATGTTTGTGGTCTATGCCTTTCAATTCTATGTGTTATCCTTGCTAATTAAATTCCATTTGTAGTTGTTCCAAGTCTAAAGTGAATTTTTCAAGTGTCTTTAACCAATTACATCCAATAATAATATCAATAGGCTCTATATCCAAAGTGATCAAGTCCACTTGTATTGTGTAAGAGGATAATAGTTCAATTGAAGTACACGGATACACTTCTTTACTAGACTCATATGTACCATTGGCAACTTATATCCATGATGGCCCCCTAGAAAGCCCCCAGATATGTAGGCAAAATGGCTATGTGTAAAGCCATTGTATTAAATAGGGTTTAAGGTGGATATTTATATATTCTTAATCTTTAAATTATCAACACAAAAGTCATATTATCATTTTTCTTAGTAGTCCAACTAATAACCTTCTTTGCATACTTACAATTCACGAAACATTACTATTTAACTTTTATTTTGAACTACAACTTATAATATATAAATTCTATTATCTTCAAAATTTCTACCAAAGAAATAAATTACTTAAAAACTCTTAATCTATACTTAATTTTTGCTAATATCTTAATATTATCACTAATATTTATTAATTACTATTTTAGCCCTGAACTATATTTAACAAAGGAAGTACATACAAATGAAGTTCATTCTTAATAAAATTTTATGATAAAATTCTAAAATATAGTCTATTTTCAATCTTTCTTCTAACTCACTCATTATCAAAAGTTATTGATTTTTCATTACTAATATCCAAAAAAAATATTTATAATAATTATATCTGATCATAATACATCAAAGTATATTAACCAGACATTACTTATACTGAATGTAATTTGAGTACCAATTTTCATCCATAAAAATTTTCATTTACTCTGAATATTTACTAATTACTATCCAAAAACACAAAAAAATGCTATTTTTACCATTAAAATTTTAAAAAACTAATTTCAAAAGCCTATTTAAACTAAGATTTAATAGATAAATATATCATGACCTAATTTAACTCTATTTTGGATCCTCTTCCTTAATCTTTCACTAATACCGGGCTCCCTCCTATACCAATTGTAAAATATTAGACGGGTGTAGGCTAAATGCATAATGCTAGAAGAGTAAAATGGAAAAAGGACCTTGCCACAATGGCCGGCCATGTAAAAAAGGGGATGGGTGCCCATGGGATTTTAGGGCTTGTATATAAAGTTCAAAAAAAATGAATGGAAGCTCATTCTTTTGGTGTGTGGCAAAAGGAGTCTTCATCTTCTTCTCTTCTTCTCTCCTTCTTGCTTGTGTGTGCTCTTGAGAGAGGGAGTGTGAGAGTGTGAGGGAGTGAGTGTGTGGAAGTGAGGGATCAAGAGGGTGAAGCTCTTCACCATCTCCTCTTCTCTTCTTCTCTTCTCTTCTCTTCTCTTCTCTTGCGTGCACAGCTATGGAGGATGGAGCTTGGAGATGGAGGAGGCTTGAGGATGCTTGAGCTAGCATCGAGAATTGTGGAGCTACCGAGGTGTGCAAGAGAGGAGGCTACTCACATTGGCATTAAGGTAAGCTCACTACACTCGTAGGATCGACGGTGCATCGGCTAGGTGAGAGATAGAGCCATTAGAGCTCGCTTGAAACGCTTGAAGCAATAAGTGGTCCGTGGGTCTTGGCGGTTGAGCGAAAGCTCCCACATTTTGGTTCCATTGCTGGGACCAACGGATTCAAGCTTGAGCACTTGCGCGCCTCATATCGAGCATCGAAGTAGGGGATTCATCCCGAAACGGAGCTTGAGATAGGTAGGAAGTTTGGGTATTTTTGATCTTCAAAGACAAGTAAGTATTTTGGGACATTTTGTGTGTTTGATGATTGGAAAACATGGAGAAATTATTTCAGTTTTTTGCTTTCGATTCTTGTTGCATTTAGAGTAGGCTAACATTAGGAAATCGCACCCAAGAGGCATAGGGTTTGCTGCTGTAAAACAGGGAGAAAATTGGGGAAAAAAAGTGGAAAATGGAGGAAATGCTCATTTGAATGTGTAGGAATCGCAAGGAGAGTGATCGATAACATCCGCGTAATGTCCAACAGGGGTATAAGTTCTTGGAGGGCAAGGAAATCCTCATTTGCAACTAGTTGAGAGAGAGAGAGAGAGAGAGAGAGAGAGAGAGAGAGAGAGAGAGCTTGGGTGACCCATTTCGATCGATCAGTGTGAGGAATTACATTGCTATCGACGATCCATAGGTATATAGATATCTTCCCCATCACTCCAGCATCATTCCTGTTGAATCTTGTAGCTTGTAATAATCAATACCTTAAAATTTTTCATGCTCGAAAGTGCGTTCGGGTCAGCAGGATCGGACATCTAATCCAGTGTCCGATTCTGAGAATCGGATGCTCGGGACAACTGTCCGATTGAACCAACCTGTCCGATCAGACCACTCGGACCAACCCCTGTCTGATTCGTAGAATTGGACCCACGGATTAGGACACATCAGCAATTAGACCACCCACCTGGTCTGATCGGACCACTTGTCCAATTTTTGAAAATTGGACACTTGACCCCTATCCGATTCTGAGAATCGGAACCTAGTCCAATTCTGAGAATCGGACCACTGGTAAATTGGACGTCCGATTCTCAGAATCGGACACACCCTTAGGCAGAAAAAAGAAAACATCAAAAATTGACCCCCGCGATCGACTGGAAGCGCAACCCGCTCCAGGACAACATAGCGAACGCCTTGTAGGCAGTTCCCGATGAAGGAGTCATGACCAATGGATAGGGGGACAGTGCTGGAGCACTCCCCAATGACCTGACGCATTGAGAACGGAAATCTAATCATAGGACCTGTGATCGACCCCCGAGTGAATAGCAAGAAGTAGCGCAGACCCTAGAATCCACTAGAACGGCCAAGACTTGAGCAACGAAGCTTATCAGGCCCGAGACGAGACAAGAGGGCGTAAGTCATATAGAGATTGTTTGCCGCACTCACATTGAATTCCGCACTTGAAGTACACATAAGAAAGCTGAAAGCCTGATTGACCACAAGTGCATGAGAAACGACACACACTGAGTGATCATAAATTGAGGATTGTATTCAATAAGTCAAGGAACTCACTCAGATAAAACCACTCAAGGAACCCACCAGCAGGAGAGAACCAAGACATTGGAGTGCCAATCGTGTAATAGTGGATGCTTACCCTGAGTCCCCTCAGAATGAAAGAGCTCCTTTATCCTCTACTGAATTGGAAATAGTAGATGATCCATCTGGTAGTGAGACATCATCGAGCGATGGATCTAAAGAAGGGTCCACTATAGAGGACATTTATCACATAACATTGAATGAGCCGATAGATGTAATTGAGTTCGAACTTGGTACGCCTAATGATTCACAGCCAATTAAATTAGGTTATATGCTCAGTTCGGAAGAGAGAGAGGACTATGTGTCCTTGATTCAAGAGTTCCGTGACAACTTTGCTTGGAGCTGTGATGAACTTAAGGGCATTCCCCCCATGCTGGCTGTGCATACTATCCCTGTAAAGGAAGGAGCTTGCCCTGTATGTCAAAAAGTAAGGCATATGCCTTTTGAACTAAGGGACGTATTGTTTGAGGAGTTGCCGAAGTTACGGAAAGCAGGTTTGATCTTCCCTGTTCAACATACTGAATGGTGTTCATGAGTTTTGATTAGAAAGAAGAATAATAATCAAATCTGGCTTTGTGTAGACTTTAGAGAGTTGAATAAGAAAACAGTCAAGGACTACTACCATTGCCCTTTATTGACCAAATTTTGGATCAATTAGCGGGTAGGGAAATATATTTGCTCATGGATTGCTTTGCAAGATATAACCAAATGGCAATTAGTGAGCAAGACAAGCTTAAAACGACATCTATTACTGTCTTTGGTACCTTTGCATACCATGTGATGGCATTTGGTTTATGTAATGCACCTGGTTCATGGCAAAGAACAGCTGACAAGACCTTTGGTGGCATCTCTCCAGAGGAGTTGAAAGTATTCATTGATGACCTGGGGGCAGCCACCATAAGAGAAAGGCAATTGATTATTTTGCGGAAGTGTTTTGAGCATTGCAGATAATTTTGCATAGCTCTCAACCCACGAAAGTGTGCCTTTGGAGTCCCTTATGGGATATTGTTAGGCCATGTGGTCAGTTCAGTAGAGATTGCGACTGACCCTAGAAAGATCAAGGTAATAGTTGCCATGAGTCCGCCACGTACTCTAGAGGAAGTACATAGCTTTCTATCCTCGGTAGGGTATTATCAGAGGTTTATTAATGCCTTGGTAGAAAGAGCATTTCCACTGACAAACCTATTGTCCTTCAATTGTCAATTTACATGGAGTGATGCTTGCAAAGTATCTTTTGATGATGTGAAGAAAGAGCTTGCAAAAGCAACTGTTTTAAAAGCACCTAAAAGGGGCAAAATGTCCTATATATTTTCAGCAGCCACTATGCATAGTATAAGCTGTTTCTTATCCCAAATTTGGGAGGAAAAGTGGTAATATCCAATAGCTTTTGCTAGTCCGAAGTTGGACATATAAAAAATTAACTATACATATATGGAGAAGTTGTACCTTGCGATGGTATTTGCGACCAAAAAGTTTAGGCACTACATTCTCTATGAGAAGGTGGTTTTTTATACGAAGGTGGAAGGGCTTTGATTGTTGATGAATAAGTTATAGCTGCCGGATCATTTAGCAAAGTGGTTAATCACTTTGTAGAAATTTGATTACGAGATCAAGAGCAAGCCACCGAGGCTACAGGGCATTGTAGAATCTCTTGTGGATTTTGAGGAGCCCAAGGAAGTGACATGGAAACATTGTTTAAGATTGATACGACGTCTATTCCCTCCTGGTATGTTGCTATAACACACTATTTATCTACGGGAGAGACTGGAGCTACTTTATCCAAATCCGAGAAGAGGAAAATTAAACAACATGCATTAAAATTTCCTTGATCATAGGGACACTATATCGACAGGGTGTTGATGATATCTATCGCCGATGTGTGATGCCTGGCAAAGTTCCATTTATCTTGGAGGAGTGCCATGACTCCGCTTGTGGAGGGCACTTTGTTGGGCCGTTGACGGCATAGAAGGCTTATAGATTTTCCTTTCTTTTCTTTTCTATTTTTATAGGGGTTAAAACCCCTTTTTGCATACCTTTGGATCTATTGATTGTCTTTCAGATATTTAGGGTTGTTATCATCATCATTTTTCTTTTTGGCAGGCTTCTCCAACTGCCTCAAAACTAACAAGAACTCCTAGAATGGCTGCCTAGTAGGCTAGCAGAACAGGGTCACTAGGACCACTTTCTAAAACAAGTCTCTCGAGGCCTAGCAATGTCTTTACAGGAGGCAACAACTACCCAGACCTCCCTCAGACATACCTATCCTAAACCTAGGACTTCATGCCTTGGACACCGGTCCCCAACAAGAAAAGAAAATCCCCTACAAGTATACAGGCACATATAGCATAAAAAACACGTTACTCGTAAAGGAGAGGTATCACCTAGATAGGGCCACGAGAAGCTCTCGCACAACAAAGGCTCCTTCCAAGCTCTTCTTTGAACCTATCTAGCACAAAACTAAAACAAGAAACCATGAACCGCACCTGTACTAAACAGACAACTGGCCCTCTTGGCCTAACGAAATAGGTCACTTCACTAAAAAACGGATCATCCCTCTTGGCTTTACAAAAATTGGACGTAATATCCAAAGCAGCTATCCTTCCTAGCTTAAAACTAGATAGGTCACTAATGTCCTTGGCATATACATCACACCCTGTCAGACTATCCAGGGTGCCAAGGATAGCATATCATAGGTCGACTAGCCCCATGCTACTCATGCAAGTTAGCTAAAAGCTTGATCTTGTATTTTTTTTAATCTTAGTTTTTTTTTAAAGAGCTACAAGTCCAAGCCTTTCCACCAATAACTCATCAATAAAATCAATCCCTTCTTGGGCACTATGAGCTGAATGAACGGCCTCAGTAGGCTTGCATGTCTCACATTTATTGTCATCTGAATAAACTGGTCATTCAAGCGGCTGAGTGGCTTCTTTGGGAGAAAGAATTATAGCTTTGTACTCATTCGAACCTCCCCTATTTGGGTTTTCACATAAATCAGTGCTGCGACCCAAACAAGGAAGAGATTCAAGACTAGGCACATCACATGGGTGTATCCCAAGGCAGTGTATATTGTCAGATGTATATCCAGTCTTATCCTCTTGGGGGTTCGACAAAATATATCCAGATGGGATCCTTGGCCTTGCATCCGACATTCTTGCCATACTTTTGGAGATTTTGGGTCTCCAAACCCATCTCACATTTCCCTTAACATTCTTGCATTCCCTCAATTTGCTGCACTGGTCTAACGAACTCAATGCAAACTTATCCCTATGGCCAAATGGCCTCACATCCTTATGTCCTTTGTGAAGCACAGGTGGACTTTTAGCATTTTTCATCCTCTTTACAAAAGATGTCTTTACTTGTTTATGTCCATACTGCAAATTTTTTTCCATAAGAACCATGCTTTTACTGAAGGGAACAACATCCACCCGGAAGCATGATTCCGACACCAAAGGTCTCTCAAGAGCCTTACTAGCAACAAAATTAGAACCACACACAGAATGCTTATCAGCACTCATAAGCCCATTGTTTCTATCCCTTCTGCCATCACAACTACCTCTCGTGGAAGTGTTGCAAGCCCTAATGGGACTTACATGGCTTGGAACCTTTTCACTGAGAGGCATGTCATTACTACTCATAGGATGGCCATTTTCTGCTTTGAGGTTTTGGCCACCAAGGTTCCCCTCATAGGCTACCTTGGTATCAACAAGTGAGCTGTCTTCTTGCAAAAATGGTTGGAAGCTAGGGTGCACTTGTACTGAGCGCGGAAAACTCCAAAATTTTTTCCAACATCTCTGAATGTGACCCTCATAATCAATGGCATGCATTTTTGTTTCCCTTAACGACTTAGGATTCCGGAGTCCCACTTGGATTTGCGTATTAATCTCTAAGCCATTCAGAAAGAGCTCACATAGCATATCATCTGGTAATGCACTGGCTCTTCTTGGCCAAAGCCTAAGAGTACTATCAAAGGCTCTAGGATACTCTTTAACAGAAGGATAAGACTCCTGTCTAAACAGCATAAGCTGCCCTAAGACCTGAATCATAGGGAGCTTCTTTTCATACTCATCTAGAAATCTATCACGAGTCTCCTCAAATGATTTGATCGACCCTCTTGGGAGGCTCCAGTACCATTTCCTTGCCCCTCCCTTTAGGGTACTTGGGAATACGAGCATCCTATGTATATCGTCGAACCCACTTGCAATGCAAGTTAGGCCATATTCTCTTAAATAAATCATCGAATCCTCATTTGGCAACCCATAAAACACTGGGAGATCCCTATAAAGAGGAGGACATTTAGTCCTCTCCTTTGGGATCAACACCGAGTCATTAAAATCTTCATATTCATCATGATCTGGGTCCAGCCTCTTAGGATCTTTAACCTCTTTCATCCCCACCATTTTCGGTGTAGGGAGGCTAATGTCCTCATTAACATCCCTTTCTGCTAACTCATTGAGTGGTCTAGGGAGTCCTATAAGTTTCAACATGTCATTTTGATCCCCTCTTAGGGGATCTTCCATACCTTTCCCTTTAAAAGGAAAGTCCATAACGGGTTTATATAAGAGCTTTTGGTCCTTATCTAAAGCAGATTTATCATTACCACTTCTTAAAACTTGGGAACCGTGCCTTTTATGCAATGGTTTTCCCTTGACAGCTAGGGCTTCTAACATCCTTGTGATGCCTACTATGTTGTCATGGTGGCCCATTACACGGGATGTTTCAACCACAAGCATATTCCATCGTATATCAACACTTTCCCATGGCATTATGGCTTTAGCATGATGACCTGTTGATGCCATAACTACCCTAGTTTCCAACATGCTTGTTTCATGCCCTCTAAGTTGATGGATGTGTCAAGATTGTGGGAGAGAAGGAAGGAGTCTCGCTTGAAGCTTTCTTGCTTGCACAATGGGGGAAGACACACAAGGGTGGAGGCTGAAAATAGTTTTCCTCTTCTTAGTTGTGTAAGCCAAAAGAACTCAAGTACAAAGAAATAGAAGAACCCTATATATGGGTCTCAAACCAAACTCAATTAACTAAGGTGGCATACTAACTGAGCCACGAACTAGAGTAGATAAGGATAGCTATCATGTAGCTATTATTCATGGGCGGTGTACCAACCGCGTCTGCAACTGACAAGTCGGTGACATAAATACACAACGGTCACCCTGGCGTATCACGAGTGGAGCTCGATATCTCAACAGGATGGTCAAACATGATTTCTCTTGGGTAGAGACCACACCAAGGCAAACCTCGGCCCATGCCATCGTATTAGAGGATGGGGTAACCACTAATTGGTTACTCTTTTCATCACATAGATTATCTTATGCAGAGGACTCATGCTCTACATAACTAACTAAGTCCATTAGTAAGTTTTGTATAGGGAAAGCCAAGTTTTTCCATCCTTGAACAAACCCCATTTTATGGATAATTTAGGGTCCCTTGAAACCCTAGATTCGAAAATCGACACTTATAGGCAGCTCCCGGCAGACGCACCACTGATGGGACTTGAAATGGGCCAGCACTGGCTATGGCACTAGCCGGACCTCATGCTCATAACAGACAAACACACCCTCACGGCCTCACGGACCAGGAGCATCTATCTACTGCTAAAGGACAAACTACCCTAAAGCCTAATCTATGTGTTTATAGTTTTATAGTTTTGTATTCCAATGTTTCCCTTTCTATAAACTCCTTAGAGGGAGAACTCATACACATTGGCAATAAATACCACGATCACATACATGGAGGCAACCTCTCGGTAGAAACACCGCGGCCCCATTGCAGCTCTCCTACATTGCAGGGATTAGCCCCTTGATGCACTGCTCAACATATAAAACAAACGAACACAAACTCCTCTCTTTTATATTTCTCGTATTTCCAGGAGATATACCATGCTTCCTCACCAAACAGTCCCTTAGGAAACCGCCCCTCTATCCTACGGCAAGGGATAACCTTATACTCTCAATCGTGGGTCAAATTCCTAAGAAAACAATTGCTATGCAGTCCAGGAGCTTTTCTTTTGATACCATGAACTATGCATAATGCATAATGTGAATGGTTTAGTGCACAAACACAAGAAAATCAACATTGTGCGTCGTGCAAAACCAATCTTTTCATGATTTCCATACTAGCGTTTATGTAATGAGAAAAGACACCAAGCCTTACGCTCATGCTGCCTTTCCCTTTATTTTGACACCAAGCCTTACGCTCATGCAATACATAAACCAGATTTTAATTTATATTTTGACGCTCAACCTCCCCTCTCACTCTACCGTTTAATGTTTTGCATTCGTTGATAGGTGAAAGGGTCATTTTATGCGTATTTCCTTACAAAGAAAGCGATAAACATGAATGGAAACGTAGAAACGAGGGTAAACCGAGGCCAACCTCATGCTCCCCATTTAAAATCCATTTTTCACCATTTTTTGGTAATTTTCCTCTATTTTCTTCAATAAAAAATGACTAGAAATTAAGATTGATTGTGGGTTGTGGCCCTTAGGTTTCTTACAGTAAAATTTCAAGTTTTTTTGGCATTATGTCTCATATTTTCCATTTATTTTGCAAAAACCCCAATTTACCCCTTAAACGCGTGTTTTACGGGTTTTATAACATTAATTTCAGCCATATCACTTATTTTTTTGATTTTCAGATTATAAACTATTGAAACTCATAGAAAATAACATCATAATCCATAATCAGCCCATAGGAACAATGTTTCATCAATCAAATAGCATAAAAACTCATTTTTTCTTCATAAAAATTGAACTACCGCTTAGGCTCCATATCCCGGGATCTCAATTTTGGTGCGGGACTGCGGGTCAGCCCACATTCAATGTCTAGCATCATCACAATCAGCAATCTTCATGTCTACATTGATTCGGAAGCAATCTGGTCCCGACTGGCCAAGCTTTCCTTCACCATTCTTCATTTCCCTCTTGCACACAAGAATAGCCCCTTAGGGGAGAGAGAGGGAGGAGAGAGAAAGACTAGAATCAGAATTCTTCATTCACGCCACCATTGCTCGGGTGAAGGACAGTGATGTGACCAGCCAACAGAGAGAAATCAAGGGCCAATGTCAGTTGCATGGGTTGTTTGCAGGCAGCCATCATGATCTCCATGGATTGAAGCGCAATTTTCGGCGCAGTTCTTCACATCCTCCTCTCCACGAAATGTCACGTTTTTTATCTTCTTGGTCATGCCCAATTTGGCCTCCCAAGTGTCCACCCTTTCATATCTTGACCGATTCTTGGCTCCTTCTTCGTCCGGCATCCAAATCGAGCTCTGAAAAATCCTGGGTGTCTGGCTTGACATCCCGCATTGACTGGCAACACCTGACATCCCACACGGCAGTTGAAAAAATTATCAAAAATCCACAAGTGTCGCTCGAACGCCTTTTAAAAGCCGTCTTTCACTTGGTGCTTAAAATCGTCCTAGCTGGAGCAGCCGCCTTCGATGTTAAATATTTTTCCCCTAAATTCCGGATTTTTTGGCAAATTTTAGGCACATCCCGGGCTCAAAACTCCACTCTCAGAGCGACGATTGGAAAATTTTCATAATGTTTCAATTTTTGGACTGGATCCTAGGAGATGCCAGGAAATGGGGGACTTTGAGATGGTTGAGCAGAAATTTTCAGTCCTCGAATCCAACACCGAACGCAGAAATGGGGGTGCCCGGCAGGCCAAGTACGGCCAAAGGTCACGTGGAAATGGATTTTAGAAATGGTAAAGACTGTGACCCTTGGGGGCTCCCCTCGGGGGCCCCAACCAAATTTCATGAATTGGGGGGGGGGGGGGTTTCATGGGGAAGAAATGAAGGCAACGTTTGCAGACTGTGCTGATTTTTTAGGGAGAGGAGGCTATGAGGGCTAAAGAACAAGCCCCCCAATAGATTGCATACATGATCTACATCTTGTCTTCACTCTCCATCACCACCTTTGGTCTCTGAATTGGTAGCTCGGATGGCCTGAATGAAAACTAGTATTTCTCTCTCCTCCCTCTCTCTCTTCCAAGAGGTGGTGCATGTGGGAAGAATCAAGAAGAAGACCGGTTGAAGGATGCTTGCTCAGCATGAAGAACCGGATTGCTCCAAGATAAAGAGGAGACTGAGGGGAGATGTTTAGCATTGAAGATTTGCTGCTGGTCGGTCCATTGGCAACCCGAAGAAGTTAATTACAAAACTCGCAATATGCAAATAAGCGGTATGCCTCATTTTTATAAAGGAATTTGGCTTCTTTTTTATGTTTGATGGTTGAAATGGAATTAATATGGAACAAAAAAATATATCTTGTTTTCATTATGATTGAGGACTGTGCATAAAAAAATTGCAGATCTGTAATGATAAATAGTTGTAATAATAAAATTATGGCCCAAAAAGCGTATTTTTAGTGTAAAATGAAGGTTTTATTGGTTTCGGGTGGGAAAATAAGAAAGAATATATTTCAGCTTTCATGATCTATCACTAATCATGAATTAGAAAATAACCTATTTTTATATACAAATAAATAAAGAAAAATAGCTTAAAATGAAAAAAAATGAATTTTGCGTCATAAAAATCTAGAAAATTATGATTCGTGGTTGTGGCTGTATAACAAAGCTAAGGCATGAATTTTGGCTTCATTTTGGCTTTTTTTATGTATTATAGTTCTTTTTTTTTCATTTTATGTGAAAAATACATACAAAATAATACCCTTACACCTATGCAACACAGCATAACCTAAACGTTAGAGGAAAAGGGTGATGTTAAAAGATAAAGAGGGCTGAGAGGGTTTGAATTTCTGAAAATTTTGATTGTGCAATCCATGTAGAATTGTGATAATTCAATTATAGGGGCTAGTAGCACGAGAAATCGGTGCTAGTCTCCATACATCGAGGCATACATTTAGTTGTCAAGAATCGCGTGGTGGGAGGACTTGCTCAAGATGCTGCACCAAACACACATAGAATGCACAAGGAGAAGCTCACTCAAGAGACAAGAAGAGAGATGGAGGCCAAAACGTTTTCTTGCTGATTTCTTCTTCTTCTTCCACACTCTTTACAATGTACACAAAGTATAGATAAGATACAACATAAAGGAAAGTGGCCTACTAAGTCAAACAATGCATAACTCACTACACTAGTCGACTGGCGCTATAACTATGCTAGTTGTAAATAGGTGTAACAACCTGAATATAGTAAGTAATGAGTTAGTGGCCATGTGTGAGTCATAATGACCACCGACGTGCTAAGTGTAGACATGTGGACCCATCTAACTAGGCGGTCCATCATCAATGTCTGCATGTGTTGAGCTTGTAATCTCAACACTCCCCCTCAAGCTCAATTGCATCTCTGCGACTCCAAGTAAGCTTCGAAACTTTTGAAGCTTCTCTGTACCCAATGCCTTCGTGAAGATGTCAGCTATCTGATCCTGTGTGCTGACATACACCAAGTCAATCTCACCTGCTAGTACCTTCTCTCTCACAAAGTGGTAGTGTACCTCAATATGTTTTGTCCTGGTATGGAACACAGTGTTCCTAGACAACTGTATAATGCTCATGTTGTCACAATAAATGACAACTAGACCTTCCACCTACACATCCAAATCAGCCATTAACTTTTGTAGCCATACTACCTCACATGCTGCAACAGCAGCACCTCTATACTCAGCCTTTGTACTCGACAAAGCAACTGTAGATTGCTTTTTGCTGCTCCAAGCAACTGTTGCACTACCAAGAGAGAACATGTATCCACTGGTAGATCTTCTATTAGACATACTACCAGCCCAATCTACATCTGTGTATCCAAACACCTGTACATCTGTACCTTCCTCATAGAAAAGTCCATAATGTAATGTGGACTTCACATATCTCAATATGCGTCTAACTGCATCCAAATGTGGCTTTCTAGGTACTTGCATAAACTGACTCACAAGACCAATAGCGTAGCTCAAGCTTGGCCTTGTAATGGTCATGTAGATCAAACTCCCCACTATCCTCCTGAACATAGTAGGGTCTTCTATCTCATCCCCAACATCAGCACTCAACTTTACATTATGCTCCAATGGGACTGAAAGTGGTTTGCATGCTGTCATACCATACTTGGACAACATATCCAAGCCATACTGTCTTTGGGACAGCCATATACCATCATCACATCTGATCACCTCAATGCCAAGGAAGTACCTTAGCTCACCTAAATCCTTCATCTCAAACTTCTTCTTCAAAAAATCCTTGACTTCAGCAATCCCACTATCACTATCACCTGTAATAATCAAGTCATCCACATAGATGACTATGATGACCAAACCTGCATCTCCCTTTCTCACATAAAGTGAGTGATCAGCATTAGATACATAAAAGCCAATATTGACAAGATACTCTCTGATCTTGTCAGACCATGCTCTAGGTGCTTGCTTGAGCCCATAGAGCACCTTCTTCAACCTGCATACATATGTGGGATACTCTAAATCTTCATAACCTGCTGGCTGATCCATATACACTTCTTCCTGCAAATCACCATGCAAGAAGGCATTCTTCACATCCATTTGCTGCAACCTCCAACCTTTGGCTGCTGCCAAAGCAATCACACATCTAACAGTTGCCATCCTAGCAACTGGACTGAAGGTTTCATCATAATCTATGCCATATGTCTGGGCATAGCCTTTTGCAACTAGCCTAGCTTTGTACCTACTAATAGAACCATCTGCATTGTGCTTAATCTTATAAACCCACTTACATCCAATAGCTTTCTTGCCTTTCGGCAATGATACTAGATCCCAAGTCTTATTGGCCTCTAATGAAGCCATCTTCTCATCCATTGCTGCATCCCAATGAGTATGACCAACAACATCCTTGTTGAGAATCTGCCAATCACACCCTATGTATGCCCCTTTGTATGGAACAACTAGGCTAGGAAGATGCAGTTCATTCTAGGAAGAGAGACAGATCCCATAGGCACAGTGATGAAATGTGCTACCAAGCAATCCTATATAATGATGTACTTGACTATCACTTTCATATGATGATAATGCAATAGTACTTGTCTCTTTCTGTCAAGTCTCTGTGTCATTGTCAATCCTACACAAGATTGTGTTTATGAGTTCAAGTCTCAATCTTGAAATCTAATTCATTTGTGTAACAGTTGTCTTCTTTGTCAATGTCAACATGAGTAGTATCTTCATCTTCCATCCTCCATAGCTTCCGCCTCTGCCATGCTCTAAATCCCGCATTTCTCATATGGTATCAGAGTCTAGTTGGGCATGGCATTGCTTCTCCAGCCTCTCTTGATTCCTCTCAACCTCAATCTAGCTCAATGTCAGCTCATGACTTCATCTCCCAACTCTACTCTCACTGAAGCTTCCATGGCAACCATAGCCAGCAGCACCCTGTCAACTTGAAGCTCTTGGATCTCTCTCCATAGGTCATATCTGAACCTGCTCTCTTCTAGACATTTGTTCCTTGACTCCCAAGGCTTCTTTCTATCACTTACGAGCTTGACGTTGGCCACTCCATAGCTCAGCATTGCTTAAATTGTCAATCTCTGCTCTGTGTCTGCCATAGCCAGACAGGACATACATCACTTGGAGCTTCTATATCTTACTCTACAGGCCATCTTAGCCCACGATTCCTTCTCAAGAAGCATTCCTCTACTCGTGATGAAGCTCCCTGATACATCACAGTCCAACATTGCTCATCATCGAGCCCAGCATTGCAGAAATCGTGGAAATCTGTATAAACTGCGCATGTTCACGGAATTCATCTCTACGCATGCAGTACAGCCAGCGATCTTGACGATTTTCATAGGGCTTTGATAGCCCATGAAATCAGCTTCCTAGGCATGTAAAAATTTTTGAAAATGGTCCACCATAGCTCCTGCAATGTTAGAAAAACCAGGCCCCTGTCTCAGAAACCCTAAAATCCACCATAGCCAAAATCCTTCAAACTAAAAAATTCTTCATTTTCTCTCTCCTGACACTCAACCCAAGCCTTTGCCACTTTGATTCACTGATTTGATTAGTCTCCAACAACATTTTTCCATCAAATCAAGGAGGGGAGATCTCTGAAGCACTTAAAGACCCATTGAAGTTTTGAAGACCTCTCATAGACTTGAGCTCCAAAGCTTCAACTAAGACCCATTGAAGATTTGAAGACCTCTCATAGACTTGAGCTCCAAAGCTTCAACTTCACTTCAAGTTCCAAGTTTCTCAAGCTAACCAAAGTCAGTGCCACACATCAAGGAGGGGACTCAAACAACGGGTTCATTAAGCAAAGGATCGGCATCAAGAATCACCATCTTCAACTCTAGTATCCCTTGATACTTAAGAGTGTTGATTTAACACTATTTTCACTTGTGTTTTTTGACACATTGAAGATCAATTTGGTTGCCACTTACTCACAGATTTGAAGCAGATTCTTGGTCATTTCTATGATAACCAAGAAGAATTATATGTGGATACACTTTATGGAAAGTAACATGAGTTATCTATACTACATAGAAGATTTTTGTGATCTACTTGCAGAGAGACATGGAGTTGCTCATAGTAAAGTGCAATCAATGATTCCATCTAAAGTTTTTGAAGACACTCCAGTTACCTTGGCCATCATGAAGAATGAGATGTCTTTGCTTGAGGGGGACAAAGACATGGACATGAAGACTAAAGCTGCAAGCAAAGTCCATGGGGAACCAGACCAAGAAGACCATAAGCTCAAAGAGCAAAGGAAGAAGGACAATAAGAAGATCAGCCATGAAGACCAAAAGACCACATCATTCAAAGCTGAAGAACCAAAGATGAAAGACAAGAAGATTTTCCATGCTGACAAAGAGAAATCATATGCTGAAAAAGACCACAAGGGCCTATTGGTCCTTGTCTCTCATTTTCTGTTTTAAAAGCATTGTACCTGCCTTAATGTTCCTTTCATAAGCTTTGTAAACTCCTCATGTAGCCTTGTACTACAGCCTCTGTACACTTTGTGAGGCCCCTGTTACAGCCTCTGGATGTTCACCATGTTTATGGTACCCATACTTAGCCTTTTTTGCAATAGCCTCTGGTGTTTTGCCATGTTTGTGGTATGCCCACACTTTGCAGGTACTGCTCTCACTAAAGCCTCTACACACTTTGTACTTTCAGGTTGTGATTGAGGAGGGGTGTTGAGAATCTGCCAATCACACCCTATGTATGCCCCTTTGTATGGAACAACTAGGCTAGGAAGATGCAGTTCATTCTAGGAAGAGAGACAGATCCCATAGGCACAGTGATGAAATGTGCTACCAAGCAATCCTATATAATGATGTACTTGACTATCACTTTCATATGATGATAATGCAATAGTACTTGTCTCTTTCTGTCAAGTCTCTGTGTCATTGTCAATCCTACACAAGATTGTGTTTATGAGTTCAAGTCTCAATCTTGAAACCTAATTCACTTGTGTAACAGTTGTCTTCTTTGTCAATGTCAACATGAGTAGTATCTTCATCTTCCATCCTCCATAGCTTCCGCCTCTGCCATGCTCTAGATCTCGCATTTCTCACAATCCTCAAAACAAGTGGGCTCAATATCCTCAACTAGTTTCACCATATAAGCATAATGGTGAGCTGCATAACCTTCAAAACCAAATCTTTCAACAGGGTATCTGACCCTGCTAGATCTGCGTACCACCGGATCACTCAATGGAGCCTTTACATTATTATGAGCTCTCTGTACACCTGGTGTCTTGATAGAAGGAATACCAAGCTCATCATCTAAGCTCTCTGAGCCACTAGAGTCTCCATCAAGAACTGCATCAATGCCATCTGACGCCTTATTATTTCCTTTGTCTTTACCTGTAGTACTACTAGATGCACCTGAAGATGTAGAGGTACTCCTTAGTCTCCTAGACGAAGGACTACCAGATGATGTCTCTGGTCCACTAAGAGTTTGTGATTCTTTCTTTTCAGCCTGCACATGAGTGTCATGATCATCATCATCATCCAATGCATCACCACTAGATGCATACCAACTGCTCATTTCATCAAAGATAACATCCCTACTCACTCTGAACTTACATGTGACAAGGTTATAATAGTGATACCCTTTCTGCTCTAAAGAGTATCCAATAAAGACACACTTTTCAGCCTTTTGATCCAGTTTCTTCCGCAACTCATTTGGCACATGAACATACGCAATGCAGCCAAACACTTTCAAGTGTGAGACATCAGGCTTCTTGCCTGTAAAACATTCTTTGGGGGTCATACCATGAACTGCAGATGTGGGAGTTCTGTTCATAATATAAACAGCAATATGAACAGCCTCAAACCAAAAATGCTTAGGCATATTCTTTTTAGCCATCAAGGCGCGTGCAACTTTTGCAATATGCCTGTTTTTTCTTTCTGCAACCCCATTTTGCTGTGGGGTATACCTGCATGTGAACTGTCTCTTTATCCCATGAGACCTCAGAAAATCACTGAACTCATTTGAGAGGTACTCTCCCCCTCCATCTGACCTCAAGCACTTTACTTTCAAGCCTGTTTCTCTTTCAACTACAGCCTTGAAAGTTCTAAAGTGCTCAAATGCTTCACTCTTTTCCTTCATAAAATATACCCACAGCTTTCTAGAACAATAATCAATGAATGTGACAAAGTATAAAATGCCTCCAAAAGATACATTTTGTGTAGGCCCCCAAATGTCGGTATGCACAACATCAAGGATATTTCTGCTTACATCTCTGTCATGTAAAAATGGTTGTTTTGCCTGCTTACCAAACTGACATGCTTCGCATACCTTATGAAATTTTGCAACTCTAAATATAGGCAAACCTGTAACCAACCCTTTGGACTGCATTAATTTCAGCCTTTGAACATTTGCATGTCCAATGCATTTGTGCCAAATTTCAATGTCTGCAACAACACCTTTTCCTTTAGCATACATAATAGCATTCATAGTAGGAATTCCAACATCCAGAGTAAACATACGTCCAACTCTACTTCCCTTTGCAACTAACCTGCACTTGTCATTGAAGTCTTCTACAAAGCAGCCCTTTGCATTACATCTGACTTGCAGCCCTTGCTCTACCATTTGACCCACAGACACCAAGTTCTTTGTAATAGATGGCACATATAATATATCTGAAAGACTCTTTGTCTTACCATCATGCAAGGACAAGGAAACTTTTCCAATGTGTGAAATTGGGTGGCATGAATCATCACCCGTCTGCACATAACCTGCATTTTGCAAATCTTGCATCTCTCCAAACCATTCTGCATGGCTGGTCATATGATTGGATGCACCTGAATCAACATACCAAACATCATCATGTGTTCCCTTTCCTGTAACAACATTCAGCATATGCTGCATAACAAACAAACGATCATTTTGGTCTTCATTCTGTCATGAAGACAATGCATAGTTTCCTTGCTGCAACTTACCACTGCGGATATCATCTTTCTTAGCATAACATTGGGATGCAATATGACCTGTTTTGCCACAGTAGTAACACACAATACCAGAGTTGTTAGAACCTCTGTTCTACCATCCACCTCTTCCTCTAAAGCTCCCCCTGCCTCTAAAGTTACCATGACCTCCTGAAACCTGCATATCGCCAAATTGCTGATTCAATCTGTTTTGCTGGTTGTCACTACCACGTCCTATACCACGGCCTCTTGAAGAGAACCTGCCACGTCCCCTTCCTGAACTGGATTAGAAAGCTTGGACATGTTCACCACTTCTTTCAGATGTCTCACTCTGCATATTGATCTCTTCAGTGATCATAAGGGGGACCAACTCATTGAAATCTGGAAATAGCTTTCTGACATATACGGAAGTTACAAAAGACTTTCAAGCCTTTTCATTGTTAAGTCCACCCAAGGTAGACGACACCAAATCATCATCATTGGGCATTGCATCAATCGCTGCCAAGACATCTTCAATGCTCCTTACCTTCAGTGCATACTCATTGATAGACATCTTCCATTTCTTCAATGTATTTAACTCTTGCTTGAGTTGAATCTTTCGTGCCTTTGTATTTACGGAAAACATGCTTTCAAGTATGTTCCAAGCTGCATATGAATTCTTTGCATTTCTAATATGTCCCAGCATATTATTGTCAATTATTGCAGACAGCCAATACATGACCTTCTTGTCTTTTGCATTCCATTCCTTCCGTACCTTTGTCTCTTCTGCAGTTGGAGGATCACTCACCTCTGGCTCCTTTTCTTCACCTGAAACAAACTCATAGAGGCCTTTTCCAATAAGAAAGTTCGTGACACGGAACTTCCATGAAGGATATTTGTTCTTGTCAAGCTTCTCAATGATGGGGCTTTAACTATTCTCTACCATTATCATAAAATTAATACCAAACAGCTAGCAAATCTTCTGCAACCCTCAACCTATAGTGCACAGCAATACACCAGACAACCTTTTTCACTGTCTGCTCAATAATACATGCAATCTGCAACCAGTTTGCAGATAAACCTTGTGTTTAATCACTGGTAAACACCTTTGAACTTATAGATCTAAAATCTGTAACCTGCGCACCCACTTTTGGTCAATATAGTCGAAGTCACAGTGTACCCTGAAACTGCTGTCCGCAACCTTGCGGCTTTAAAACGGGGCCTGAAACAGCCTCAGATGCCCAAAATAACTGCGGGAAAGCCCTAAAGGGCAAATTTGCAAAATACATAACGCTCTTCGCACACACCAAATCTCACTGCATGTGCACTAGGATCATATGCACTATGCACGACACATGACATGGTATAAGTCTTGGACTGCATAGCAAGACATAACTTATACGTTGAGTGGAAAGGAACCTTTAATGTAGGTCAGTTGTATACTTTCCTTGGGACTGTTTAGTGAGGATTTATATATTCTTGGATTGTAAAAAACAAGAAGAGAGTGGAGTTTGTGCATTATGTTTTATATGTTGGAGCAATGCATCTTGGGGCCAATCTCTAAGGTGTAGGAGAGTTGCAATGGAGCCGCAACAATCAGCCAAGGGGAGCTTCCTGATGTTTGTGTGATGAGGCACTATGCCTATATGTTGTGGGATCTCCCTCCCAAGAGACAAGAAGGTAAACGTTGGACTATATATCAGCTACTTTACAAAAGCTTAATTAAGTCTATCTAGTTTTTATCGATGTATTACAGACGCTCTTGGCCAAAAGGCCATATGGTGGGGTTATCTGTTTTGTGCATGAGGCCCGGCTAGTGTCATAGCCAGTGCCGGCCCATTTTAGATCCCATCATAGGTGCTTTTAAAATAGGTGCTTTGGCAAGCTCCTACTTCACATCATCAAAAGATACTTTGCAAGTATCACTCCATGCAAACAGACAGTTAAAGGACAATAGGTTTGTCAATGGAAACATTAATTCTGCTAATGTATTTATAAACCTTTGATAATACCCTACTCATGATAGAAAGCTTTGTACTTTCTTTGGAGTACATGGTAGACTCATGGCGACTATGACCTTGATCTTTTCAGGATCAGTCACAATCCCTATTGAACTAACCACGTGGCCTAACAATAGCCTATAAGACACCCCAAAGACGCACTTTCATGGGTTAAGAGCTATGCAAAATTGTATGCAGTGCTCAAAACACTTCCACAAAATAATCAACTGCCTTTCTCTTATGGTGGCTGCCCCTAGATCGTCAATGAATACTTTTAGATCCTCTAGAGAGATATCACTAAAGGTCTTGTCGTTGTTCTTTGCCACAAATCACGTGCATTACATAAACCAAATGCCATCACATGGTATGCAAAGGTACCAAGATAATAATAAACATCATTTTCAGCTTGTCTTCTTTCTTAGCAATCACCATTTGATTATACCCCACAAAGCAATCCATAAACAAATATATTTCACCACCTGCTAATTGATCCAAAATTTGGTCAATAAACGGCAATGGATAGTAGTCTTTAACAATCTGCTTATTCAGCTCTCTAAATTCTACGTAAAGACAGATTTGATTATTATTCTTCTTTTTTATCACAACTTGTGAACATCATTCAGTATGTTGAATAGGGAAGATCAAACCCACTTTTTGCAACTTTCATAGCTCCAAAAACAGCCCGCCCCTTGGTTCAAAAGGCATGCATCTTACTTTCTGACACATGGGCCAACTTCCTTCCTTTAGAGGAATGGTATGCACAGCCAAGCTGGGAGGAATGCCCCTAAGTTTGTCATAGCTCCAAGCAAAGATGTCACAAAACTCTTAAATGAGGGACACATAGTCCTCTCGTTATTCTAAGCTAAGCATGGATCCTAATTTGATTGGCCGTGAATCATTTGGCATACCAAGGTCTAGCTCAATAATGTCTGCATCTCTTATTTTATCTTGAGGCTTCTGTATTGGACCCTTCTTTAGATCCATCGCTCGATGACATCTCACTACCAGATGGATCATCTACTATTTCTAGTTCAGTAGAGGATAAAGGAGCTCTCTCACTCTGAGGAGACTCAGGGTAAGCATCCACTATTACACGATTGGCACCTCTACCTAGAATCACTCGACTAGCGGGTATATCAACTTGACAATCTATTTGTAAGATCCATGGCTTGCCTAGAAAAAATTGATAGCTAGGACATCTTGCAAACCTTATCACCCTAAATTCCAAATAGCATTCCACACTTGCAATGATAACGTGGACTTTAGTGATGCAAACTTCTAGTTGCCTTAGACTGTCATCAGCCATCCTAAGAAGTGTGGAGCCATCTTTTTGGATTTCTAGACCTAGCCTCTCCATCAAGTCTGAACTCATGATAGTGATGGAGGATCCAGTGTCCACGACATCATGCTCTACTAATATTCCATCCACATATGCAGGAACCTTGGGACAATGCTTTTTAGCATGATTGAATCAATCTTCTCCCACTCTTGCTATGCCCAAAGGTTCTACAATATACCCAATACGCAAGATTCTCTTGAATTCCTTGCGTACACTTGGAGAAAGTTTAATCAATTGTAGTTTATTCACATCTAGTCTAACTTCACAAAGAGAACTTGTTAAATCAAAGTCGTGGTTATTAGCCAAAGTTCTCTTCTCTTGCCAAACCATTCTCTCCTTTGGTCCGGCTTTGGTGCCTGTTTTTTAACTTTTTCCTTCTTTCTTGGCAATTCTTTTTCCTTTTCTGGATCAACTTTACTATTGACAAGACTTAGAGGTCCACCTTCCATATTAGGATTCATGACTTGATTTTCCCTAGCATCTTGCTTAGGGTTTCCCTCGATAGGTTTTACAGTTCCTTTGCCACCCTCTCTAGTCTTTTCACCTCTTGTTACGACTCATAGATTAGAAGTTTCAGTGTCATTGTTAGGTACAACCTCAATAAGATTGACTCCACTACCATGAGACAACTCCTCTACAATAGCCTTTCCTCTTTGCAGTATTTGTCTTGGTCCATCATCTTGTTGGAGATTATTCCCTTGTGCATGATAATTAATTGGACCTGGTTGTTTACTTCCTTGTTGGAGAGAACTAATCTTACTCCAACAAGTAGCAGCTAAGTGGCCAAACTTTTGGAAAATATGGCATTTGAACATTCAAACAATTCCTAGGGAAATGTTGGCCACCACACCACTTACAGCTGAATCTTGAGGGGGCACCCTCTTCACGACGTCGACTCCCTATCAAATTTTGATGATTTTTAAGGAAATTGACATCCATAGCTATTTGTCTATACTATTCAGTAATCATGTCGGTGTAGTGCTTCATCATATCCTTGACTTCACCAAAAGGACATTTGAGGCACTTGATTCATAGCTGCGATTATCTATCTATCGTCCCATCGGCCTAACCACTTGATTAGGAATCAGCCCACTGACTTACTGGGACAACATTTGGGTTTTTTGTTTGGCCTCCAATATTTAGTGGGCCCGTCTGACTAGCCATAGGCATAGTCATATTGGGAGGAGTTGGTAACATAGGAAAATTTGGCATGATAGTCTCTTATAATGTGCCCATTGTCCAAGCATGTTTTTAGTGACCCATTGAGAAACGAATGTAAGCGATGCTGCCCAACACTCCCATGGAATGTCACGGGGTTTGTCTCCTAGGGTTTCTTGAGTCCGCCTTGCAACGGAATGTTTGCAGCCAAACCCACTAGGATCGACCTGAAACTTGAGTCCCTAATGGTCAAGGTCTGCTGACAGCATTCTAGCATCATGTTTTTGGGCATCCTACTTTGCGTAGAGATACCCAAGCCAAAGTAGACCCATGCTGCACTTAGTTTAAAGAGAATGTGAAACAAGAGGGATGTGGCACTCCACCTCTCTGCCCATAGGTCATAGTCCCATTCCAGCCCCTTAAAATGGCATGAGTTGGGGTTCTAACCTAACGATTTCTAAGCATGAGTCATCAGTAAAACCTTGTGAGAAGCCTCCCAGTTCTCTGGGACCACTCTGTCGTAGGACAGACTTGTCGGGGGTTCCATCCTCCCACTTCTCTCACTTGGCGTACTTTAGTTGTCTAATTAGTCCTATCACTTTTAGGTGTGACATGTAAAAACAACTTCCTTAATTAGCCTTTTAAAAGGATAGGGTTTGTTCACGTAATCTTATGGCACTGACACAAAAACAAATTCAAGCAGGTTCCTTGGAGGTATTTAATATTAGCAATTGAACAGAGATACAAAACTTGTTCAAAATGGACAATATCCGCAATCCGTAAAGATGCACTTAACTTCCACCATGTTACCGCCTTGCACTAGTAACAAGGGCCCCTCCAGAATCTATCGTGAGTCACGCTAGTCATTTGAGTAGGACCTGGAGGCAGGGAATTTACAGCCAGAGCCCCCTCGGCATCCAAGCATCCTCCTACATTCAAACCAATCCGCGGAGAGACCTCTCGTGGTGGGTTTGGTCCATGTTCCCGTCACGGCTATCTAGAATCCCCTTGGCTAGGGTTGGTGCAACCAGCTGGGGGTGGTTTGGCATGCCCCCCAAAAGTCCAACCTAATTCACTATACTCATTTATGAGTTTGGGATTACAAAATCTCTTTTTTTAATTTTTTTTTTTAAAAAAAAATAGTGTTTCTCAATTTACAAGCACAAACAAAGATGCAGGTGAGTGCTTGAGACATTTACTAAAGTGGGGTCCCTCTCTTGACCCAAGCGTTTGTCCCTCTCTTGAGACATCCAATATCCTCCGAAGGGTAGGGAATTTTCTTCATTCTATCCCCCTATGAAGTAACCATAGATTGGCTTAGTTTCTTCGAAACCCTAAATAAGTTGAGTTGAGCCCTATCCTTGCGTGTATAGGGTTCATTTTTATTGAACGACTCTTGAACAAATTTTTGTATTTCGTAAGTGCGGTTGATAGTTATCTTCAAGATGAATCCCTAGCAGCGCAACAAACTGATCATGATGCCACGCAATTTGGAGGCGTATCTTTCCTAGACAATACAATGCTGCAAAGCAAGCCTTTGCTTTTGGGAATTCATTTTGACGCACTTATGCAAGACACAAATAGAGACTTATATATATATATATATATATATATACTTTTGGGTGTAGGACTTGAAGTTATCAGTTCTAAGGCAAAAGCGAACACCCCCCTCTGAAGATTTATAGAGCCTAATACCTGTTTTAGTCTTACAATGGCCTAGATACACTTAAACATCATCGTAACAGTTCAGGAATTTCGTGTACTTGATTCAACCGTTACTTCTACCTTTCCAATTTCACAAGTTTTGTGATGTAAAGAAAAAAATTACAATTTTTTCTGATCGGCGAATATGCATAAGCATTTTAGTAACCCAATTTTTAAGCATGCTAATGTTAGTGCATAATCTAAGGTATTACGAGCATAATCAATAAGGTCATGGCTTCTTCTTTTTGTGTACATGAATGCAAAATTTCCATGTGATTTACTCGTTCAAAAACATACCAAATTGTAAGTAAGCACAATTTCCAATATTATAAATTGATGTAAACTAAATGGTAGTTAGATATGATAGACTTTCATCGAATAGCTTTCCCTTCCCAAGGAAGTCATGGCTATGTCCATAAGACTCCCCATCACGATAGGGTAAATGGAATGCACCTGATTACCAAGTGATGCGGTTCCTTGCCCCACGGCCCCATCGGTTGAGGTGGGATTCATGTTTGGTTGGGCCTTACTTCGTTTCGGAGGCATCGTATGATTTGGCCTTTGCCTTGCGACTATGCACCCAAATTGTGAGAGAGACAGCTGCTCGTGGAAAGGACTAGTTTTTTGCGAGGATTTTCTCCAAGAGGGGGGGGGGGAGAAAGAGAGACGGTGATCTCCGAGTTCTTCAACAAGGGAAAAAAAACATTGTCCTTCTCTCTCTCTTTTTCTCTCTCCTCTTACTCTCCCTTTCCTCTCTTTTATATCTCGCTCTCTCTTTCTTCCTACTTTTCTTCTTCTTCTCTCTTCTTCCTCTCTTCTCTTCTTCTTCTCCTCTCTTTCTCTCCCTCTTCTTCTTATTCTTCTCTTCTTCTGTACTCACTCTCTCCCTCTTCTTCTTATTCTTCTCTTCTTCTCTACTCACTCTCTCCCTCTTCTTCTTATTCTTCTCTTCTTCTCTACTCACTCACTCCCTCTTCTTCTTCTTATTCTTCTCTTCTTCTCTACTCACTTTCTCTACTCACTCACTCCCTCTTCTTCTTATTCCTTTCTTCTTCTCTCCTCTCTCTATCCCTCTTCTTCCTATTCTTCTCTACTCACTCTCTCCCTCTTCTTCTTATTCTTCTCTTCTTCTCTACTCTCTCTCTCCCTCTTCTTATTCTTCTCTTCTTCTCTACTCTCTCTCTCCCTCTTCTTCTTATTCCTCTCTTCTTCTCTACTCACTCTTTCCCTCTTCTTCTTATTCTTCTCCTCTTCTCCTTACCCACGCAGCAGCAAGTCGTGGCCTTCCCCCCCTTCCCATCCCCTTAACGATGGGGTTCATATAGGTATTTGGGGGGGGGGGGGGGTTGTAATGGAGGCTCTCCCTCCTCTTCTCAAGGCATGTGGGAGCCCCCCACCCTTGCCACCTCCAAGGGATGTGGCAGCCCCTTGCCCTACTAGGCATGCAGCAGTCCCCCCCTCCTGCCACCTCCTTTGCCACGCAGCAGCATCCCCCCCTTCCACCTTTGTCGACACGATAGCCCCCCTCCCCTCTTGCCGTCCGCCAGTTGGTGGCATAACCATGGGGTTAATTCTTTTTTTTTTTTTAAATCATTTAGGGGGGAGGGGAGTCCTATAGCCAAATCGTTACATTCTTCCCCCCTTAAGGGGATCGAGATTTCCTCATCTCGAAAGGAATTGGGGGTATTGTTGGTTGAGAGTACTCTCATCAATCCGTGTGGCATCTTCTCCTGGAAAGTCCTTCCACTGAATGAGGTTCTCGTTGAGGATTCTATTCCTCAATCTCTTTTCTCGAATGTCCAGGATTCTAGATGGTCAAAGCTCAAGGACTCCTTGACTTGGCATTACAACTTGTTGATCATTGAGTATATGGCTAGGATTTGGTACATATTTCTTTAGCAAGCTAACATGAAATACATTGTGAACCTTTACGATCTCAACGAAATGGAGTTTGTAGGCATTGGGCCCAAGGCATTTGAGGATCCTGTAGGGTCCGCAATACCTTGGACTCAATTTTTTAAAATCCCCCAATGATAGGGAACTCCTTTTGGGCCATACACGAATAAAAACCATGTCTCCCTTATTGAAGAGTCGCTCTTGTCTATTTAGATCTGCATAGGCTTTCTGCCTATCCTTGGCGGCTCTAATGTCTTGTCTGATGGTCTTAACCTGCTCATCCATTTCCTCGAGCATTTCCTTAGAATCTTCTACTCTTAAGGTAGGATTTGAGAAGCTCAATGGGGTGGGGCAATCATGCCCATACAATGCTTGAAAAGGTGTCGTTTGGATGCTTTGTTGGTAGGAAGCATTATAGGCAAACTCTACTAATGGTAGATATTGAATCCATTTATTGGGTTCATGACAACAATAAGCTCTAAGGATATCTTCAACGACTTGATTGACCCTCTCTATTTAGCTGTCTGTTTGAGGGTGATAAGTTGTGCTAAAACAGAGTTGAGTCCCAATGGCCCCAAATATCCCTCTCCAGAAGTGAGACATGAAGAGGGAGTTGCGGTCACTAACGATCCTTCTAGGCAACCCATGGAGCATGAATATCTCCTTGATGAACAGTCTGGCAATATCTGAAGCTTTATAATTTGTCTTGACTAGAATGAGGTGTGCAACCTTGGTGAGCATATCTACTACAACCATAATTAAGTTGTAGCCCCCTTGCACTGAGGGTAACCCAACAACAAAATCCATGTTGATAAATTTCCACTTCATTTGGGGAATGTCAAGGGGTTGCATCTTCCGAGGAATCTTGACATGTTCCGCCTTGATGCGCTGGCAAGACAAACATTCCATGATATATTGAAGCATGTCTACCTTGAGCCTTCCCCAATGGTAGTTTTTTCTTACCGTATTGAGGGTCTTGACATATTCGGGATGGCCTGTAAAGGGGGAGTCATGTGCTTCCCAAAGTATTCTTTGTTTGAGTTTCCTATTGGAGGGTATGCAAAATCTTGTCCTAAAATAGACAAGCCCCTCATTGATGGAGAAATCTTGTTATTTGATCTTAGGTTTTGAGTTTTGGTCCTTCCCCAAAATTTCCTTTATCATCACCAAATATTCTGGATCATGGCTAGCTTCTTCCTTGGCTAGTTCAAGGATAGGGTTGCCAGGCATTGACACCATAGTTGTCAAAGATTCGGCCATCAAGGGTTCCTCCATGATAAGAGAGTTGAGGAATGCCTTGTGACTTAGAGCATTAGCGACCACATTCTCTTTGCCGGGTCGATATGTGATCTCAAAATCATACTCCTGTAAAACCTCGATCCAACGATGTTGCCTCATGTTGAGGTCGGTCTGGGTGAGAATCCATTTAAGGCTCTTATGTTCTGTGATCAAAGAAAAATTGTTACCAAGTAAGTAATGTCGCCAAAGTTTTAGGGCATGGATCACTGCTAGCAGTTCCAGATCATGGGTGGCATAATTTCTCTCATGGGTTTTTAGCTTTCATGAGGAATAAGCTACGGGATGACCTTCTTGCACTAGTACACATCCTAGTGCAAGTGTGCTAGCATTCGTGACAACTTCAAATTTCTTGCTTAAGTCAGAGAGCTTTAGAATTGGCGCTATCACCAAGCTATGCTTGAGTTGATCAAAACTTGCTTGTTCAAAGGGCATCCACATTATGGCAACTTGTTTTTTCAGCAAATTTGCGAGGGGTGCTGCGATTAAAGCATAGTCCTTAATGAAGATCTTGTACCAACCTGTTAATCCAAGAAAGCTACACACTTCTTTAATAGTAGTTGGTGGACACCACTCTTGGACATCCTTAACCTTGGTAGGGTCTACAGAGATCTCTTCATTTGACACAATAAATCTGAGATACTCAATCTGCCTTTTTAAGAAGGCACACTTTTTTTTCTTAGCATAGAGCTTGTGAGTCCTCATGGTCTCAAGGATGATGCGAACTTGGGACTCATGATCTGCCTCCTTCTTGGAATATACCAAGGTGTCATCAAAGAAGATGAGTATGAAATCATCCAGATGTGGTCTAAAAATATCATGCATTAGTATGTTAAAGGTGGCGGGGCCATTAATCAATCCAAAAGACATTACTGTGAACTCAAAATGACCATATTTGGTATTGAATGCCATCTTTGGAATATCGTCATCCTTGATGCAAATCTGATAATACCATGACCTTAAATCAATCTTGGAGAAGATTTTTGCTCCTCGCAGTCAATCGAGTAACTCATCTATCCTTGGAATGGGGTATTTATTTTTTATGGTTACTTGGTTCAGGCCTCTGTAATCAATGCAGAGACGAAGTGTACCATCCTTGTTCTTTTGGAACAAGACTGGAGCTCCCCAAGGTGAACTGCTAGGGCGTATGTACCCTTGGTCTAGTAGTTGTTTGAGTTGTTCCTTTAACTCAATGGCCTCAGGAATTGACATCTTGTACGGCCTTTTCACAACTGGGAGCAACTCCTGGGAGAAGTTTAATCTCATGATCTACTTCCCTAGGTGGTGGTAATTCAGTCAGTTCCTTTGGGAACACATCCACATATTCTTTTAGCCATGATGGCTCTACATTAGTGTCTTCTGCCTAATTGGGTTTGTTTAGCTTGATCACGTAGTCGTGTGAAATACGCGGGATCTAGAGCATGGCAGATGCAGAAGCTATGGAGGTTGAAAGAGGAAAAAGAAACTCATGAAGACATTGACCTTGACTAGGACAAATTGTTACACAAGTGAATTAGGTTCCAAGATTGAGACTTGGACTCATAAACACAATCTTGTGTATTGACAGTGACATGACACTTTACTGGAAAGAAAAGAGTACTATCATTGCATTAGAAAAAGAGTGCAAGTACAATGCTTTATAGGAATTGAGTGATGGTACTTTCTCCTATTGTGCATATGGGATTCTGGTCTTGAGCCCTCACTGCTTCTCACAAAGGGACTAAAGTAGGTGTGATTGCAAATATCTCAACACCCCTCCTTAATCACAACCAAAAGTACGAAGTGTGTAGAGGCTTTAGTTAAAGCAACACCTGCAAAGTGTGGGCACACCATAAACATGGCAAAAACACCAGAGGCTGTCGCAGAAAAGGCTAAGTGTGGGTACCACAAACATGATGGACATCTAGAGGCTGTAGCAGGGACCTCACAAAGTGTACAGAGGCTGTAGTACAAGGATATATGAGGAGTTTACAAATTTATGTTTGAGGCATTAGGGTTAGGAAATACAAAACTAAAAAAGTCTATCTGAATAGAAGGACTGATGAGGTTTGTCCTTCTCCTGGTGGTCTTGTTCTTCGACTACAACTAGATAGGCCTTTTGGGACCTCTTTCTAGTGTGGCAGAACTTCCCAGTGTGTCGGTTCCTTTTGCAGTCACAGAAGAGCTGATACTTCTTGCTTTTGTACCTGTTGCCAACATATAATGCATGCTCATCTCTAGAGGTACTTGGTTCTTCCTTAGTTTTTAGCTTCTTTTCGTCCTCTAACAGTGATGCCTGGATATCAACAAGTTTAGGATTTGGCACGTTGATTAAATTTGTTGATACATTATTATATTTAGGAGGCAAACTCTTAAGTAGAACACCGATGCAAACATCTTCTTCCATTTTAATGTTGATTCCTGCAAGTTGGGTTAGAAGTCCTTCCATGTAATTTAGATGTGTGGCAAGTGATGTGTTGGACTTCATTTCAAGCTTGAAAAACTCAATTAGGAGACCATACTTTGATGATTTAGATTGTGCACCAAACAAGGTGTCAAGTCTCTTCCATGTATCGAGTGAGGTCTCACAGTTATCCACATGGTGGATATAGCTGTCATCTAGCTCCAGTTTGATAATGGCCTGAGCTTTATCATCATTCTTTTGCCAAGTGACAACAAGATCCACATCACGAGGCTTATTTTCTTTTCTAGTGGCAATGGCCCAGAGGCCCTTCTTCATCAAGATCAATTTGATGTGGGTCTGCCAGGTATGAAACCGACTCCTTTGAAACGGGCAGTTGGAGAATCTTTGCCCATGTTTGACTTGAGAGACCAACAGCAAATTAGCTTCAAATTACTAAGAATAACTAGGAATGATTTGATCTTTGTATGTGTCAAAAGACACAAGAAATGGTAGTGAAGTATCAAAAGATACTAGTTTGAAATTTGATGTTTGTTGCTTGAGTTTGACTTGATGATCTTCAAAAACTCTTCATAGATTTCCCTCCTTGCTGATTTGATGGTTGAATACTTGCTGAAAACTTCAGATTAGAGTGGCCTTGTGAGAGCAGAGTTTTGAGCCCGGGATATGCCTAAAATTTGCCAAAAAATCTAGAATTTAGGGGAAAAATATTCAATATCGAAGGCGGCGGCTCCAGCTAGGACGATTTTAAGCACCAAGTGAAAGTCGACTCTTAAAAGGAGCCTGAGTGACACATGTGGTTTTTTAATAATTTTTCAGACTGCCATGCAGGTTGTCAAGAGTTGCCAGTCAATGCAAGATATCAAGCCGGATGCCCAAGATTTTTCAGAGCTCGATTTGGATGCCGGACGAGGAAGGAGCCAACAAACGGTCAAGATGCGAAGAGGTGGACACTTGAGAGGTCAAAATTGGGCATGCCTTTTGGAGTTTGGAAATTTTATGCCACATGAAACTTTTCATGCAATCATGGAGAGAGAAGGAAGATAAAAAACGTGGAGAAGGAGCCATCAGGATGAGCCCGATTTTTTCGCTCCTCCATGGATGGAGATGAAGATTGCTGGCTGCAAACAACCCCTGCAACTGATCATGGGGCTTGACTTCTCTCCCTTTGCTGGTCATATTGCCATCCTCCACTCGAGCAATGGTGGACTGAATGAAGAGATGGAAATCTAGTATTTCTCTCTCCTCTCTCTCTCCCCTAAAGGGTTGTTCTTGTGTGCAAGAGGAAATGAAGAACGGAGAAGGAAAGATTGACCGGTTGGGACTGGATTGCTTCTGGGTCGATGAAGACATGAAGATTGCTGATTGTGAAGATGCTAGACATTGAATGTAGGCTGACCTGCAGTCCCGCACCATAACCGAGATTCCGAAACACGAAACCTAAGCGGTAATTCAATTTTTAATGAAGGAAAAATGAGTTTTTATGCTATTTGATTGATGAAACATTGTTCCCATGGGCTGATTATGCATTATGATATTTTTTTACATGATTTTCAACAGTTTATAATCTGAAAATCAGAAAATCATAAGTGATATGGCTGAAATTAATGTTATAAAACTCGAAAAACATGCGTTTAAGGGGTAAAAAGGGGTTTTTTGCAAATTAAATGGGAAATATGAGACATAACACCTACAAAACATGAAATTTTGCTGTCAAGGAACCTAAGGGCCACAGCCCACAATCAATCTTAATTTTTAGTCATTTTTTATTGAAGAAAATAGAGGAAAAATACCAAAAAATGGTGAAAAATGAGTTTTAAATAGGAGAAAATTAGGAAACGGTAAAAGAAAAATTCCAGAAAATTACATGTGTGTTTGTGCAGCGTATAATGAAGATAAAGCACAAGGTTGGCCTCGGTTTACCCTCGTTTCTATGTTTCGTTCATGTTTATTGCTTTCTTTGTAAGGAAATACACATAAAACGACCCTATCACCTATCAATGAATGAAAAACATTAAACGACAGGGTGAGAGGGGAGGTTGAGCGTTAAAATATAAACTAAAATTGGGTTTATGTGTTGTATCATGCCTATAGGATGTTGTTTTAAAATAAAGGGAAAGGCAGCATGAGCATAAGGCTCGGTGTCTTTCCTCTTTGCATTACATAAACGTTAGCATGGAAATCATGAAAAAATTGGTTTCGCACAATGCACAATGCTGATTTTGTTCTGTTTGTGCACTAAACCGTTCACATTATTCACTATGCATAGTTCATGGTATCAATGAAAAAGCTCCTCGACTGCATAGCACTTCTTTTCTTAGGAATTTGACCCACGATTGAGAGCGTAAGGTTATCCTTGGCTGTAGGATAGAGGGCTGGTTTCCTAAGGGACTGTTTAGTAAGGACACATGGTATATCTCCTAGATAACTTTTTGAAATGAAGAGTGGAGTTTGTTCGTCTGTTTTATATGTTGAGCAGCGTATCAAGGGGCCAATCCCTACGATGTAGGAGAGCTGTAGTGGGGCTGCGGTGTTTCTACCGAGAGGTTGCCTCCATGTATGTGATTATCGTGGTATTTAGTGCGAATGTGTATGGGTTCCCCCTCTGTGGAGTTTATAGAAAGGGGAACGTTGGACTACAAAACAATAAAACTATAAACACATAGATTAGGCTTTAGGGCAGTTTGTCCTTAAGCAGTAGATAGACGCTCCTGGTCCGTGAGGCCGTGAGGGTGTGTTTGTCTATCATGAGCATGAGGTCCGGCTAGTACCATAGCCAGTGCCAGCCCATTTGAGGTTGCATCAGTGGTGCGTCTGTCGGGAGCTGCCAATAAGTGGTGGTTCTCGAATCTAGGGTTTTTAGGGACCAAAAAGTTGGTTTATGTCCTTTGACAAGGACCGTCAAGCCGAAATAAAAAAAGTAGAATGTGCTGAGAGGGCTAGACGGCGGTTAGAGATTGTAAGTCATTATTCTCCTCAAAGGAGTAGCCCGATACGCATAAGAGGCAGTGGTCTTAGTGACCCAACTGCTGCACATAGTCCTTTAGGTGCACGAGGAAGCACAAGTTCTTCTTCTCTCACTTTAAGTTCTTCCTCTCTTCCACCAAGTCAACCCACTTTAAGTGGGGGTATGATTCCATCAATTCAAGCTCCTATTGTGAATCTGATTATCGTCATGGCACAACCCATTGCAATTCCTGTAGGGACGCCCGGATCTGCCAGCTTTAGGAGTTCCTTTGCCCATTTTTAATGGGTTAGCCGAAGAAGATGCGGAGTTTCACATTTGTGAATTCCAAAGATTAATGTTTAATTACCGCATCCAAGATGAGGGTCATCTTATGATGTTCTTTAACATGACATTAAAAGGAAGGGCTGCGGTATGGTATCATAGCATAGAGACTGGAACCATAACCACAATCGACCAATTTTATGCAGCTTTCTAAGGAGAATATGCCCCTGAAAGAGGTGGCCAATACTGGTTGCGTGTTTTGAATGTAATGCGCCAAGATCCCCATGAGAATGTGAAAGCCTATGCCAAGAAGCTTAAGGAAGTGTTTCGTAAGTTACAAACTTACATTCCTATTCCGCCGGCTGCCCAATTGCAATACTTCTTGCATGGATTGGATTTCAATATTCAGGTACAATTGAGTAGTGTGGCTTTGGCTGATATAGACACCGCCATTGCGCAGGAAGGAGTCGAAGCACGATTACAAACCGCCTACTCCTCTTGAATAAACCTTAATGCAGGTTTAGTACCTGGAGGCAATTTACCATTGACAAATGGAAGTCAAGGGATGCCTATGAATAATCCCAATGGGAGAGGAAGCATGGTTCAAAATGTACCTTTGATGCCGGCTCCTCCCAATGTGACTATGCCTATGGCTAGTCAGTTAGCTCCACCAAATGTTGGAGGCCAAGTTTCGAACCCTAATGTTGTTCTGGTGAGTCAACAACCAATGCCCAATCAAATTGTTAGGCCAATGGAACGACGGATAGACGATTGAGGCTATGAGTCGAGTGCATCTAATGTCCTTGGAGAAGTTAAGGATATGATGAAGCATTACATCGACATCATTTCTGAACAATATCGGCAAATAGCTGTTGACGTCAATTTCTTGAAGAAGCACTAGAATCTGATAGGGAGTCGACGCCCTGAAGAGGGTGGACCCTCAAGATTCAGCTGTAAGTGGTGTGCCGGACAACATTTCCCTAGAAAGTGTCCAAATGTTAAATGTGATGTCGAAAGTCGGGCCATTTAGCCGCTACGTGTTGGAGTAAGATTAGTTCCCTCCAACAAGGGAGTAAATAGCCAGGTCTAGTTAATCATAGAGCGCAAGGTAATAACCTTTAGCAAAATGATGGACCAAGACAAATATTGCAAAGGGGAAAGACCACTATAGAGGAGTTTCCACAAAGCAATGGAGTCAGCCTTATTGAGGCTGTACGCGTCAATGACGCTGAAACCTCTAACCTACGAGCCGTACAAGAGGCCAAAAGGCTAAAGAGAGTGATAAAGATAATGCAAAACCAGTTGAGGGAAACCCTAACCAAGGGGATAAGGGGACGCAAGTCCAAAATCCTGGCGTGGAAGGTGGACCTCTAAGGCCTGTTGACAAAAAAGTCGATCCTAAGAAGGATGAGGAAGTGCCAAGAAAGAAGACAAGAGCCAAAAAAGAAGCACCAAAGCCGGTCCCGAGACCAAAAGAAACAATGATGTGGTGAGAAAAGAGAGTGTTGGCTACTTATCATGATTTTGATTTAGCAAGTTCACTTTGCAAAGTCAAACCAGATGTAAACCTCTTACAATTGATTAGATTATCTCCAGGAGTATGCAAGGAATTCAAGAAGATCATGCGTATTGGGTATATTGTAGAACCTTTGGGCATAGCACGAGTAGGGGAAGATTGGTTTGATCATGCTGAAAAGAATTGCCCTAGGGTTCCAACATACATGGATCGAATATTAGTGGAACATGCTATTGTAGACACTGGGTCCTCCGTCAATATCATGAGTTCAAAGTTGATGGAGAGGTTGGGTCTAGATATCCAAAAAGACAGCTCCACCCTTCTTAGAATGGCTGATGATAGTCTATGACAACCAAAAGGTTGCATTACTAGAGTCCATGTTATTGTGGCAAGTATAGAATCCTTCTTGGACTTTGGGGTGATAAGTTTTGCAGGACATCCTAGCTATCGAGACAAGATTTGCAGGACGTCCTAGCTATCGAGTCTTGCTAAGGTAGGCCTTGGATCTTACAAACAGACTGTCAAGTTGATATACTCGCCGGTCGAGTGATTCTAGGTAGAGGTGCTAATCGAGTAATAGTTGATGCTTACCTTGAGTGTCCTCACAGTGAGAGAGCTCCTTTATCCTCTACTAAATTAGAAACAACAGATGATCCATCTGGTACTGAGACATCATCTAGTAATGAATCTAGAGAGGGGTACACTACAGAGGATATTTATCAGATAACTCTAAATGAGCCAATAGAGTAGCAATATAGGATAAGAGATACATATGTGATTGAGTTGGACCTTGGCACGCCGAATGATTTGCGACCAATTAAATTAGGTTCCATGCTCAGTTCAGCAAAAAGGGAGGACTATGTGTCCTTGATTCAAGAATTACACGACATCTTTGCTTGGAGTTATGATGAGCTGAGAGGCATTCCTCCCAGCCTGGTTGTTCATACTATTCCTGTAAAAGAAGGCAGTTGTCCTATGCGTCAGAAAGTAAGACGTATGCCTTTTGAATTGAGGGACGGGCTATTTGAGGAGTTACAGAAGTTAAGGAAAGCTGGTTTAATATTCCCTGTACAACACACAGAATGGTGTTCACTAGTTGTCATCAGGAAGAAGAAAAACAACCAGATCCGACTATGTGTAGATTTTAGAGAGTTGAATAAGCAGACGATTAAGGACTACTACTCGTTGCCATTCATTGACCAGATTTTGGATCAATTAGCGGGTAGGAAAATATATTCGTTTATGGATTGCTTTGCAAGATATAACCAGATGGCAATGGCAAAAGAGGACAAGTTGAAAACAACTTTTATTACTATCTTTGGTACTTTTGCGTACCATGTGATGGCCTTTGGATTGTGCAATGCACCTGGATCATGGCAACGAACAGCAGACAAGACCTTTGGTGACATCTCCCCAGATGAGTTGAAAGTATTTATCGATGACCTGGGGGCAGCCACTGTAAGGGAAGGATGTTGATTGTTTTAAGAAAGTGCTTTGAGCAATGCAGACAATTTTGTATCGCTCTTAACCCACAGAAGTGTTGAGATATCGAGCTCCACTCGTGATACGCCAGGGTGACCGTTGTGTATTTATGTCACCGACTTGTCAGTTGCAGACGCGGTTGGTACACTGCCCATGAATAATAGCTACATGACAGCTATCCTTATCTACTCTAGTTCGTGGCTCAGTTAGTATGCCACCTTAGTTAGTTGAGTTTGGTTTGAGACCCATATATAGGGTTCTTCTATTTCTTTGTAGAGAGTTCTTTTGGCTTCAACAACTAAGAAGAGGAAAACTGTTTTCAGCCTCCACCTCTGTGTGTATTCCCCCATTGTGCAAGCAAGAAAGCTACAAGTGAGACTCCTTCCTTCTCTCCCAAAATCTTGACATGGTATCAGAGCCTTGTTAGTGGTAAGGAGCTCAAGGAAGCAAGCCAAGCTCGCGGTGTTCTAGTAAGAGGAGCAGTGTTGCTTTCATTTTCTGTTTTGGGAGCAGATCTCTACAGGTAGCACAGCCAGAAAGTGCAGGAGTGCATTGTCTCAGGTTGAGACGCCCTTCGAGGTGAAGCAAGAGGGCAGTATATGCTGCGGGAGAGGCCTTTAGCCCTTGGCGACCATGTCTTTTTGATTTGAGGCCATTTCGGGGCCTGTTTTGGAGGCGGAAGTTTTCTGCATGCACTCAAGAAAAGGCCCAGTTTTATGCTGTGCAGCCACTGTTCTACAGGTCGGTGAAAAGTTACTGTAGAAATTGCATCATATGCTTGTGTGCAGAGACATTGGGAGTTACAGAATCATCCCTGTTGCTTGTTGATGCAAAATCGTCACTAGGAGGTGACTGTGTGGTCAAATACCACTTTTGTCAGTTTTGCAGATTTGCCTTTGTGAGGCTGAAGCTGTGTTCTTTGCAGTGACAGAATTTTTTGCAGTGTTTTGTAATGGCATCTGATTCTCTCTCACAGATTGTCACTGAAAAGCTTGACAAGAACAACTTCCAAGCATGGAAGTTTAGAATGACGAATTTCCTTATGGGAAAAGGATATTGGGAATTTGTTGCAGGAAATGAAGAAGAACCAGTTCTTCCTGATGTTCCCAATCAATAGCAAATGCAAGCATTTAAAGTATGGCATGAGAGAGCCAGGAAAGTTATGTACTGGCTGTCTATCAGCATTTCAGACTCTATGATTGTGCATATTCAAGATGCAAGTACGCCAAAGGAGGCATGGGATACTTTGTCAAAAATGTATAGCACAAATACGCAAGCCAAGGAAATGCAGCTCAAGCAAGAGTTGCACAATGTGCAAAGAGAAAGTATGAGCATCAATGACTACCACATGAAGGTGAAGAAGATTGCAGATGCACTTGCTTCCATTGGGTCGCCAGTGGAAGATGATGATTTAGTCTCAGTGACCTTGAATGGTCTAGGAAAGGATTATGCACAGTTCCGAACATCCATTTCCGTCCGTGAAAGATTTCCTGATTTTGAGGAGTTGATTGCTCTTCTAATTTCTGAGGAGTAGAGAAATGGTGGTGCATCTTCTTCAGGAGGAACTTCAAAAGAAGCTATCTTCTACTCAAATGCTGGAAGAGGTAGAGGCAGAGGTAGAGGAGGCCGATATGGAGGCCGTGGTAGAAATCAGAATATGCAACAAACTCAAGAAAACCAGTCCTATGGAGGAGGACGTGGTAACTCTAGAGGCAGGGGGAGCCAAAGAGGCCAAAATACAAACAGTAATGTTGAATGCTACTACTATGGTAAAATGGGTCATATGGCTAAAGACTGTTATAAAAAGCAGAATGACATCATGAATGGAAAACTGCAACAAGGGAATTATGCATCTTCTAGTAGACAGGGTGATGACAGAAATGAGCATTTGTTTATGGTGCAGCACATGAACAATTCTGTGACAAGTGCAGAAGAAAGCAATGATGTATGGTATGTTGACTCAGGTGCATCAAACCACATGATAGGTCATGCAGAATGGATGGAGGATGCAAGGAAAATGGAAAAACCAGGATTTGCGGAGACTGGTGATGATACTGCACATCCTATTGTGTAGATTGGAAAAATTCCTTTGTCTATGCAGGATGGGAAAAAGAAATACATGTCCCGAATATCACCAAGAATCTGGTTTCTGTTGGTCAAATGGTTGAGCAGGGCTTGCAGGTCAGATTTAATCCTCATGGATGCTTTGTTGAGGATATGAAAAATAAAGGTCGCTTGATAGCAAAAGGAAAGAAGAAGGGTAGAATGTTTACGTTGGATTCAGACATGCCTGAATTGAGTGCAGCAATGTTTGCACATGGGACCGGTGTAGTTGCAAATATTGATATCTGGCATAAACGCATTGGTCATGTTAATATACAACGACTTAAATCAATGCAGGCCCAAAATATTATTGTAGGATTGCCCAAATTCAAGGTTGCAGAAATGCATAAGGTATGTGAAGCCTGTCAGTTTGGAAAACAGGCAAGGAAACCATTTCCTAGACATGTTCAAGAGAGTGAGAAGCCATTGGAATTAATCCATTCTGATGTGTGGACTACTAAAGCTGCATCTCTTGGAGGCTGTCATTATTTTGTCACTTTTATTGATAACTATAGCATAAAAGTTTGGGTGGATTTTATGAAAAAGAAAAGTGAAGTTTTTGGGTATTTCAAAACTCTTAAAGCTATGGTTGAAAAAGAAACAGGCATGCAGATAAAATGCCTAAGGTCAGATGGAGGGGGAGAGTACCTCTCAAATGAGTTTGCAAGGTTCCTGCAGGAGCATGGCATAAAGCAGCAATATTCATGCAGTCATACCCCACAACAAAATGGAATTGTAGAAATGAAAAACAGGCATATTGGAGAGGTATCTCGTGCCATGCTCAATGAAAAAGACTTGCCAGATTTTTATTGGGATGAAGTAGTTGCTACAGCAATCTACATAATGAACAGTCACTGCAGCAATACATGGAATGACTCCAAAGGAGAGGTATACTGGTAGGAAACCAGATATTTCTCATTTGAAAATTTTTGGTTGCATTGCCTATGTACATGTGCCAGATGAGTTGAGATCCAAGTTGGATCCAAAAGCTGAGAAGTGCATCTTTATTGGTTACTCTCTGCAGCAAAAAGGGTATATATGGTATAACCCTTCTACTCGTAAGTTTACAGTGAGCAAAGATGTTGTTTTTGATGAGATGAGTAGCTGGTATAAACCAGTAAATGTGATTGATGATGTAGATGCACAAAATGGTAATGCTGCACAGAATTCACAGCAGCAGTCACAAAATATTAGTGGACCTGGAGCGTCCTCTAGCAGTGATTTACATTCTTCGCCATGGACAGGCAAATTGAGATCAAGAGAATCTTCTCAAAGCAAAGCAGATAGTGGTATGCAGGTATCACGAAAAGGAAAAGAGAAGGTTGATCAGCCCATGTTTGATGTGAATGCAGGTCACTCTTATGTGGATGGTGCATCCAGTGGCTCAGAACAGAGCATTGATGATGAGTTGGGTATTCCTTCTATTGTTACACCTGGAGTAAGAAAGACCAAGGATGTTTTGAGAGCACCTGGGAGTGAACCTACTTTGCGCAGGTCTACGAGAGCTAGGTATCCTGTGGATAGGTTGAAATATGATGGATTTACAGCCATTCACTATGCATATATAGTCAAAGTGATATAGGAACAAGAACCCACTTCTTTTGAGCAAGCCATGGGAAAAGAAAAATGGGAGAAAGCCATGGATGAAGAAATGGATGCCTTGGAAGAAAATGCTACATGGGAATTGGTACCTTTGCCTAAAGGTAAAAATGCAATTGGCTGTAAGTGGGTTTATAAGGTGAAGCACAATGCAGATGGTTCTGTGAACAGATACAAGGCAAGATTAGTAGTCAAGGGGTATGCGCAAACATATGGCATTGACTATGAAGAAACATTCAGTCCGGTTGCAAGGATGGAAACCGTAAGAGCAGTCATTGCTATGGCTGCATCAAAGGGATGGTCTTTACATCAGATGGATGTAAAGAATGCCTTCTTGCATGGTGATTTGCAAGAAGAGGTCTATATGGAGCAGCCACCAGGTTATGTGCATGCTGTTCATCCTGAGTTTGTTTGCAGGTTGAAGAAAGCCTTGTATGGCTTGAAGCAAGCACCTAGAGCATGGTCTGACAAGATAGGACAGTATCTTGTCACTATTGGCTTTCAGATTTCCAAGGAAGATTTCTCACTTTATGTGAGAAAAACAGAGAAAGGTATTATGCTACTTGTCATTTATGTTGATGATTTGATTATGACAGGTGACAGTGATGAAGATATTCTTCATGTGAAAATGCTATTGAAGCAGAAGTTTGAGATGAAGGATTTGGGAGAGCTGCGTTATTTCTTGGGCATTGAGGTGATTAGATCACCAAGTGGGATACAGCTCTTGCAGAGGCAGTATGGATTGGACATGCTGTCCAAATATGGGATGACAGGCTATAAGCCTATTTCAGTTCCTTTGGAGCAGAATGTGAAGCTGAGCACAGATGCAGGTGAGCTTCTAGAAGACCCTACTATGTACAGACGCATAGTAGGAAGTTTGATTTATATGACTATTACCAGGCCTGATTTGAGCTATGTTGTTGGATTGGTAAGTCAGTTTATGCAGGCTCCAAGGAAACCACATTTGGATGCGGCTAGACGCATACTCAGGTATGTGAAGTCCACATTGCAGTATGGACTATTTTATGAGATTGGGGTTCAGATACAGTTGCATGGATACACTGATGCTGATTGGGCTGGTAGTATTTCTGATAGACGATCTACCAGTGGATATGTGTTTTCTTTTGGGAGTGTTGCAGTCACTTGGAGCAGCAAGAAACAGCCTACAGTTGCCTTGTCGAGCACAGAGGCTGAGTACAGGGGTGCAGCAATGGCTGCATGTGAGGTAGCTTGGTTGCATAAGCTACTTTATGATATGCATCAGTCTACAGATGGGCCAGTTGTCATTTATTGTGACAACATGAGTAGTATACACTTGGCAAATAACCCAGTCTATCATGCTAGAACAAAGCACATTGAGGTGCATTATCACTATGTGCGAGAGAGGGTTTTACTAGGTCTTATTGATCTAGTTTATGTCAGCACAGAGGATCAGGTAGCTGACATATTCACGAAGGCATTGGGCGCAAAGAAGCTGCGCAAGTTCAGAGACCTGCTTGGTGTGCAGGAATTGGGATTGAGCTCGAGGGGGAGTGTTGAGATATCGAGCTCCACTCGTGATACGCCAGGGTGACCGTTGTGTATTTATGTCACCGACTTATCAGTTGCAGACGCGGTTGGTACACCGCCCATGAATAATAGCTACATGACAGCTATCCTTATCTACTCTAGTTCGTGGCTCAGTTAGTATGCCACCTTAGTTAGTTGAGTTTGGTTTGAGACCCATATATAGGGTTCTTCTATTTCTTTGTATGAGAGTTCTTTTGGCTTACACAACTAAGAAGAGGAAAATTGTTTTCAGCCTCCACCTCTGTGTGTATTCCCCCATTGTGCAAGCAAGAAAGCTATAAGTGAGACTCCTTCCTTCTCTCCCAAAATCTTGATAAGAAGTGTGTCTTTGGAGTGCCTTATGGGCTATTGCTAGGCCATGTGGTCAGCTCAATAGGGATCGCAACTGGCCCTGAGAAGATCAAGGTTATAGTCGCTATGAGTCCACCACACACTCTGAAAGAGGTACATAGCTTTCTGTCATCGATAGGGTACTATCGAAGGTTTATAAATGCCTTGGCAAAAAGGACGTTGCCACTAACAAACTTATTATCCTTTAGTTGTCTATTTGTATGGAGCGACCCTTGTAAGGTAGATTTCGAGGATGTGAAACAGGAGCTGGTAAAAGCACCAGTTTTAAAAGCATCTAAAAGAGGTGAGGTATTTTACATATTTTTAGTAGCCACCATGCATAGTATCAACTGCTGTTTAGCCCAAATCTGGGAGGAGAAGTGGTATCATCCGATAGCTTTTGCTAGTCAAAAATTGGGCATATAAGAAATTAACTACACCTACATGGAGAAGTTGTGCCTTGCGATAGTCTTTGTGACTAAAAAATTCAGGCACTGCATCCTCTATGAGAAGGTAGTTTTCTATACAAAGGCAAAAGGGCTTAGATTGCTTATGAACAAGCTGCAACCGCCTGATTGTCTAGCAAAGTGGTTGATCACTTTCCAGGAGTTCGATTATGAGATTAAGAGTAAGCCACCGAGGTTGTAGGGGATTGTGGAATGCCTTGTGGATTTTGGGGAGCCGAAAGAGGCTTTGGCTGAAGGAAGTGATATTGAAGAAATGTTTAAAATTGATACAGCTTCTATCCATCTTGGTATGCTGCTATCACGCATTATCTATCAACGGGAGAGACTTGAGCTGGTTTATCAAAATCAGAAAAGAGAAAAATCAAACAACAGGCTTTGAAGTTTTCCTTGATTGCAGGAACACTATATCAGCAGGGTGTTAATGATATCTATCGCCAATGTGTGATGCCTGACAAGGTTCCTTTCATCTTGGAAGAGTGTCATGACTCTGTATGTGGAGGGCACTTCGTTGGACGGTTGACGGCACATAAAGCTTTAAGAGCTGGATATTGGTGGCCATCCATCTTCCAAGATTCCTTTGAGTATGTTAAGAGATGTGATACCTGTCAAAGACATGACAGCAGAGAGAATAGGAAACACCCACTTATGCCTATCATGGCTATCCTTCCATTTGAGAAGTGGGGTATTGATTTTGTGGGTCATGTCACCCCGTCGTCTATTACCCAGAAGAGATACATTACAGTAGCAACTGATTATTTTACAAAATGGTCAGAAGCGCGGGCGACGAGTTAGGACAATGCAAAAGAGACTGCAAGTTTTCTTTTAGAGCAGATTATCTGCCGTTTTGATCCACCAAAGGAACTAGTGTCGGACCGTGGAATCCATTTTTTGAATAAAGTGATCAAAAGCTTGACTGAAGCTTGGCAAATCAAGCACAATAAAACAACCCCTTATAATCCGTAAGCAAACGGGCAAGTTGAGAGTACTAATAAGCAGCTTGTAGCTATCTTGTCTAAAATAGTCTCTGAGAAGAAACGAGACTGGGACATGAAGTTGTATGTGGCAGTATGGGCGTACAATACAACGTTTAAGTGAGCTACCGGCCATACTCCATTTAAATTAGTTTATGGGAAAGAGTGTGTGTTACCCCTTGAAATCAAGTTGCTAACCATACAGTTTGCAATTAACCACTCTTTGGGAGATGACAATGCACTCTTTGAACGTTTCACAACCACAGCCCACCTGGATGAGCTGAAATTGCAGAGCTTATTACACCAGGAGGTAGCTAAATGTCGGATGAAGTAGTTGCATGACCTTAAAGCAAATAAGTACACCTTTAAAAAAGGGCAATTAGTTTTGTATTATGATGCGCGTAGGGAGCTGTTTCCAGGAAAGCTGGAACCTAGATGGGATGGCCCCTACAAGATTGTCGAAATAGGGAAAAACAGATCTACGGCTCTCCTAGCTGATCTGTAGGGAGTAGAATTTAAAAATAAGGTTAATCTTAATAAGATTAAACCTTATTATTTCTAAGTATGCTAATACGGAAAATGCATTACAGGTCCATGCTGGGGCTGATTTGAGACCTACAAAAGAGCATAAAGATGGTTGATGGGGTGGTTGATTCCTTATTTGGAGCACCCATATTTGGAGCAGAGATACCATCAGGGGAAACTTATCTGGTGGAGCAAAGGATACAAAGTGATTGAGCAAGAAGACAAAACCTTTGTGTGGGAGATCAAAGTTTTCTGCCATCACTGCTTACAAATGTTGATAAGTATCCCTGTTGAGTTTAATGAAGAAGGTGGGATGGAGCCATCAGTTCATCCTCTAAACATGTTAAATTTTAACTATCATAATTACCAATAGAGGAGTTTGTGATGGCAGGCTGTGTAAACCCATTGTGGACGTACACATTATATTTTGACAGAACGTCCAAGGGACCTAATAAAAAAGGGAGTGTTGGAGTAGTAATTTGAGATCCCCGACGTAGAGTTATGATGAAGTTAGCTGCTTATCTCGGGGTAGGATTTACTAAAAATATGGTGGAGTATAAAGCCTTGATTATGGGACTGCATATTTCCAAGCAAGGTGGTATTCGACAGTTGTTAGTAAAAGGGGATTCCCAGTTGATCTTGAATCAGCTAGATGGGACATACACAGTGCGGAATCCCATCCTTTGTATGTATCATCAAGCTACCATGACCCTACTTGAGGAATTTGAGCGAGTGTCTCTTCAGCTAATTCCACGTTACTGGAATCAGTTTGCAGATTCACTGGCAAATCTTGCTTCTTATGAAGAAGACCTTTTCTTCAACTGTGGTCCTAGTTTGGATATTGCTATCAATAATGAGACAGGACTCGGTCGCTTGTGGGGAATGTTATCAGAGCATGCAATATATGCCAAGCGATGGTTGATATGGGTGATGCAAAGAGTAGCTGAGACCCATCTACCATTGTTATCCTGGACCCATAGGTTGATTAGACAACATGTTATTCGTACGCCTCTCGCTATATATGCAGGAGGGATGGGTCATAATCTTATGCATTTAGTTTAGGGTTGTGAGTTCTATTTTTCCTCCTTGGAAGGAGCATATTATTGTATATCTATACTATTGCAAGGAGGGATGTGTAGGTGCTATTTTGTTTGATTTTGTTAGGCCAAGAGGGCCAGTTTTGCGAGGTTTTAAATACTTTATTTCATTAGGCCAAGAGGGCCAGTCATTTGTTTAGTACAAGTGCGGTTAATGGTTTCTTGTTGTAGTCTTGTGCTAGATAGGTTTAAAGAAGAGCTTGGAAGGAGCCTTTGTTGTGTGGGAGCTTCTTGTGGCCCTATCCAGGTGATATCTCTCCTTTACGAGTACTGTGTTTTTATGCTATATGTGTCTGTGTATTTGTAGGGGATTTTCTTTTCTTATTGGGGACCGGCGATCAAGGCATGAAGTCCTAGGTTTAGGTTAGGTTTGTCTGAGGGAGGTCTGAGTAGTTGTTGCCTCCTATAAAGACATTGCCAGGCATCGAAAGACCTATTTTAGAAGGAATTCTAGTGACCTTGTTCTGCTAGCCTACTAGGCAGCCGTTCTAGGAGTTCTTGTAGTTGTGAGGCAGTTAGATAAGCCTGCTGGAAGGAAAAATGATGATGATAGAGAGAAAAGAAACACTGAATATCTGAAAGGATAATAAATATATACAAAGGTGTGTAAAAAGGGGTTCTAACCCCTATCAAAATAGAAAAGGAAAGAAAGAAAAAATTATAAGTAGTTGATCATCGCCTTGTGGAGGCCTGGTAGGTTCCTGGGGACGAGTCAGTCCCCCGGCCAGTCCCGGGGCCGATGCCTTGTCTTCCTAGGGGTGGCATCTTGCTGGAAAATAAGAAAGTAAGGAAGGTTGGAGCGAAAATAAAAGTGAGCGTTAGAAAATGATTAAGTGTCACCTTGCGAGGGCTTAGTAGGTTCTTGGATACCGAGACAGGACTTGAGGCCAATGCCCTATTCTCCTTGGGTCACTACACTAAGGCTCCCTCCTTTTTACATGCCCGAGTATGAAATATAAAAACCTAAACGAAGAAATGTGCTAATTGGAAATACTTCTTGATTAGGCTATAGGAGTCCTCGCCTAGTAGGAGCTCCTGGTTGGGTTATCCTTAGTTAGGTAGGTAGTTCAGACCACCACTTAGGGCGACCTCTTTGATAGTTTTTTTTAGTTTGACCGTGTTGGAGCAGTCGATTAGAGACTAGCTTTGGACCTTCTATCAGATTATGCTAAGCGTACTCCTTGTGGATGTCATGTCTTGGTTTTGTTAGGGGGTAGGGTGAACATTGTGCTGTGTTTTAGTATGTATTTATTTTGTATCAGCTTGATGCTTCATTTGGTTGTCTTGTGCAGATCTATTGTGGGATTCGATGCACTGAGTCGCCCTATCCCATGGTTGCCAATGAGAGCCGAGTTTTGAGCCCAGGATATGCCTAAAATTTGCCAAAAATTTTGAAATTTAGGGAAAAAATATTCAATATCGAAGGCGACGGCTCCAGCTAGGACAATTTTAAGCACCAAGTGAAAGTCGACTCTTAAAAGGCACCCGAGCAACACTTGTGGATTTTTGATAATTTTTCAGACTGCTATGCGGGTTGTCAAGAGTTGCCAGTCAATGCGGGATATCAAGCCGGATGCCCAAGATTTTTCAGAGCTCGATTTGGATGCCGGACGAGGAAGGAGCCAACAAACGGTCAAGATGCGAAGAGGTGGACACTTGAGAGGTCAAAATTGGGCATGCCTTTTGGAGTTTGGACATTTTATGCCACATGAAACTTTTCATGCAATCATGGAGAGAGAAGGAAGATGAAAAACGTGGAGAAGGAGCCATCAGGATGCGCCCGATTTTTTCACTCCTCCATGGATGGAGATGAAGATTGCTGGCTACAAACAACACCTGCAACTGATCATGGGGCTTGACTTCTCTCCCTTTGCTGGTCATATCACCGTCCTCCGCTCGAGCAATGGTGGACTGAATGAAGAGATGGAAATCTAGTATTTCTCTCTCCTCTCTCTCTCTCCCCTAAAGGGCTGTTCTTGTGTGCAAGAGGAAATGAAGAACAGAGAAAGAAAGATTGTTCGGTTGGGACCGGATTGCTTCTGAGTCAATGAAGACATGAAGATTGCTGATTGTGAAGATGCTGGACATTGAATGTGGGCTGACCAGTAGTCCCGCACCAAAACCGAGATTCTGAAACACGAAACCTTAGCGGCAATTCAATTTTTATGAAGGAAAAATGAGTTTTTATGCTATTTGATTAATGAAACATTGTTCCCATGGGGTGATTATGCATTATGATGTTGTTTTCAATGAGTTTCAACAGTTTATAATCTGAAAATCAGAAAATCATAAGTGATATGGCTGAAATTAATGTTATAAAACTCGAAAAATATGCGTTTAAGGGGTAAAATGGGGTTTTTTGCAAAATAAATGGGAAATATGAGACATAACACCTACAAAACATGAAATTTTGCTGTCAACGAACCTAAGGGCCACAGCCCACAATCAATCTTTATTTTTAGTCATTTCTTATTGAAGAAAATAGAGGAAAATTACCAAAAAATGGTGAAAAATGAGTTTTAAATGGGAGAAAATTAGGAAACGGTAAAAGAAAAATTCCAAAAAATTACATGTGTGTTTGTACAACGTATAATGAAGGTAAAGCACGAGGTTGGCCTTGGTTTACCCTCGTTTCTATGTTTTCGTTCATGTTTATTGCTTTCTTTGTAAGGAAATACACATAAAACAACCCTTTCACCTATCAACGAATGCAAAACATTAAACGACAGGGTGAGAGGGGAGGTTGAGCGCTAAAATATAAACTAAAATTGGGTTTATGTATTGTGTCATGCCTATAGGACGTTGTTTTAAAATAAAGGGAAAGGCAGCATGAGCATAAGGCTCGGTGTCTTTCCTCTTTGCATTACATAAACATTAGCATGGAAATCATGAAAAGATTGGTTTCGCACGATGCACAATGCTGATTTCCTTCTGTTTATGCACTAAACCGTTCACATTATTCACTATGCATAGTTCATGGTATTAATGGAAAAGCTCCTCAACTGCATAGCACTTGTTTTCTTAGGAATTTGACCCACGATTGAGAGCGTAAGGTTATCCCTAGCCGTAGGATAGAGGGCTGGTTTCCTAAGGGACTGTTTAGTAAGGACACATGGTATATCTCCTGGATAACTTTTCGAAATGAAGAGTGGATTTTGTTCGTCTATTTTATATGTTGAGCAGCGTATCAAGGGGCCAATCCCTACGATGTAGGAGAGCTGCAGTGGGGCCGCGGTGTTTCTACCGAGAGATTGCCTCCATGTATGTGATTATCGTGGTATTCAGTGCCAATGTGTATGGGTTCTCCCTCTGTGGATTTTATAGAAAGGGAAACGTTGGACTACAAAACGATAAAACTATAAACACATAGATTAGGCTTTAGGGTAGTTTGTCCTTTAGTAGTAGATAGATGCTCCTGGTCTGCAAGGCCGTGAGGGTGTGTTTGTCAGTCATGAGCATGAGGTCTTGCTAGCGCCATAGCCAGTGCCGGCCCATTTGAGGTCCCATCACCTTGGCTTGGTTTAAGTGACAGGAGAGAGAAAATGAAGGAAAATGAGCTTAAAGGTAAGTGGCTATGGCTGTCCTGTCAAAACAGGGACCAGCACAAGCAACTCGTAAATGAGCTCCCATGCACTCCACAGGTTGAATCTGCTCAAACCCTTTGAGCTGGAGGACCTTCACTAATGGATCTAACTCCCCCTAAGAGGGTTTGTACTCATTGTGCTTGAGTTGAGATATCTAAGCCTTCAAAGTGGTCGTTGTCAAAACTGCACCCAGATTTGGGAAGATGCAAATGCCGAGCATAGTGTGCATCAATATCCTTGATTTTTGTGCCAAGAAGTTGTTCTTTACCTAAAGAACAACTCTCAAGAAGAAATATTGAAGAGATATGGCCTAGTTGATGAGATATGGCTGCTCCAACAAAGGTAGGTCGGTGCTGTCCACAGACATAGTTATGGCAGCAACTCTGAAAAGAGGCAATGCTAAAGCTATAGTTGCCCAATCTCAATGATTGAGGTACCAAGAAGGATCTTTGGAAGAAGAGAAACACTTCTCTAGAAGGAAGTTCAAAGAGATTTGGCCTATGGAGAGAGATATGAAAGCTTCAAACTAATAGGGTGCTGCTGTCTATGGTTGCCATGGAAGCTTCATTGAAGGTAGGAATGCAAATGAAGTTGGAGATAGGGTCCACTACTCAAATTGATCTGAGAAGAGATGGAAAGGAGCTGAGAGGAGTGAAAGGAGAGTTGGGCCATGCTCAACTAAGCTCTCATACCATGTAAAATACGTGGGATCTAGAGCATGGCAGATGCGGAAGCTATGGAGGTTGGAAGAGGAAAAAGAAACTCATGAAGACATTGACCTTGACTAGGACAAATTGTTACACAAGTGAATTAGGTTCCAAGATTGAGACTTGGACTCATAAACACAAACTTGTGTATTGACAATGACATGACACTTTACTGGAAAGAAAAGAGTACTATCATTGCATTAGAAAAAGAGTGCAAGTACAATGCTTTAAAGGAATTGAGTGGTGGTACTTTCTCCTACTGTGCATATGGGATTCTGATCCTGAGCCCTCACTGCTTCTCACAAAGGGACTAAAGTAGGTGTGATTGCAAATATCTCAACAAGACGGGTAACCCCTTCCTTATTCCTTGAACTATTCGCATTGCCTTAGCTTGCTGGATCTTTGGTTTACGTGCTTTGCCTTGTATTGTAGCTAGCTCACCCTTAGGATTTTGAAAGGAAAATTGGCCCTTTACACAATGAATGTGAGCATCATTGCGGATTAGCCAATCCATCTCGAGTAGAAATTCATGGACACCTAGATTCATTACTCTGAACCTAACAGTTGTGGGCTGTTTCGGAGTAGGAATTCCACCTTAGTAGTTTGTCTAGTGCAAGTGATTCCTAGCCCATTTGCCAGTTCGACAAGCAAAGTGGGTGCAGCTATAGTGGCTATCCCTAACCTTCTTGCACATATCAATGAGATGAAAGAATGAGTGCTCCCATAGTCAATCAGGGTTTTGAATTCCTTACCTTGGTAGTCCAATGGTGCTTGAATCACTGAAAATTGGCGGTTTGGCCCCTTCTTATGGAGGGCAGCATGAACGGTTTCCCTCTCGATCTCAGCTTCCATGCATGGATCTTCTTTTTCATCTAATCCTTTCATGGTAATATTGGAAGTTTTTGCCCTTCCAAATGCTGCACGATCGCGGCCATGGGTAGCCCTGGCTTGGCCTCCGAATTTCCCTTGACGGTGGCCCCAGCCAAGTTTGGGACATTCCCTTTTGAAATGCTCGAGTTCATTGCAATGAAAACAGCGTAGGCTTTGTTCACTTCTTTGAGTGGGGACAAAGTCATTGATTGCATTTGCTCTTAGCTTCTTCCATTGACCTTGACCCAGTCCTTGCACCCTTTTAATTTGAGCTCTCAACATCCCTAGATTTTGGTCTCTGTAAGCCCAAGGTCTCGACTTTGGCTGGACTTCTTGGGAAATAGGTCCTGCTCTTATCAATGCATCTTGTAGGTCCGAGGGACGCATTGATTCCAACCAAGTGTTTATTGGTGAATTCAATCCATCACAAAATTTTGAGACCTGTTGGGGGATGCTCATTGTCAGGGCGTACTTTAGCAAAGAAACAAATTTTGAGTAGTATGCTTCGAGAGACAGACCCAACTATCTCCACTTTAAAAACTCATTCATTTTCAGAGTTCTATACGCAGGTGGCATATACCTCCCTTTCACTGCTTCCTTTAGTTTTTCCCAAGTTATTGTGCTTTGACTGTTTGGTCTTTACACCATTGGTTCCACCACAGCCTAGCCTCGCCGGTGAGCTTGAGCTTAGCAATCATGGCTCAATTCATAGGTGTTGTTCTCGCTGCACTAAAATATTCTTCCATAGATTCAATCCATATTTTAGCATCGAGTTCAACAGTCTTCCCCTTTCCATCAAATTCTAGTGGCTTAATTTGTTTGAGAAGAAACTTCTTCTCTTGCACTTCTATTGGGCTCAATGTGGTAACAGGGTTGTGGATCTGCGCTTGGGAGTGTATTTGATTACTATTTAAACTTTCTTGTGTTAGGTTTGCATTTACACACCCCTATACAACTTAAGTCAAAGCGCACATATTTTTCCATTTCAACCATTCAAAAGAACATTAAATTCTTATTTGACCCTAGGGAAACATAAGCCTCAAGTACAATTATTAGGGAATGGATACGGTTTGGTTGAGACGCTTTTTTTCCTTTTCAAGAGTTACATTAACGCCAAGTTAATAATTCTCTATTAGATTCAGCTATAGGGACAGAATAGTAGTATGGATTTGCGGAATGGATTCTTAGGAAGCGATAAGTCATGGGATGTTCAAGAAATCCCTATTTTTGATAGCCATGACATTTGTGTTGCCCCATTATTTTAATTTTGTCCGCTGGTAAAATTTTAACCACCTCATCATAGATGTAGCGGTTCCGATCTACTTGTCGGCGTCCGATGTGTAGGGTCGAGTTCACACGAGCCTCATGAAAGATGATTAACTTCATAATCTTTAAGTCTTCCAACCACTTTAACTTCTTCCGATTGTTTGGAAGATAGGTGAGTCAGTTGGCATCTATGTAGTAGTAACCTGCACTCCAAGTCCAACACCTTTCCACATACAATGGTCGGGGGTCATAGAGAAGATCTAGGATCCCCATCATGTTAGATCGTTTGCAATAGCTTGAAGATTTCATAGCTGTCATAAACATGATTTGAAATACAAGGAACCTATTCCATGCCTCGTAAGTCTGGAAGCGGCATCAATCCACAAGTGAGTATAAATGAAAAACATTCACTAATGAACATATAATCTCACTCTTCCCATTTTTTCTCCCTAATTGTTTTAGTGGTAGGTCAGCTCTCATACCAACTGTAATATGCCTGTCTATTGGTTGTCCAAGCATGTTTTTTAGCGGTCCATTGAGAGACAAGTCGAAGTGATGCCACCGGCGGCACTCCCATGGAATGTCACGGGATTTGTCGCCTAGGGTTTCTCGAGTCCGCCTCACAACAGAATGTTTGCGGCCAAACGCACTAGGATTGACTTGAAACTTGACTCCCTAGTGGTCAAGGTCTCCTGATAGCATTCTAGCATCAGGTTTTTTGGGCATCCTACTTTACGCAAAGATACCCAAGCCGAAGTAGACCCATGCTGCACTTGGTTCAAGGAGAATGGGAAACGAGAGGGACGCAACGCTCCACCTCTCTGCCCATAGGGCATAGTCCCGTTCCGGTCCCTTAAAATGGCATGAGTTGGGGTTCTAACCTAACAATTTCTAAGCGTTAGCCATCAGTAAAACCTTGTGAGAAGCCTCCCAGTTCTCTGGGACCACCCTGCCATAGGACAGACCCGTTGGGGGTTCCATCCTCCCGCTTCCCTCACTTGGCGTACTTTAGTTGTCTAATTAGTCCTATCACTTTTAGGTGTGACATGTAAAAAGAGCTTTCTTAATTAGCCTTTTAAAAGGATAGGGTTCGTTCACGTAATCTTATGGCACTGACACAAAAACAAATTCAAGCAGGTTCCTTGGAGGTATCTAATATTAGCAATTTAACATAGATACAAAACTTGTTCAAAAGGGACAATATCTGCAATCCGTAAAGATGCACTTAACTTCCACCACGTTACCGCCTTGCACTAGTAACAAGGGCCCCTCGAGAATCTATCCTGAGTCACGCTGATCAGTTGAGTGGGACGTAGAGGCAGGGAATTTACAGCCAGAGACCCCCCCTGGCATCCAAGCCTCCTCCTACGTTCAAACCAATCCGCGGAGAGACCTCTTGTGGCGGGTTCGGTCCCGCCACAAGATTGGCTTAGGGTTCATTTTTATTGAACGGCTCTTGAATTTTTTTTTGTATTTCGTAAGTGCGGTTGATAGTTATCTTCAAGATGAATCCCTCGCAGCGCAACAAGCTGATCGTGATGCCATTTAATTTGGAGGCCTATCTTTCCTAGACAATACAATGTTGCAAAGTAGGACTTTACTTTTGGGAATTCATTTCAATACGCTTATGCAAGACACAAATAGAGACATACATACATATATATATATATATATATATGTATATATATATATATATATGTATATATATATATATATGTATGTATATATATATATATATGTATATATATATATATATATATATATATATATATATATAAGTCATATATATATACTTTTCTTCTTCTTCTTTTGGGTATAGGACATGAATTTATTAGTCCTAAGGCAAAAGCGAACACCCCCCTCTGAAGGTTTATAGGGCCTAATACCTGTTTTAGTCTTGCAATGGCCTAGATACATTTATACATCATCATAGCAGTTTAGGAATTTCATGTACTTGGTTCAACTGTTACTTCTACCTTTTCAATTTCATAAGTTTTGTGATGCAAAGAAAAAAAGTACGATTTTTGTTGATCGACGAATATGCATAAGTGTTTTAATAACCCAATTTTTAAGCATGCTAATGTTAGTGGATAATCTAAGGTATTACGAGCATAATCAATAAGGTCATGGCTTCTTCTTTTTGCATACATGAATGCAAAATTTCCTGTGCGATTTACTCATTCAAAAACATTCCAGATTGTAAGTAAGAACAATTTCCAATATGATAAAATGATGTAAACTAGATGGTGGTTAGATATGATAGACTTTCACCAAATAGCTTTCCCTTTCCAAGGAAGTCGCGGCTATGTCCATAAGACTCCCCATCATGAGCATGAGGTCTGGCTAGTGCCATATCCAGTGCCGGCCCATTTGAGGTCCCATCACCTTGGCTTGGTTTAAGTGGCAAGAGAGAGAAAATGAAGGAAAAATGAGCTTAAAGGTAAGTGGCTATGGCTGTCCTGTCAAAACAGGGACCAGCAAACTGGTAAATGAGCTCCCATGCACTCCACAGGTTGAATCTGCTCAAACCCTTTGAGCTAGAGGACCCTCACTAATGGATCTAACTCCCCCTAAGAGGGTTTGTACTGATTGTGCTTGAGTTGAGATATCTAAGCCTTCAATGTGGTTGCTATCAAAACTACACCCAGATTTGGGAAAATGCAAATGCCGGGCATGGTGTGCATCAATATCCTTGATTTTTGTGCCAAGAAGTTGCACTTGACCTGAAGAACAACTCTCAAGAAGAAATATTGAAGAGATATGACCTGGTTGATGAGATATGGCTGCTCCAATAGAGGTAGGCAGGTGCTGTCCACATACATAGTTATGGTAGCAACTCTGAAAAGAGGCAATGCTGAAGCTATAGTTGCCCAATCTCAATGATTGAGGTGCCAAAAAGGAGCTTTGAAAGTAGAGAAACACTTATCTATAAGGAAGTTCAAAGATATTTGGCCTATGGAGAGAGATATGAAAGCTTCAAGCTGACAGGGTGCTATTGTCTATGGCTACCATGGAAGCTTCATTGAAGGTAGGAATGCAAATGAAGTTGGAGATAGGGTCCACTACTCAAATTGAGCTAAGAAGATATGGAAAGGAGCTGAGAGCAGTGAAAGGAGAGTAGTGTTGAGATATCAAGCTCCACTCGTGATATGCCAGGGTGACCGTTGTGCATTTATGTCATCGACTTGTGAGTTGTTTGCAGATGTGGTTGGTACACCGCCCATGAATAATAGCTAGATGACAGCTATCCTTATCTTCTCTAGTTCGTGGCTCAATTAGTTTGCCACCTTAGTTAGTTGAGTTTGGTTTGAGACCCATATATAGGGTTCTTCTATTTCTTTGTACGAGAGTTCTTTTGGCTTACACAACTAAGAAGAGGAAAACTGTTTTAAGCCTCCACCTTTGTGTGTATTCCCCCATTGTGCAAGCAAGAAAGCTACAAGTGAGACTCCTTCCTTCTCTCCCACAATCTTGACAAGTTGCGTCATGCTCAACTGAGCTCTGATACCATGTGAAATACATGGGATCTAGAGCATGGCAGATGCGGAAGCTATGGAGGTTGGAAGAGGAAAAAGAAACTCATGAAGACATTGACCTTGACTAGGACAAATTGTTACACAAGTGAATTAGGTTCCAAGATTGAGACTTGGACTCATAAACTTAATCTTGTGTATTGACAGTGACATGACACTTTACTGGAAAGAAAAGAGTACTATCATTGCATTAGAAAAAGAGTGCAAGTACAATGCTTTATAGGAATTGAGTGGTGGTACTTTCTCCTACTGTGCATATGGGATTCTGGTCCTGAGCCCTCACTGCTTCTCACAAAGGGACTAAAGTAGGTGTGATTGCAAATATCTCAACAAGATGGGTAACCCCTTCCTTATTCCTTGAACTATTCGTGTTGCCTTAGCTAGCTAGATCTTTGGTTTACCTACTTCACCTTGTATTGTAGCTAGCTCACCCTTAGGATTTTGAAAGGAGACTTGGCCCTTTACACAATGAATGTGAGCATCATTGGGGATTAGCCAATCCATCTCGAGTAGAAATTCATGGACACCTAGATTCATTACTCTGAACCTAACAGTTGTGGGCTATTTCGGAGTAGGAATTCCACCTTAGTAGTTTGTCTAGTGCAAGTGATTCCTAGCCCATTTGCTAGTTCGACAAGCAAAGTGGGTGCAACTATAGTGGCTATCCCTAACCTTCTTGCACATATCAATGAGATGAAAGAATGAGTGCTCCCGTAGTCAATCAGGGTTTTGAATTCCTCACCCTGGTAGTCCGATGGTGCTTGAATCACTGAGAATTGGCGGTTTGGCCCCTTCTTATGGAGGGCGGCATGAATGGTTTCCCTCTTGATCTCAGCTTCCATGCATGGATCTTCTTTTCATCTAATCCTTTCATGGTAATATTGGAAGTTTTTGCCCTTCCAAATGTTGCACGATCACGGCCATGGGTAGCCCTGGCTTGGCCTCCAAATTTCCCTTGACAACGGCCCCCACCAAGTTTGGGACATTCCCTTTTGAAATGCTCGGGTTCATTGCAATGAAAACAACGTAGGCTTTGTTCACTTCTTTGAGTGGGGACAAAGTCATTGATTGCATTTGCTCTTAGTTTCTTCCATTGACCTTGACCCAGTCCTTGCACCCTTTTAATTTGAGCTCTCAACATCCCTAGATTTTGGTCTCTGTAAGCCCAAGGTCTGGACTTTGGCTGGACTTGTTAGGCAATAGGTCTTGCTCTTATCAATGCATCTTGTAGGTCCGAGGGACGCATTGATTCCAATCGAGTGTTTATTGGTGGATTCAGTCCATCACAAAATTTTGAGACCTGTTGGGGGATGCTCATTGTCAGGGCGTACTTTAACAAAGAAACAAATTTTGAGTAGTATGCTTCGAGAGACAGACCCAACTGCCTCCACTTTAAAAACTAATTCATTTTCAGAGTTCTATACGCAGGCGGCATATACCTCCCTTCCACTGCTTCCTTTAGTTTTTCCTAAGTTATTGTGCTTTCAGTGACTGACTGCTTGGTCTTTATACCATTGGTTCCACCACAGCCTAGCCTCGCTGGTAAGCTTGAGCTTAGCAATCATGGCTCAATTCACAGGTGCTATTCTCGTTGCACTAAAATATTCTTCCATAGATTCAATCCATATTTCATCATCAAGTTCAACAGTCTTCCCCTTTCCATCAAATTCTAGTGGCTTAATTTGTTTGAGAAGAAACTTCTTCTCTTGTACTTCTATTGGGCTCAATGTGGTAACAGGGTTCTGGACCTGCGCTTGGGAGTGTATCTGATTACTATTTAAACTTTCCTGTGTTAGGTTTGCATTTACACACCCCTATACAACTTAAGTCAAAGCGCACATATTTTTCCATTGCAACCATTCAAAAGAACATTAAATTCTTATTTGACCCTAGGGAAACATAAGCCTCAACTACAATTATTAGGGAATGGATACGGTTTGGTTGAGACACTTCTATTAGATTCACCTACAGGGTTAGAATAGTAGTATGGATTTGCAGAATGGATTCTTAGGAAGCGATAAGTCATGGGAAGTTCAAGAAATCCCTGTTTTTGATAGCCATGACATTTGTGTTGCCCCATTATTTTAATTCTGTCCGCACTGGTAAAATTTTAGCCACCTCATCATACATGTAGTGGTTCCGATCTACTTGTCGGCGTCCGATGTGTAGGGTCGAGTTCACACGAGCCTCATGAAAGATGATTAACTTCATAATCTTTAAGTCTTCCAACCACTTTAACTTCTTCCGATTGTTTGGAAGATAGGTGAGTCAGTTGGCATCTATGTAGTAGTAACCTACACTCCAAGTCCAACACCTTTCCACAGACAATGGTCGGGGGTCATAGAGAAGATCTAGGATCCCCATCATGTCAGATCGTTTGCAATAGCTTGAAGATTTCATAGCTGTCATAAACATGATTTGAAATACAAGGAACCTATTCCATGCCTCGTAAGTCTGGAAGCGGCATCAATCCACAAGTGAGTATAAAAGAAAAACATTCACTAATGAACATATAATCTCACTCTTTTCGATTTTTCTCCCTAATTGTTTTAGTGGTAGGTCAGCACTCATACCAACTATAATATGCCTACCTATTGGTTGTCCAAGCATGCTTTTTAGCGGTCCATTGAGAGACAAGTCGAAGCGATGCCACCGGCGGCACTCCCATGGAATGTCACGGGATTTGTCGCCTAGGGTTTCTCGAGTCCACCTCACAACAGAATGTTTGTGGCCAAACGCACTAGGATTGACTTGAAACTTAACTCCCTAGTGGTCAAGGTCTCCTGACAGCATTCTAGCGTGAGGTTTTTGGGCATCCTACTTTATGCAAAGATACCCAAGCCGAAGTAGACCCATGCTGCACTTGGTTCAAGGAGAATGGGAAACGAGAGGGATGCAATGCTCCACCTCTCTGCCCATAGGGCATAGTCCCGTTCCGGTCCCTTAAAATGGCATGAGTTGGGGTTCTAACCTAACGATTTCTAAGCGCTAGTCATCAATAAAACCTTGTGAGAAGCCTCCCAGTTCCTTGGGACCACCCTGCCATAGGACAGACCCGTCGGGGGTTCCATCCTCCCGCTTCCCTCCTTGGCGTACTTTAGTTGTCTAATTAGTCCTATCACTTTTAGGTGTGACATGTAAAAAGAGCTTTCTTAATTAGCCTTTTAAAAGGATAGGGTTCATTCACGTAGTCTTATGGCACTGACACAAAAACAAATTCAAGCAGGTTCCTTGGAGGTATCTAATATTAGCAATTTAACATAGATACAAAACTTGTTCAAAAGGGACAATATCTGCAATCTGTAAAGATGCACTTAACTTCCACCACGTTACCGCCTTGCACTAGTAACAAGGGACCCTCGAGAATCTATCCTAAGTCACAGTGATCATTTGAGTAGGACATGGAGGCAGGGAATTTACAGCCAGAGACCCCCTTGGCATCCAAGCCTCCTCCTACGTTCAAACCATTCCGTGGAGAGACCTCTTGTGGCGGGTTTGGTCCATGTTCCCGTCACAGCTATCTAGAATCCCCTTGGCTAGGGTTGGCAGCCAGTTGGGGGTGGTTTGGCGCGCCCTCCAAAAGTCCAACCTAATTCACTATACCCATTTATGAGTTTATGATTACAAAATCTCTTTAAAAATATATATAATAGAAACAATGTTCCTCAATTTACAAGCACAAACAAAGGTGCAAGTGAGTGCGAGACATTTGCTAAGGTGGGGTCCCTCTCTTGACTCAAGCATTTATCCTTCTTGCCTTAGCGGTAATTTCCAATATCCTCTTAAGGGTAGGGAATTTTCTTCATTCCATTCCCTATGAAGTAACCATAGATTGGCTTAGGGTTCATTTTTATTGAATGGATCTTGAACAAATTTTTGTATTTCGTAAGTGTGTTTGATAGTTATCTTCAAGATGAATCCCTAGCAGCGCAACAAGCTGATTGTGATGCCATGCGATTTGGAGGCGTATCTTTCCTAGACAATACAATGTTGCAAAGCAGGCCTTTGCTTTTGGGAATTCATTTCGATACGCTTATGCAAGACACAAATAGAGACTTATATATATATATATATATATATATATATATATAATTTTCTTCTTCTTCTTTTGGGTATATGATGTGAATTTATCAGTCCTAAGGCAAAAGCAAACACCCCCCTCTAAAGGTTTATAGAGCCTAATACATGTTTTAGTCTTGCAATGGCCTAGATACACTTATACATCATCGTACCAGTTTAGGAATTTCATGTACTTGATTCAACTGTTACTTCTACCTTTCCAATTTCATAAGTTTTGTGATGCAAAGAAAAAAAGTACAATTTTTGTTGATCGACGAATATGCATAAGTGTTTTAGTAACCCAATTTTTAAGCATGCTAATGTTAGTGCATAATCTAAGGTATTACGAGCATAATCAATAAGGTCATGGCTTCTTCTTTTTGCATACTTGAATGCAAAATTTCCCATGTGATTTACTCATTCAGAGACATTCCAGATTGTAAGTAAGAACAATTCCCAATATGATAAAATGATGTAAACTAAATGGTGGCTAGATATGATAGACTTTCACCGAATAGCTTTCCCTTCCCAAGAAATTCACGGCTATGTCCATAAGACTCCCCATCATAGTTATGGTTTTGGCCTCTAGATTGTGATACCATATTGTTGTCCATAAGACTCCCCATCATAGTTGCCCTTCCTTCATCTTGGAATTTTTAGGTAAACATGAGTTTTTGAAACTCATTAATATGGAGTTCTCCATCTTCTTCTATTAACCCATGGAAGATGGGCAAAGGTGCTCCTATTATGTCGATAAATCGGGTGTCCCTACTGGAATTGCAATGGGTTGTGCCATAGCTACAACCAGATTGATAATAGGAGTTTGTGTAGATAAAACTATACCCCCACTTGAAGTGGGTTGATTGACTGGAAGAGGGGAAGTATTAAGACTTCCTCTTGCACTCAAAGGGCTGCTTATGACACTTGGGTTATTAAAACCACTACCGCTTATGCAAAAAAGGGCTACTCCTTTGAGGAGAATAACACCTTCGAATCTCAGCCCGCCATCTAGCCCTCTCAGCACGTTCCTCTTTTTGTATTTCGGCTTGATGGTTCTTATCAGAGGACATAAACCTACTATTTGGTCCCTAGAGACCCTAGATTCGGAACCACCACATATTGGTGGCTCTCGGAAAATGCACCACCAGTTGGGACCTAAAATGGGCCCGACACTAGCTTTCGAGCACTAGCTCGACCTGTAAGACACACACAAGACATCCCACACGGCCTTGTGGCCATGAGCGTCTAAGGCTCATACTACACTAAACTTAGTATTGAATTTTCATTTGTAATAGAACACAGTTTGTCCTCAAATATTTCAAATATTCACACCTTCTTAGTCCTCTTAATCTCTTAATCTCACCCTTTTCCTCTAATGTTTAGGTTGTGCTATGTTGCATAGGTATAATGCCTCATTTTGTATGTATTTTTCTCATAAAGTGGAAAAACCCATGAACTATGACACATAAACAAAGCCAAATTGAAGCCAAACTTCATGACTTAGCTTTGTTATATAGCCACAACCATGAATCATAATTTTCTAGATTT